>NC_089839.1:227820448-228122948 GCF_035609145.1 Eleutherodactylus coqui
TGACAGCCTCCCGCTGCAACAGTGGGAAATGGTGAGAACACTGATCCCTGTTGTTAACCCTTTAAATGCAATCAATGTTGACCGTGGCATTTAAAGGGTTAACAACAGGGATCGTTTGCGGGGGGGCGGGGCGTCTGGTTGCCATGGAGACACAGCTGGTAGCGTCTCGGGAGCGCGCACGTCGGGCTACAGCAAGCGATGCGAAAAGAGCTGGCGGCCATCTTGGGAAAATTTTTATAAGTTGCTGAAACGCTGGAACAGTAAGTAGAAACCAGCTAGGAAAGTCATTTACAGGGGTAATTAGTAATGTATGTTTAATTAGGGGGACTGGGCAAAAAAAAAATTCACTGCTTTCTCGAGACATCTCCTTTAATAGAAATCTATACCATGGCTGCAACATACAGCAGAAGCAGAAACCAAAAATGGCAACAGCACGCAAAATAAATTTACTATCAGAAGTATACATACCTATAATCAATACTCTAACCACATTAAATAATGCAAGGTTCTTGGTATATAATTTGATCAAATTACATTGGCCCATCTACCAACGTCCAAGGTGACCAAGCTTTCAGATGGGTCTTAACGCTAAAACCAGGATACTATTCATATGCTCCAGTAGGAGGGACAGAAGGTAAATGGGCGGCAGGTGTGCATGGCCAAGTCCTGCGGCGTTCTTGTCCTCCAGGACAGCATTACATCACGGGCAGAGGGCCAGGAGGCCCGGGAAATGTAAAAACTCCCTGGTCCTGGCTAATATGAGTAGCCGAGAGCATGAAGCTGTCACCGGGAGCCGCTGTACGCAGTTCCCAGTCACATGATCGCTGTTATCTAATGGATAACCGCGATCATGTAAAAGTTAAAAAAGTGTAAAAGAGGGGAAAAAAATCTGTCATTTTCCCTCATGGATAATACCCGTGAGGTAAGTTGAAATTACGTCCCTAAAGCCCTCAGAATTATCCTCGGACCTTACCCTGGCTTCTGCGCACGTGCCCTTCTCCAAGATGGCGAACGCATGTGCAAAAGCCACAGATTGCCAGGATAAAATAAAATCTCCCCGCTCTTGGCTACCGAACGTAGCCGAGAGCCTGGAGATTTCACGGGGGGCCGCGGTACGTGTTCCCATGTCACGTGGTCACCGCTATCCGATGGATAACGGAGATCACGTAAAAGTTAAAAAAAAAGTTATAGTTTCATCTCCCCTCATGGATCTGATTTGTGAGGGGAAGTAAAATTACTTACCTAAGGCCTCCGGCAATGTCCCCAACAGGATCTTTATCCGCGGACCTTTCCCCATCTTTGGCACATGCATCCGTAGTCAAAATGGAGGACGTAAGCATAGAAGCTGAGGAGGGCCCAGGAAATTCAAAATCTCCTTGCTCCTGGCTACTAAAGGTAGCTAAGAGCCTGGAGCAGTGACTGAGAGCCGCGGTGAGTGGTCTCCGATCACGTGATCGCCGATATCCAACGGATAATGGCTATAGCATAAAATTTAAAAGACAGTTGAAGTTTGATGCTCCGATCGGTTTCGGCCCCGTTGTGCATACTGACATAAGATTAGGGCCACAATAAGTATGTCTCTGAACACAGGGCAAACAGGGGTATCCATTTTGGGGTGAAAGTCTTCATTCATACGTGTGCTGTACAAAAAAGCTGTTTTTAAAATAACATAATTGCCAAAAAAGGAAAATCATAATTTTTGCCTTCTGCTTTGCTTACTTTCATTCAAAAACTGTGGGGTCAAAATACACAGTACACCCCTAGAGGAATTTGTTAAGGGGTCTAGTTTTCAAAATGGGGTCATTTGTGGGGGTTCTCTGTCATTTTGGTTGCTTAAGGGCTCTATAAGTGGGCAATGGGGCCTAAAACGCCTTCAAGCAAAATGACTGTTCTGAAAGCCACCGGCTGCTCCCTTGGGTCCCATTGTGCATACCAACATAATATTAGGGCCACAATGGGTATGTTTCTGAACATAGGACAAACAAGGGGATCCATTTGAGGTGCAAATCCTCATTTTCATGTGCACTTTAGAAACAAAATACGTCTTTAAAATGACATATTTTCAAAAATACGAAATATTATTTTTTCTCCTCTAAATTGCATTAACTCCTGAAAAGAAACTGTGGGGTCAAAATATTCATGATACCCGTCAGTGAATATATTAAGGGGTGTAGTTTTTAAAATGAGGTCATTTGTGGGGGTATCTATCATTCTGACATCTATGAGCCTTTGCAATCTTTACTTGGTGAAGGAAAACAAAGTGTTCCTCAAAATGTTAATAATTATTGGTTAAAAAAAAAACTAAGCTTTTTTCAAATGTGCGTCCAAAATAAAGTAAACAGATGGAAATATATATCTTATCGAAAAAGTGTACAGTATGTTTGCACATATTTGAGATATTGCAATTAATAATGTGAAAAAATGATAATTTTTTCAAAATTTTCCCAATTTTGGCACTTTTAATAAATATACACAAATTCTATAGATTTATTTTTACCACCTAAATGAAGTACAACATGTGTCGAAAAAAAAATGGCAGATTTGCTTGGATATGCAAAATCTTATTAGTTATTCTATGTTAAAGTGACACGTCAGATTTCCAAAATCTGCTCATCAAGGTGCAAAAAAGCTTGGCCACTAAGGACAATTTGTCACAGTGTGCATTGCGCACTGCAGGGGGAGATACTGCATGTGGGCTGATGCAGCTTGTGTATCCGGGCTACTTCTTAATTCTAGTACGGCCCTGGCTGAGGGTCCGCAGTGGCGCCCTCCCTTCTCTATTTACTTGTAAAAATAGGTTTTCTCTTTTAGACATCCCGTTCAGAACAGGTGCTGCAGGGAGGGAAGGGGTTGATTTCCCTGCAAAATTTCATTAATATATATTTTTTTCCTCACATTGAAAACCGTCTCCTAAATTAAATTGAACAGCGCTCAGAATAGAACATTCATCCTTTTTATAAACTCCCGATTCAGACGGATTTTGCGCTTCGGGGGAACGTGCTTAATTTGTTTCTTTACATACCCTTCAAGACGTTCCTTAATGGAAGTAAAACTTTCTGCAAGCAGCTGCTGCCGGAGCCTTCTGTACGAGGATTTCCCCTGTGATCGCTGCCTTCTCTCCTCTAAATGCCTCTTTCTTACATTAGCATCTTTAATAAACTTCATGAATTCTGATTTTTCTTATTGCTCCTGAATTTCCTTCCTTGTGGCATTGTGGGTCTTAATATTACTGGACTCAATCACTGCGTGACAACTGTTATATGCCAGACTATAGGCTCCTCCTGCATATCTGCCCCTCCTCCCCCAGTATTTGTGCCAAGAGGGGTAACTTAAAGTGTCTGCACTAGAGATGAGCGAGCATACTCGCTAAGGACAATTACTCGAGAGAGTATTGTCCTTAGCGAGTACCTGCCTGCTCGGAAGAAAAGATTCAGGTGCCGGGAGTTGCAGGAGTGAGTAGGGTGGAGCGGGGGGGGGGGGGGGGAGAGGGAGAGAGGGTTTTCCCCTCCGTTCCCCCCTGCTCTCCCCCGTCGCTCCCCGGCCCCTTTGGCACCCGAATCTTTTCTTGCGAGCGGGCAGGTACTCACTAAGGACAATGCTCGCTCGAGTAATTGTCCTTAGCGAGTATGCTCGTTTATCTCTAGTCTGCACCCAATTGCAAAACCCACTGAGCATGTGCCATGTATAGTACTTTAATCATCTTAAGTGATAGAGGGGCCTTTGGATCCGTTTGGTCACCAGGTCCAGAGTGTGAATGCTACCCCCATATTTATACAACTCTGTGCCTTTCACTTTTTTGATAATCTTCTATTTCTCACTTGGGGCTTAGTTACCTGTAGTTTATAATCATTCAGTTCTTGCTGTAAAGAAATCCAGCTCTGAATGCCCTGGTGAGCTTGTGGTGGGCTTGTGCTTATATACAGCAGTCAATCAGAACAGGCCGAGCTGCAGTGTACAACAGAGAGGAGGGACAGAGCTACAGCTTGAGTCTCTTATTGGCAGGTAGGTGGATGCAAATCTGCTTTGCTTTATACTGTGGCTGTTGCTGCTGCATTGTGTAGTGACCCAGAGTTAATGGGGCCCCTCCGTAATGTTAAATGTTTATCTTGTGCAATGGTATTATCAGTGTCTACTATGTTGAATGCATTGGATGTCTATTGCACCTCTGCAGCACTTAATGATTGTTTGTCATGTGACTGTGTTTTTATATATATACATTCTGGTTGGTATGCTTGAAGAGGAGAGTTGATCTGGAGTCAAAGTTTTTCAACTGGGCGAGCCACACAGACACTTTCTGGTCTGTGTGGTCCAAAATGGAGGAAACTGAATGATTCTTTTCAGCTTGGCCTGGGCCTATGCTACCCAGGATGTGCCAGTGCCACCATCCGCACTGAGAGTGAGAGAGAAGGAAGGACCACTGTGAGACAGAGAAGTACACCAGAAGAGTGAGTGTTAACTGGTAGAGAGTTGGAGAGAGAGAGAGTGACTGGGTGCAGGATCACACCGATAACTAGGACTATGGAATGACTGGATTACCCCGAGAAGTCCTCCCTGTCGCACCACCTTCTGAGAGTGTAAATTGTGCTGAACTGTTATTGTTGTGTTGGAACTTTATTGGAGTTAAGTAAACAGACATTACCAACCATTCCCGGTTTGTCCAGAAAGTTATCCCTGTGCGTGGACTACTTTATTCTAACTTCAAGATTCACCACAGTGGATGGAACGGTAGCGTCACAAGGGACAATGGACTTTAAGGTAACCACTAGTTACCCTTTCCCTGTGACCTCCCCCATCAGTAACTTGGACGGGTCCTGAGCTACCCTCAGGGGAAGAGATGGTAGAGCCACCGTGACAGAAACCTTTATCTGCCCTGCCATCTCTTCGTCTGTAGGCCTGCTCCTGCACACTGGACCGAGGTGTAATACTTAATGGTGTGAACTGGTGCATATCCAAAGGACTGACTATGGCTGATGCCTCAAGTGCAATAATGAGGTCCAAAATACAGAGCCAAGGTCAGGGAGCACAGAAGTCAGAATCATCTGGAAGACAAGCAAGGATCAGAAATGGAACACACAAGCAGGAGCTTTGTTACAATGGCTGTAGAAGACTAATTGCTTAGGCATCCTTCATATAAGGAGGATGCCTACCATAGCATGATCTGAATGGGGACTGTTAGAGAATGTATTTAGGACACGCAAACTGGACCTTTAAGAGAAGGGGCAGGAGCACCATGTGGGCAGATACCATGGAGACAAGGGAGAACAGAACACATGTCGTATGCAGGATGATGGCACCCAACCATAGCCCCGCTAGCAAGTGAGCAAGGATTGCAGCGGTAACGCACCATAAAACTTATAAGCCAGGAGGTAGACTCGGGCCTAGAAGACAGCCAAAGGACACCAGCCTAGGACTTAGTAGGAACCACAATATCGCTTTTATTGCACATACTTCCAAGCATGTAACTCATTCTTCTAGGTCTAGGTTTGCAAACAATCTACCCATTTGAAAACTTTTTGGTACTGTATAGGCAGGTGTGGTGTTATATGTCACAGCAGTAGGACAGGCAGAGGTGAAAGAGTATGTGCAGAACAAAACGTTTTACTGTACATCAATACTTACACTCTTCCACTCCACAGGAAGACACATCATACTTGCCACAATACTGCAACTCTTGGATCTAACAGTCCCAAATACTACAACGCATGGGTCTAGCACCCCCAAGGTTACAGTCCTTCATGGTATTTTAGTCCCAGAGGGGACTTCCCTAATACATGGGTGATTTCTGGCAGGCAGTGGGTTCACTCAGGTGCTCGTGGGTAATTTATTGTTCCCCAGGCTGTGTCACGACTTCTGCACCACCAACTCCACACCGATCTTCTCCTGCTAACTTTGGATGGACCCCAATCACTGCAGGAAGGGTAGGCTCCTTCTCTTCCTACATGTGTAGTGACCCAGAGTTAGCTGTCCCCTCCAGCACCTCAAAATACATGTTTTATGTTTGTCTTGTGCACTGTGTTGTATATGGAATTAATCAGATTTATGTGTATTGAATGTGTGCAGACATGAATGGGTTAATACCTGGTAATGTCTGATGTTGTCTGAAAAATGTATCGTTTTGTCTTGTGTGTTATATAAAAGAGTGGTCACATGTCTATGTCAGGAGAGAGTGGAGTGTGGAACAAGACAGTCAGTTAACCAGAGTTAGAGAGTTAGGGAGACATGAAGGAGGCTGAAATGTGGTCTGCTTTTCCCGCTTGGGCCTATCCTTCCCGATATACTCCCCATAGTGACTAACCACACAGTGTGCATGAGCCCGGATCCAGGAAAAGCCATGCAAGAACCGCATGCGTCTGGAGAAATAGAGAAACTGCCAGAGAGCAAGAAAGCCAGTGAGTGACTGATAGGAGAGAGAGAATTACCGGGAGAGTGAGTTCCTACAGATAACTAGGACTGTGGATGCACAAATACCCTGTGAATCCTCCCTGCTTCACCACTGTAAGAACTGTTTTATTGTGATTTGTTATCATCGTTTAAGTGAATGGACAGAACTGAACGTTCCCGCTTCTCGGTTCAGAAAATTCACTGTGTGTGGACTACTTTGTTCCATCTGAAAGATTTACCGCAGAGGATGAAATGTGGGCATCACAAGTGGGCATCACAAGTGACAAACAGGACTAGAGGTAACCCCAGTTACTAATTCGTGATCTCCCCCTGTAATGAGGTCGGGGCCCGAGCTACCCTTAGGGAGGAGACGGTAGAGTCCCGTGACAAGGCATTTCTCTACCCTGCTATCTCCTCGGCTAAGGGCCTGCTCCACTGGTCATGCTCACCTGCACATCAGCTTCTGCACTGACTTTTTTGCTCTATCCATTTTAGACATTGGGCTCCTCTTGACCCTAACGGGTAACTTGGTCACAATGTGCCTTTCACCTTGTGTTACAGTCACTGCTGCAAGCCTTTACACAGTAATCTAACATCTGGCCCCATTGAGGCCATTCTCTTCTCTGCAGTTTCAGGTGCCACACTGTCTGCACCTGATGCAGCAGGCCTTTCAGGGACTGACACTTTCCGCCAGGACCCTTCAGCTGGTTGGAGTGCACACCACCCACCCAGCATTTGGCATATGTTGTTCACTCCTGCTGCAGAATCCAACACTTCTTCTCTCCTCTACCAATCTAAGGGCGAGCACCCACTGGCGTTTGCGTTCTCCGCGGGGAAAAAACGCAGCGTTTTCGCCGCGTTTTTCGCGGCGTTTTCGCGGCGTTTTCCGTTAATTTCCATTGACATTCATGGGTGCATTAGGAGAAAAATAGGGACACACATGCAACTGACAGTTCCTATGTTAAAAACGCAAACGCAACGCAAAAAAAACGCCAGTGGACAGGAACACATGTTATCTCTATGCCTGTGCAGGAAAAACGCAAAACGCAGGTAAAAAAACGCCAGTGGGTGCTCGCCCTAAGATGGTGCCAATGCTTTATATCAGGACCCCGTCAGTCAGTTAACATCACTCGTGATGTGCTAGCTGCATCACCAGGGAAAAGCCGTCCCTTCCCTATTCAGAGCTGGATCCTCAGGGCCAGTGACATGCTACTGCCCTTATGGTCCAAGGTGTGGGGCTTCTCCCGCCATGTCAATAAGGGGTGGGCTTACCTACAAAGAGCACCCATCAGCTGTTTGTTTTTTAGATGGAAGGAGCGAGTGAACTCCTTTACCGCCTTATAGTACAAAAACACCTGAAAGCGGATAAAATACATTCTGCAAAAAAAATGTAATAAATTGAATAAATTTTGTCTTTTAATCTACATATATATTGCAGCTTTTCAGCTCAAATTTGTATTGAGTTTGAGGGTCTCTTTCAGCGTATACAGTCTTATCTCATATCTCCTGTTTCCCAACCACCTGGAGTCCATTAATCAGCCGTCTGTGTGATTATGAATTCACTCCGGGGGGTCGGGGATTTGTTTGCGTGGACAGAACAGTTTTCAAATTAAAACAATTTTCAGCTTAATATCCCCAGGAAATTTAGTGAAGTAAATAGAAAGTGTTTGATTTACTGCAGGAGGTGCAGACTGATCAGCTGCCTTTGATCTTCAGTGAACCTTTTTTGGCCATGATGCGCCATACTGACAACTTTGACAAAAAAATGAATATCTTGGATGAATGAGATAATTTCATATTAACGTGTCATTTTTATATCTCATTGATGATTCTGAATACTCAGCTCATTCCATAGGCAGAAATGAACCCATAGAACCAAGAATGTTACCATTGCTGAGGGTAAAATGGTTATTATGGGGCCAATGACACGGGCCTAATGAAGGAGCAGCAGGTCCTATTGCCCCCAGCTGGGGCTATAGGAACATATGACTGTACAAGGAAAGGAGTGCCATTTAACCCCCAAAAGTTACAGAATATACAGAAGACTGAATTCTGTACTCTGCGAATGATTGAAGATGAGTCCACTTTAATAGACATCAGCTGTTTTACAGCTGTTTGATTATTTTAGAAGTGGCAATAAAGCCCGTTGCACAAAAAAAATTCCCCCACACCCTAGAAAACAATCGTTGGTCAATTCTTTTGTTTTACATAAAACATTAACCCTTTGAGATCCAATTTTGGATTCAGTGTTTCCTAGGAGACTTTCTCTTTCTGCTATTATACAATGGCGCCATCTGCTGGCTGGAGCCCGTACTGCAGTATGTAACATGCTGGAGAGGCCCCCGACAAAAGAACGGCCAGTAATCTACAGACCCTGCCGGACGTCTTCCGACATTGGAGCTGTACAGCCTTCAATCAGAATGTCTTTAGATGTTAGACAGTGGATTGGAAAGGGTTAAATACAAAATGTGTTACTATCTTAAGAGGATGATCCACCCAGGGCAGGCGATGAGGACACCCTTACACATGTTCCACACAGTTTTTATAGGATTTCTTTGGTATTTTTATGGTTTTTAAAATCTACATATTTTTTATTATATATTTTGCTTTTTATTGTTTCTTGGCATCAATTATATACAAATCAGTCAAAACACTTTAAGATTTTTTTTATATACAATCGGGCATGTATATAAATCCCAAGCCTCTTAAAGGGATATTCCGGTTACTCGACAACTACGCTTTAACAGGGCTGCCTGCATTAAAATAATTAACTGAAGTACTAGAGGAGATGGGACGATACCTATCGATCCCGCCTCTGTCCACGATTACTCACGGATCGACTATTCCAAGCGCACTTGCCACTACCAACCGTATTGGCAGAGCCTCGATTGATCACTCTAGCAGTATTGCAAGCTTGAAGTCGGTAGACTACAGGCTTATTTGTACCCAGCTTTCCCGAGCTTCTGCACGAAAGCAAAGCGAAAGCTCAAATCACTGCCTATTCGTTCTAGTGCACTCCAACTCTACAATGCCCACACAAATACATGCTGTCACCACCAGTTTGTTACAGGTAAACTGAAACCCAGGCTTATGGATTATTAACATAATCTTTTGAGTTTTTAAGTCGTTTTAAAACGGGCAAGGCTTAACTAATAAATTGTAGATTTATTCTAGAAAAGGTCTAGCAGTGCAAAAGATATACAAGAAAGGTTTTTACACGGGAGTATAAGAAAATACCGTATTAATACACCACAAGGCAATATTTTAAAATAAACAGGAGAATTTAAACAAAAGTTACCAGATTTAGATATCGGTCCAGTGTTCTGATTGGCGGAAATCCAGTAACAAAGGAACAGTCCATATGCCTCAGCATATCTCCATTGATTGACAAATGGGGTTCGTGTAAAACACTCCTTCCCCCACCTCTTCTAAAGTCATTTAGGAGGATTGGGGTGGAGTCCTGTACCCTTTGTGGAAAAATCATAATTACCCATTTTCAGTCATATCTTGGCAGGAGGGCCTCCAATTGGGAATATAGGCCCAGCATATTTTTAGTCATGATTTTTTCTATTCATTGATAGCAAGTGTGACACGTAAATTATGCCCTGTTATGCAGATATGCCATTTGGGGTGTTACTGAGCTCGTACTTTAAGGCGTGTGAATGTTTTTCGTTCAGCTGGGCTGTCTGATTCTGAAAATATAGTTCATATCGGCATTGCTCCTAAGAGTATATTTGCATGACCAGGGTATGCCAGACATACTACCTCCCCAAATACCTTCAATAAATAGACCGGACAGCACCTTCTTTGGATATTTTGGCCACAGAAGCCATTTTTATTAAATAACATAACACTACAAATTACAACTTTTTAAATCATGGAGAGGAGGCCCTTGGAGACACAACCAAAAACTGAGGGTCTAGTGCTTTATACATAAAACCAAACCTTGCCTCCAACCATACACCTGGCTCAGAGACACCACTAGCTTTCCCCACTGGGAGGCTAGAAAATCAAAAATTGATCAAGGCCGACCGGGATCCCTTCCCTGGCTTTTCCCAATACACAAGACCCAACCACGATGAACCAACAGGGTGGGAAGTCTTACAGGTGAGGCCGTACCCACCATAGCTCCCTCCACCCAATATAAAAACCCGCCCCCAAGGAGCCGCCACAGGCTGCCACGACATGATATATAATTTTCTAACTCCTACCCTATCATTTCTAATTTCAAATCTGCCTTAATGAATACCATTTTATCCTTCGCCTCTCTGTAGGGATGGTGGGCGGGACTCCATTCACTCCACTTTTCAAATATAGTGTTCCCACCTAAAACCCCCCTTTTAACCCTTCCTATCCCATCACCCCATCATCTCTCCACCAAATCAGCTTCTATCTCCCACTTATACCCAAGCCCCCTAAACTAGCTTCCTCACTCCTACATTGGTAACCCCTTTCTGCCTTCCTTTGGCTCCCTGGCAACCCTGTCATGCAGGGCCTCTCTTTACGGGCCCTTTTGGGGGGGCAGGGCTGCTCCAGTCCTGTGCTTATGTGGTCAAGGATGTTTTTAGAGAGCTAAAGCTATAATTTGTTTCTATATTTCTCATGTAATATGTATATTACTTGTCTGTACAGTGTAAATTAAAGGGGTTGTCCAGTTATAAACTATTTATGCCCTATCCTTAAGACAGGTCAGTAATAGTAGATAGGTGGGCACAATCACCTGGGACTCCTGCCAAACAGCTGTGTGCTGAGGTCAGCATACTTATATACTGAGTTGATTTCTGCAAGAAACAGACAGCTTCGTTCTTACTGTAGTGGCTAGGCTTCGTATCGCGGGCAAAGTTCGCATTCAGTTCAGTGCCTGCAATACCAAGACTGGCAACTACAGTGAGAACAGAGCTGTCTGATTCATGCAGAAATCAGCTCAGTGCACAAGTGCACTGACCCAATGTACAGCTGTTTAGCAGGGGTCCTGGGTGATAGACGTCCATTGATCTATAATTGATTACCTGTCCTGAGGATAGGCCATCTATAGATTACAACTGAACAATTCCTTTAAAGCTAAACAAGAGCATGTGGAGGCATCCATTTATCTACTATTTCTCTCTCCAGTACTAAAACAATGAGCTTGGCAAACGGCGATTTAGG
This sequence comes from Eleutherodactylus coqui, assembly GCF_035609145.1. Lineage (NCBI taxonomy): Eukaryota > Metazoa > Chordata > Amphibia > Anura > Eleutherodactylidae > Eleutherodactylus > Eleutherodactylus coqui. Next base: position 227,831,978 of record NC_089839.1, read on the forward strand.
TGGTCTACATCCCGTCTGGGAGGCAGCTTGCTACAACAGAAACCTCCTAATGCTCTTTCTGCAATGTAAGTCTACACATGCCAAGCCCCGCCCCATTAGATAAGCCCCACCCTTTTAAACATTTCTAGCAAAAGATGGAAAGAGGGAGAAGATGACACATCACTTTGCATCGTCCGAGGAGCGGGCCCCAGCCTACAGCGGGGGTAGAGTAGTTAATTTGTCATGGTGGCTCTACCGTCTTCCACCCAGTGGGTAACCAGGGACATGTCCAAGGGTGAGGGCAGACTATTTTAATAGCAAAACCCACTGGTGGATTACCTTAGTCCTTTTGTCATGGGTGACGCCAGCGTTCCTTCCTCCACGGTGATCTCTCTGAGAAGCAAATAAAAGTACGCACACACGGGGTAGAGTTTAAAGGCCAATGGTCAGAGAAGCCGTTTACTGTAAATCAACTTGTAACAGTTCAAACAATTACAGTCCACTTTACATCCACTGACAGTACAGTAGTGCAGAGGAACACGTGATGCAACAGGGAGGAAAACACAGGAGAACAGAGTGACTTATACAGGCCTAGTTATCTGTGGTTCTCTGGTCCTGGACAACATCTCTTGAACAACTCCACCAACACTCTACCGGTCCACTCTACGGGATTTTGCAGAATTGCACTTCACATGGCGGGAAATTCACACTTATTGCGACACTCTTCATATACTCCACTCCACACGGGGAAAGAAAAAGGAGTTCATGACATTAGAAGTCTATCCGTTTAGCCTCTTCCATTTCTTCTTGTACCCAGACTGAAGGTGTCTGAATGCAGGCCCACTATAGTCCTAACTCACTCTCCAACTCTCACAAGCTTCTTCTTCTGACTTCCAACATAACGCAACAACTCACCACATGCACCTCCTATCCGCATATATAAAACATGGTCATATGACAGACAAATAGCTACTTTTCCAGACATCTCCCAGACAGTAACCCATTCAATGCTGCAAAGGTGCAATACACATCATATTCATACACATAGAAGACAGTGGAAATACACATAAACACAAGACTACATAGATCATTCAGAAACTTCCAGAACATATGCACATCAACTTCTGTACACTACACCTTATTTCTCCTGTCAGATCTCTATAAGGGTACGTTCACACAGCAGAATTTTCAGCATGAATTCTACCTCTAAAAATCTGCATGTCATGTTACTTCTTGATGTGGAAATGCGCATTTCTTCATTGGAATTCTATACGCAGAATTTGCCTATTGACAGGGCTAAATCGGGGATCTGCACCAGAAACAGTAGCCGGAAGCAATTTTTAAAGGCGTTATTCATGCAGAAAACTCCTCAGTGACTTCCACTGTGTGAACATTCCCTTAACGTCTTTCAGGAGCTTGTAGGGTATCAAATAGGTAAAGGTTTTGGTCTTTTTCTTCCGTTCATTTCTAGGTTTCGTATCCCTTTAACAGGTGTGTCGCCCTGCGCCCCAGAGCCCCTGACTCGGCTCTACATGGAAATCTAGCTTGAGACTTCAGCAGACAAGATAAAAGCGATCTTAGGCAAAGCTTGATTGATCTTTCCCACTGCACAAACATACTGGATTTACACATGTAAGGGATTAGCAGTTTGTGCCGGCTGCGGATTAGCCGTGCAGCAGTCAATGCCGTAATTCTCTCACCAACACAACTCAGAAGTCAGAATCAGTCTGAGGAGAGGAGATATGAGATTCCGTCCCAGGTCAATCCTCGGCTTTCAGCTTGGATTTCATTTATTTCTCTCCCCTCATTGGAAGAAAGCTTAATTGAATCGTTCTTATGAGTCCAGGAGGTATCGGCAGCTCCGGGACTTGACTAGCAGCGATAACAATGCTTCTGCCTATTCGTGTCCACGAGCCGATCCACAGACCAGCAGTACTCAAATTAACCAAGTGTAATATGGAAAGCACGATCTTTATAGAAGCCAGGATTTCCTGCCTATCAGACCCCAGTAGGTTTAGTGGTACCACAATCGGAAGTGTATGTCAACACCTTCACACCCCAGGGTGTACATTTACGTCCTAACCGCACGGGACTCGTTTATCCTGATTCTGCTCCAAACACAACAGGTGCCAGCTGTCTTTGACTCACCACACCTATTGCAGCTGTTAACCCTTTAAATGTTCTGATTGGTGTTCAGAGGTACCAAACAGCCCACCGCAATGAGATCACAAAGTGCTGTTTGGATGCCATGGCAATCTGAGGCCTTCTGAAGGCCCCCATGGCTGCCACAACTGATTGTCTATCAAGATGTGTCTGTGGCACATCTTCATAGACTGCTTGTCAGAATACGGTATGATTCAATTCTATGGTATAACATTGTACTCTATAAGCGATGAAACAATCACAAGTAGTTCATGTCCCCCATGGGCCCCCAAAAAAATCTAAAAATGATGTTCAAAGGTTTTATTAATTATTAGAAAAAAAATAAAAGGTAATATTAGTTTAAAAAACAACAACTTTTCCCATATTTTTAATAAAATAAATCAAACAAAAGAGAAAAACAACATATTTGGTATCGCTGCCTCCATAAAAGTCTGATTAATAAATTAACTCATTTCTTATCTTGCATGGTAAACATCATCAGAAAAAATGACACAACTCCGGAATTGCACTTTTTTGGTCACACCATCTCAAAGTAAAAATTTATAAAAAGTGATCAAAAAGTCATATGAACTCCAAAATGGTACCAATACAAACTACAAGACCCCTCCCTCCCCCTTTCCCTCCAATAAACATTGAGGAATTGCTTTCTTTTTCCATTTTACTCCATTTAGAAATTTTTAAAGGTTTTCAGTACAGTAAATAGTAGCACTGAAAAATAAAACTTGTCCTGCGAACAACAACAAGCCCTCAGACAGTGAAAAAATAAAAGATTTAAAAATTTTTGAAAATGAGGAGGAAAAATCAAAAATTAAAAAAGAGCTGTGTCCTTAAGAGGTTAAACGGGCTATCCAGAATGGATAATCATAATATAAATGAAAAGGCCGACAACTTTCTAATATTCTTTGGGGTCTCATTTTTCACCATTTTCCAGCTTTCAGCTTGCCGTTAGTGAATAACACCATTCTTATTCAAAGTACTAATGACCACTTGTCCCAGAGTCTGTGTGTGAGTGCGTTACATGCTCCGCCCCTGATCACATGACTAGGACGTCATCACAGGTCCTAAAACATAAAACATGCAGAGCCAGATAGCAGCTTTGATATCACCATCATGTGATCAGTCACCTGTGTGGGAGGAGTCCAGGGTTACATGACCAGGTCTCTCCCCTCTGTGTATGCAGGACTCTACTGTGCAACCTGCAGTTTGTGGATCCCATCAGGATGTATTCAGAGAGTGTATGAAAATGGAGGAGCAGAGCCCTGCATGTGTGAGACGGAGGAGCAGAGCCCTGCGTGTGTGAGACGGAGGAGCAGAGCCCTGCATTGTGAGGTGGAAGAGCAGAGCTCAGGGTGTGTGAGACGGAGGAGCAGAGCCCAGGGTGTGTGAGACGGAGGAATAGAGCCGTGCGTGTGTGAGACGGAGGAGCAGAGCCGTGCGTGTGTGAGACGGAGGAGCAGAGCCGTGCGTGTGTGAGACGGAAGAGCAGAGCTGTGCGTGTGTGAGATGGAGGAGCATGTGACCAGTCACCTGTGTGGGAGGAGTCCAGGGGTGATCAGTGGTTGCAGAATCGTGCTGTGTTGGTTGTAATACCTGTTCTATGGGATAAAAAATGCATGTAGCATAGCTGGGTATTCTTGTATCTTGTCACCACCAGGCAGATGGGTGGAGACGGGCTGAGGTGAAGGGAACACCCAGAGCTTCTTATTGGCAGCCACATACACACCCTCACTGCTGTGCCCACAGCTCTGTGCTAGCTGCTGTTTGGCTGCTTTTATACACACCATCAGCCACCTTCAGGGAGCTGCAGAGAGCAGCAGCTCAGTGGAGACGTGGAAAGGCTTCATAGAGGGAGGGAGCTCCCTCTGTGTTGCTGGGTTGTCATGGCAATATGACCCGAGATACAGGCATCAATAGGGGTTTTTTTTTTTGTTTTTTTTTAAAACCCTCTTTTGCTCTTCTTTCCCCTATTTTAATGTAGCACATTAAACATTTCAGCTAAACCTCACATATGTGATATCGCCGCTAGTCCCCTTTAGGGCGGGATTTCTGCAGCCGCGGAAAAAAAATTGCGGCATGTTGTATTTTAGCACGTTTTGCCGCCACGTGAGGTCTCCACTAATATAGTATTAAAGGAAACCTCACAGAGACCGTAGAAAAACGTGCGTTTTTCCACAATCGCCAGCAGGGACTTTTTGGTTATGTCCGCGGGATTCCTGCGGTGTTAAACTACGGGCATATCCCGCTCTGTCCGTGGGCAGGAGCCCTTGGTCCTCTTGCCCACGGCCATGGTGGAATCCGCCAGTAGAATATCGCAGCGCAGTCCCACACATAGCCCCACAAGACCCCATACTCACCTGTCCGGATCACATGACGCGGCGGTGGTGTGCGATCAGGCGGCCGCTGGTGGGTGACCGCAGCGTGAACATTGAGCTATTAGGCCAGATGCCCATGGCCAAAGCGGGATTCTGCCACTGTATTACGCCACGATCGCCAGTGGGGATAAACAAAAAAATCCTCGCTAGCGATCGCAGAATAACGCATGTTATTCCGCAGCCGCCAGGAGGTCTCCATTAATACTGTATTAATAGAGACCTCACGTCGCGGAATAATGCGGTAGAATACAACATGCCTCGATTTCTTTTCCATGGTGTAAATCCACGGCAGAATCACGCTTGTGGGCACTGAGCTATTAGCTTCAATAGAACCTAATAGCAGCGTTTTTCTACCACTGATTTACGCTACGTGAAACGCGGCAGAAATCCGGGCGTGGGCATTAGCCCTTAGGTTCAATAGAGCCTAATAGCTGCGGGATACCGCCGTGAATTTCAGCCACGTGAAAGACTGCAGAAATCCAGCCGTGGGCATTATAAACCCCCTGTCCACAGGAGCAGGGGGAAAAACTGGCAGCTCTCCACTGTGAGCCTATCTGATAGGAGAATCGCGGCAAATCGCAGTATGCCGCGATTTGAATCCTGCGAGCGGAGAATCGCTATGATTCTCTGCTCGTGGTGAGTGGGCTGTGCTTTCCATAGTTAAGTCTATGGAAAGCAATCACTGTGTTACCCGTGGCCAGATTATCGCAGTGAATAAAACAATGACATATCACCCATGGACAGGAGCTTAAGAATGCAAAAAAAAAAACACAAGAAACAGAGAGAAAAAAAAGAATATATATATATATATATATATATATAACAAATTTTTAAAAACTTTTTCCTTTATTTTTGTGTAACACGTTAACCATTTCAGCAAAACCCCACATGTGTGGTTTCGCCGCGCCCATAACGTCCAGTTCAAGAATTTTATCACACTAATAATCCTGCACATAAAAAAACGAGAAAAAAATGAGGCAGAGTGCTTATTGTAATCATTTTACTTCCTAAACAGCGTATTTACAGCAACAAGAAAGCCATATGTACCCAAAAATGATACAAACTCGTGACACCAAAAACAAGCCCTCACAGAGCTCCATCCATTGAAAAATAACAAACGTATGCCACTTTCTATGCTACGCTTCAAAAATAAGTATAATTTTAAAAACAAAAGTGTTTTTTGCCTGCAGAAGAGGAAAAAAACATACCAAAATTGTAATAACGCAGTGACCACTTTCCATAGACTTAACTATAGAAAGCGCAGCTCACTGCCCACGAGCGGAGAATCAGATAGGCTCACAGCGGAGACCTGTGGACAGGGGGCCTTATAATGCCCACAGACGGATTTCTGCTGTGTTTCACGTGGTGGAAATCCCTGACAGTATCCCACAGCTATTAGGTTCTATTGAACTTAAGGGCTAATGCCCACGGACGGATTTCTGCCGTGGTCCATGCAATGTAAATACGCAGCAGAAAACCGCTGCTATTAGGTTCTATTTAACCTAATAGCTCAGTGCCCACAAGCGTGATTCTGCCGCGGATTTACACCACGGGAAAGAAATCACAGCATGTTCTATTTTACCACATTATTCTGCGGCGTGAGGTTTCCATTAATACATTATTAACGGAGAAATCCCGGCTACCGTGGAATAACGCGCATTATTCCGCGATCACGAGTGGAGATTTTTTTGTATATCCCCGCTGGTGATTGCGGCGTAATACCACGGGAGAATCCCGCTCTGGCCATGGGCATCTGGCCTAAAAGCTCAATGTTCACGCTGTGGAACTTTGTGTGTGTCATGCATGTAGCAGCTCTGCGTGTGTCAGATGTGCATGTAGCAGAGCTGTATGTGATGTACATTTAGCAGAGCTGTGTGTGTAACGTGCATGTCACAAAGCTGAGTGTGTGTTATGTGCATGTAGCAGAGCTGTGTGTGTGATGTGCACATAGCAGGGCTGTGTGTGTGTGAAGTGCATGTAGCAGAGCTGTGTGTGTGTGATGTGCACGTAGCAAAGCTGTGTGTGTGATGTGCACATAGCAAAGCTGTGTGTGTGATGTGCACGTAGTGGAGCTGTGTGTGTGTGGTGTGCATTTAGCAGAGTTATGTGGCGCATTGCCCCACCAGAAACACTGGTACTTTATTTCCTAATAATTACCAGTTATATTCAGAAGCAGCAAACTGGTACATACTGTATCTAATCCTGCTGTCAGCTGAGAAGAGGATAAAACTGTACCCAGTTGCAGAAAAAGGGGGCCAAAGGCCCAGGGCTATTCATGCAACTTGCCCTCCATTCTCCCCATACATACACACAGTGCATCATAACCCTAGCACTCTGCAGGAGAATTTTGGTGCAGATTTTGATGAAAATCCACAACAGACTTCACCCCCTTCAATTAAAAGGGTGAAATCTGAGGGTCCACATCAAAATCTGCATTTAAAAAACAATATATAATGGCCAATATTACCCCCTATACAGTGAATATAGCAATAGATACAAGCTCTGCACAGGTGTACTGAAGACCATGTAAGCAATTACAGTACCATTATATCCAATGATCACCAGTGACGTCTTCTCTGACTGGAGTCACTCACTTTCTCTTTTCTTCTCCATCTGGCCCAGACCACCATTGCAACTTCTCCTGGGCATAACTCGTTTCTGCAGAATTTGACACACAGACATTTGACACACAGAATTTGACTCAATTTTCCAGTTACTTGGCTTCATTTTTCAAATTTCTACACAAGCTTCCCATCCATTGTACTCCAAGGAGTAATAATGCCACTCATAGTGCCCCACATAATCATAATCCCCCTATTTATGTTCCCTGTAGACCCCAGACAGTGCCACTTGTAGTGCCCCCCACACAGTAAAGTGCCCCCAATCCATAATAATGCCTTTTTTATTCTCCCCACTAAGTAATAATACTCCTCATGGCCTCCATTAAGTGATATTGATCTAGTGAAATGGGATCCGGGATCCTGTGGACGGAAGCAACTAGTCAATGGGTCAATGCTGGTGCTCCAACTAACGTGTCTGAACATACAACTCCCAGTTCCTTAGCACGGATTGGCGATAACAACAGATGACCAGTAACAGCGCCATTGTGTCTAAGAGAAACATGAAGTCGAGATTCCAGCGGGCAAAAGAGCACAAAACTTGTATCACCGAGCAGCAGAAAAACATCACCTGGTCAGATGGATCCAGATTTCTGTTGCACTGTGCGGATGGGAGTTCAGACTTTGGCACAAACAGCATGAATTGATGACCCCTTCCTGTCAGCTGATCAGAACATGTCAGCACCTCCATCTAATCTGCAGAAACTACAAGAAGCTTCCTGTCCGCAGGGGCCAATCTATGCCACAACAAATCGCTGTGTTTCTGAAGACCAAAGGAGGTCAGATAACAGTGATCATAGAAAGTTAAAAAGCGTAAAAAAAAAGCTTAAAAACTTAAATGGGGATGAAATTTTTATCTCCGTAAGTGGGGATGAAATGACATACCTAAGGCCCCCGGATTTGTCCCCTGATGGGATCTTTATCCGCGGACCTTACCCTGGCTTCGGGGCATGCGCCCGTCAACATAATGGTGGATGCATGCGCAAAAGTCAAGGATTGCCCAGGAAAATTAAAATCTCCCTGCTCTTGGCTACCAAAGGTAGCCGAGAGCCTGGAGATGTCACGAGGCCCGCGGTTTGTGGACCTGGTCATGTAATCGTCGTTATCCATTGGATAATGGCGATCACGTAAAAGTTTTTTAAAAAGTTGAAGTTTCATCCCCATTCACCAATGCGGTCGGTGAGAAGAGATGAAACTTTACCAGAGGCCTCCGTATTTGAACCCCGATGCAATCATCCTCCAACGGTATTATTGCGTAATCTACTTGCAGAAAACAGAATGCAGCACGTTCTATTTTACCGCAGATATCCATGACATAGAGCCCATTGTGCTCCATGGTTGTGTATGGGCTGTGGGTACCCATGTCATCGTTGAGCGACGGCGCTGGAAATACAAACAAAAACAGGTGTACTGCGCATGACCACCTGTCTGAGTACGCAGTTATGTGCAGTATATTACACAGCCGTACACAGGGCCAGGACCGGGCTTACAGCTGGGGTCCGCTGTGGGCCTCTGCAAGCAGATTCTGCATATGGCCTTGTGAACCGGGCGTTATTCAGACCGCTACCTGTAATACGTAATTTACAAGAAGCCCCAAGAACGCTCGGCTGCTGCAGTTCCAGGAGCAACTTCTTGAGTGCTTTCTGTGTGAGACTGCCGAAGCTCAGCAAGCTTACAAAGCCTCAAAGAGCGCCACTTTTCACACCCATCCCTGCCACTGGGGTCAAGAAACCCCCGCAAAAAAAGCATGGGAGGGGGAGGGATACCCGATTTTATTGCCCCATGTGTCCATCCCAACAACTAATTACCCCTGTCTTTGGACATACCACACAGTTTACATTATTACTTTTATCTTAGATTTAGGCCTCATGTCCACGGGCAAAAGAAGAATTAAAATCCGCAGCTGATTTTAACTCTTCTCCTGCCCGCGGATCCGCACCCCATAGGGATGCATTGACCACCCGCGGGTAGATAAATACCCGCGGATGGTCAATAAAAGTGATTTTAAAAAAAATGGAGCATGAAAAAATCTGGACCATGCTCCATTTTCGTGCAGGTCTCCCGCGGAGACGGCTCTCGCAGGCTCCTATTGAAGCCTATGGAAGCCGTCCGGATCTGCGGGAGACCTAAGATAAGAATTAACTCACCCGCAGTGGGCCGGGAGGATCTACTCTTCCCCACAGCCGGATCTTTCTTGCTTCGACTCGGTGGATGTGCCCGGCGCATGCGCGCGGCACGCCGGCGACATGCCGCCGGCGTGCCGAGTTCATCCGCCGGCCGAAAAAGAAGATCCGGCCATGAGGAAGAGAAGACCCTCCCAGCCCTCTGCGGGTGAGTTAATTCTTTTAAATTCGTATTTTAAGAGCTCATGTCCGCGGGGCAGGAGGGACCCGCTTCAGATTCTCCATGTAGAATCCGTAGACATGAGGCCTTAGGGAATGCCAAAAGGACGTGGAGGGGGGGAATTATTTTTAGGGAGACAATTTTTTTTCTGCACAAGTAAACAATGGGGCCTGGAATTTATTCAGTTGTGCCCTGAAATCCAACGGGTGTTCTCTCCATTATAGGGCTAGCCATGTGTCCAGTAAGTAGATTGAGGCCACAATGGGTATGTTTCTGAACACGGGACAAACAGAGGTATCCATTTTGGGGTGCAAGTCTTCATTCATATGTGTGCTGTACAAAAAAAAATGTTTTTAAAATGACACAATTGCCAAAAAAAAAAATCATATTTTTTTTTACTTCTGCTTTGCTTAGATTCATTCAAAAACTCTGGGGTAAAAATATTCAGTACACCCCTAGAGGGCAATGGGGCCTAAATCACCTTCAAGCAAAATTTCTGTTCTGAAAGCCACTGATTGCTCCTTTCATTTTGGGCCCCGTTGTGCATATAGACATAATATTAGGGCCACAATGGGTACGTCTCTGAACACAGGACTGACAGGGGTATCTATTTAGGGGTGCAAGCCTTCATTCATATAGGTGCTGTACAAAAAAACAGTTTTTAAAATGACTTAATTGCCAAAAAAATGAAAATCGTAATTTTTTCCTTCTGCTTTGCCTAGATTTATTCAAAAACTGTGGGGCCAAAATATGCCGTTTACCCCAAGATGAATTTATTAAGGGGTCTAGTTTTCAAAATGGGGTCATTTGTGGGGGTTCTCTATCATTTTGGTCGCTCAAGACCTCTACAAATGGGCAATAGGGCCTAAATCACCGTCAAGCAAAATGTCTGTTCTGGAAGTCACCGGCTGCTCCTTTCGGTTTGGGCCCCGTTGTGCATCGAGACATAAGATTAGGCCCACAATGGGTATGTTTCTGAATACTGGGCAAACAGGGGTATCCATTTTGGATTGTACATTCTCATTTTCATGTGCACTATAAAAAAAAACCTGCCTTTTAAAATTACATATTTGAAAAAAATATGAAATTTCATTTTTTCTCCTCTAAATTGCATTTACTCCTGAAATAAAACTGTGGGGTCAAAATACTCATGACTGCCCTCAGTGAATACATTAAAGGGTGTAGTTTGTAAAATAGGGTCATTTGTAGGGTTATCTATCATTCTGACACCTATGAGCCTTTGCAATCTTGGCTTGGTGTAGGAAAACAAAGTGTTCCTCAAATGTTGATAATCACTGCTAAATTTATACGTCTGCTAAATGGTTAAAAAACTAACGTTTTTCAAATGTGCATTCAACATAAAGTAAACATATTTAAGATATTGCAATTTAAAAATGTGAAAAAATGACAATTTTTTCAAAATTTTCTCAATTTTGGCACCTTTAATAAATATACTCAAATTCTATCTGACTATTTTTATCACCTAAATGAAGTACAAGATGTGGTGAAAAAACTGTGTCAGAATCACTTGGATATGCAAAACCTTTACGGAGTTATTCTATGAAAAAGTAACACATGACAGATTTCCAAAATTTGGCTTGGTCATTAAGGCGCAAACAGGCTTGGTCACTAAGGGGTTAATATGTATTTACAACTGTTAAAAGGCATGGCCAGCCTAGGGCTTCAAATAATTGAATGCATGCGGGTAGATTATATACCAACCCAGGAGATGAAAATGTCCCAATATATTTATAAACATTGCCTTGCAAAAACACATCTTAACATTCTGATCTTCTCTTTACACCATTTTTTAAAAAACTTGTTGATAAACTGAGGCATTGTGCATGATTTACTTGGCCAAATTGAGGTTTGTTGGTTGAAAAGCAAAAAATTCTGTTGGCATCCGATATCTCAATATTTACTGTAAATGTTAGAAAACTGTTTTTTTGCTTAATTAAAAAGTGCAACCCGAAAAAGAAAACATTTTATGTTCTATAACTGTGACAAATCTGTGTAACAGTTGAGATCCACAATAAAATTATACAATATTACACAAAAGAGGGTATTAGCAATAAGGGCTGGCCTGATATGTGCAATCTACAGTGTATCTCCTATACAGCATGGAAACAAAAAGGTACAGAACTAATATATTATTAAAAAAACTGTAACTAATATAATACCTTCACCTACAAAAAAGAATATAACTACTATAATACTGCCCCTATGTACAAGAATATAACTACTATAATACTGCTCCCTATGTACAAGAATATAGCTACTATAATACTGCTCCCTATGTACAAGAATATAACTACTATAATACTGCCTCCTATGTACAAGAATAAAACTACTACTATAATACTGCCCCCTATGTACAAGAATATAACTACTATAATACTGCTCTCCTATGTACAAGAATATAACTACTATAATACTGCCTCCTATGTACAAGAATATAACTACTATAATACTGTTCCCTATGTACAAGAATATAACTACTATAATACTGTTTCCTATGTACAAGAATATAACTACTATAATACTGCCCCCTATGTACAAGAATATAACTACTATAATACTGCCCCCTATGTACAAGAATATAACTAATATAATACCGCCTCCTATTTACAAGAATATAACTACTATAATACTGGCTCCTATGTACAAGAACATAACTACTAGTATACTGTCCCCTATGTACAAGAATATAACTAATATAATACTGCCTGCTATGTACAAGAATATAACTACTATAATACTGTCCCCTATGTACAATAATATAACTAATATAATACTGCCCCCTATGTACAAGAATATAACTAATATAATACTGCTGCTGTGTGCAAGAATATAACTACTATAATACTGCCTCCTATGTACAAGAATATAACTACTATAATACTACCCCCTATGTACAAGAATATAACTACTATAATACTGGCTCCTATATACAAGAATATAACTACTATAATACTGTTCCCTATGTACAAGAATATAACCACTATAATACTGCCTCCTATGTACAAGAATATAACTACTATAATACTGCCCCCTATGTACAGGAATATAACTACTATAATACTGCCCCCTATGTACAAGAATATAACTACTATAATACTGCCCCCTATGCACAAGAATATAACTAATATAATATCACTCTTGTAATGGATAGGATATGCAGCGATATATTCTAGGGAAATACCTGACTAAAATTGCTTCCACACTTGACGAGCCATATATCGTAGATGTGATAGGGTTGAGCAGTAATGTATCACTGAAGGCTTCATATTGTATTTCGGTGAACTCTAATCAAAATTAAATTAAAACAAAATGGATGATAAGTTAGAATAGGTGGAATTCTTGTAGAACAATGAGCAGGTGACGTTGTAGAAGCTTATATTTCCTGCCCATTATCCTTAACTGCGTATAACAACCACTTCTGTGTTATCATTTCCTCATCCATCTCATAAAAACATGATTCTAAAGCATTCCAATTTGTTTGAACTACTCATGAGTTATAGTAAAGCAGAGATCATTCCAGGACCGCGAACCATAGAAGATTGGAAATGTATTCTGTTGTTCTAAAATACCTCATAGTAAGAACATCAGAGGAAATCTATCCCAATATGTCAGAAAGTAAGACCTCTGCCAGACAAAAAAAGATTTATCTATTCTCTATTCTGGTCCATATTGGATACTTATAAACTGTAGTAGTTATATTGCTTTACATAGGAGACAGTATTATAGCAGTCATATTGTTGTACATAGGGGGCAGTATTTTAATAGATATATTCTTGTACATAGGGGGCAGTATTATAGTAGTTATGTTCTTGTAAATAGGGGGCAGTATTATAGTAGTTATATTCTTGTGCATAGGGGGCAGTATTATAGTAGTTATATTCTTGTACATAGGGAGCAGTATTATAGTAGTTATATTTAGAGATGAGCGAACGTACTCGGATAAGCACTACTCGTCCGAGTAATGTGCTTTATCCGAGTACCGCTGTACTCGTCTTGAAAGATTCGGGGCGCTCCGCTGCTGACAGGTGAGTTGCGGCGGGGAGCGGGGCAGAGCGGGCGGGAGAGAAGGAGAGAAAGATCTCCCCTCCGTTCCTCCCCGCTCTCCCCTGCAGCTCCCCGCTCCGCAGCGCGTCCCGAATCTTTCAGGACGAGCAGAGAGGTACTCGGATAAAGCACATTACTCGGACGAGTAGTGCTTATCCGAGTACGTTCGCTCATCTCTAGTTATATTCTTGTACATAGGGAGCAGTATTATAGTAGTTATATTCTTGTACATAGGGGGCAGTATTATAGTAGTTATATTCTTGTACATAGGAGCAGTATTATAGTAGTTATATTCTTGTACATAGGAGGCAGTATAATAGTATTTATATTCTTGTACATAGGGAGCAGTATTACAGTAGTTATATTCTTGTACATAGGGGGCAGTATTATAGTAGCTATATTCTTATACATAGGGGGCAGTATTATAGTAAGTATATGTTACCATGCGGCGGCTTCCGGGTCGGTGGGTGGTTGGTCGGCGCGGTGCACGCGCTTGTGGGTCCGGGTGGCGGCGTGTGCGCGGGCGTCTGTGAGTGCAGCTCTATGCATAAATCCCTGTTATGAGATTCTGCTAGGAGGCGTCGCCTCCCCCTCTCCGCCCCTGGGCGGAGGCTTCTGTTTATAAGGCTGGTAGTGAGGTCCATTCACTGCCAGGTATTGGTTTCTGTTTCAGTGTGCCAGCTTCCTGACTCTGCCAGTCTCCAGCTTTCAGCTTCTGCTATATCTGCCAGGTTATCCATCTGCCTCGGTCTGCCTGTATTTCCTGTTGGTTTTCTTCACCTGCCATTCCTGTCGGTATCCTACCCTGTTCCATCTTGGTACGCCAGCATCCCTCCTCGGTCCCTAGCGAGTGTAGGGACCGCCGCCCAGTTGCCCGCCTGGGGTTAGCCAGAAGTGGAGGCAAGTAGGCAGGGACAGGGGTTGCAGGTAAGTTCTAGGGCAACCCAGGCTGGCGTATCATCGGGTAGGATACCGTAACATAATAACTGGCCCTTAAAATTTCCCTACGGGTTTTTGTTTGGTCTCCAATAGAGACTATGAGTGTCCTTGCTAATCAGTTGCAGGAGCTAGTGGGCATGATCCAAGACCTGTCCGGTCGTATTGTGGCCCAGGAGCAGCGGATGTTGGCGCAGGTTCCTGACGCCCTATCTATTCCTGAACCCAAATTTCCTCTCCCTGAGGTGTTTCCTGGGGAGAGAAGCAAGTTTTTTGTTTTTCAGCAGGCATGTAAACTATATTTTCGGATGCGGCCCAGATCCTCCAGCTCTGAGTCCCAGAAGGTGGGATTGATTCTGTTCTTGCTGCGGGGTCCCCCCCAGACATGGGCCTACTCCTTACCTGAGAGTTCTGCTTGCCTGCAGTCTGTTGATGAGCTGGACCAGACGGGGTTAGCTGTATCTCACCTCATGGCTTTCCGTCAGGGGCAGCAGTGTGCTGAAGACTACTGCTCTACGTTTAGACAGTATGCCGGTGAAACCTCCTGGAATGATGGCGCCCTCAAAGATGCGTTTTTGTTGGGTTTTTCTGATGCTGTCAAGGATCTAATTATTTCCCATCCCGCTCCCATGACTCTTAATGAGGCAATGGTATTGGCAGTAAAGGCTGACAGGAGACTGAGATCTAGAGAAAAGGAACGTCAGGCCTGTAAAACTAGGGAGTCCTGTAGATCCATTCCCATCTCCTCCATGCCAGCTCCAGGGGCCGAGCCTATGGAAGTGGACCAGCTAAGTCCCGGGGAATGACGACGGTTCTGGATGACTCACCATCTTTGCCTTTACTGTGGGGAAGACAGACATCGAGTAGCAACCTGTCCACGGAAGCAATGGCAACATCAGTCTGAAGCAGCAAAAGAACTACCGATCCTAGGCGATTGTCTGAAGGGTCGCCTAGGGTCACAGGTACTCCCTAGGTTGTTGGTGCCTTGTTAGATTCGCTTCCGGAATTTTATTTGGTCCGGTCAAGCCTATATTGATTCGGGTACTCAAGTCAATCTGATTAATTTAAATTTTGTCAGACCTCTAATAAGCGAATTTTCCATGCTGAAGCCCCCCATGCGCGTCATTGGTATTGATTCGACCCCTCTCTCCGCAGGTGTTGTTAAATGGAGGACTCCCATTCTGCAGTTCACTGTGTGTGTTCTCCATTCTGAGAATCTGTCTTTCCTAGTTATGGAAAAGATGTCTGTTGATGTGGTGCTTGGTATGCCCTGGTTGGCACTGCACAATCCCAAATTTGATTGGTCCACCCAGGAATTGACTCATTGGGGGGTCATCCTGTCATAATCACCTAACTACTATAGCCATGTGCTCCGCAGATACTGTGCTTATTCCGGAATATTGGTTGGATTTTCAGGACGTATTCTCCAAAAAACTGTCTGAGGCCTTGCCTCCCCATAGGGAGTGGGACTGTGGTATTGATCTGATTCCCGACAGTCCCATCCCTAGGGGAGCCATTTTCAATTTGTCAGGGCATGAGCATGAAGCCCTTAAGTCCTATATCTCAGAGTCTCTGGCCAAACGACATATCCGGCCGTCCAGGTCCCCTGCCGGGGCAGGTCTCTTTTTTGTTGAGAAGGATGGGACATTGAGGCCTTATGTGGATTATCGGGCTTTGAATAAAATTACAGTGAAGAACCAGTGCTCCTTGCCCCTAATTCCTGACTTGTTGAATCAGGTGGTAGGGGCCCACTGGTTCTCCAAACTGGACTTAAGGGGGGCTTACAACTTAATTTGCATTTGCGAGGGAGATGAATGGAAGACGGTGTTCAACACCCCGTTAGGGCATTTTGAATGTCTGGTCATGCCCTTCGGACCCCCGCTGTGTTTCAGGCTTTTATGAACGCGGTTTTTCACCACTTCCTGGGGGTATTTCTGGTCATATATCTTGAAGACATCCTGGTGTATTCTCCTGACTGGGATTCACATGTGCAGCACCTGAGGTTAGTTCTGACACGTTTGTGCGAGTATCAACTTTTTGTCAAGTTGGAAAAATGTACATTTGGTTCTAAACAAGTATCTTTCCTTGGTTATGTGATTTCGCCCACGGAGATTCAGATGGAGTCTGACAAAGTAGCAGCAATCTCCCAATGGGTCAGACCAGACAACCTTAAGACTCTCCAGCGGTTCTTGGGTTTTGCTAATTTTTACTGCAAATTCATTAAGAATTACTCGGTTATTACTCAATCCTTGACCGATCTTACTAAGAAGGGGGCCGACTTGGTAAAATGGTCGCCTGCAGCCCTAGAGGTCTTTAGTCATCTAAAAAGGGCATTTACAACTGCCCCGGTGTTAATACAGCCGGATGCGCGTCTACCCTTTTTCATTGAGGTAGATGCATCTGAGGTGGGGACAGGGGCAGTATTGTCGCAGAAAGTCAGTGGGAGATCTGGGTATAGCCCATGTGCGTTCTTTTCGCGGAAGTTTAGTTCAGCAGAACACAACTACGACGTGGGTAACCGTGAGTTACTGGCAATCAAATGGGCTTTAGAAGAGTGGCGACACCATCTTGAGGGTGCTAGACACCCTATTACTGTATATACTGATCACAAGAATTTGGTATATCTCGCCAATGCTAAAAGACTCACAGCTCGTCAAGCCAGGTGGGCGTTGTTCTTCGCCAGGTTTAATTTCGTCGTGACATATATCCCAGGAGAGAAGAACGTGAAAGCGGACGCCCTGTCACGGAGTTTCGGGGTGCCGGAAAGTGAGACTATGACCCCTGAGAATATCTTGGCACCTGGCGTGGTGGTGGCAGCTGTAGAATCTAACTTCGTCCCTCAACTTTAGAATGCTCAGCAGGACTCTCCTTCGGGGGTGCCGGAGGGCAGATGGTTTGTGCCAGAGACCTTACGTCTAAGAGTCATGGATGAATCTCACTCGTCGGTTCTCGCAGGTCATCCAGGGTTTCAGGGAACCCTGGATCTCTGTTCTAGACACTTCTGGTGGCCAAGCATGTCTCAGGAGATCTGCGACTTTGTTAAGGGATGCTCTGTCTGTGCACGCAATAAGAGTCAGCGGCGTCTTCCGGAGGGTCCTCTGAGACAGTTACCAGTACCTTCTAGTTCGTGGTCGCAGTTATCGGTAGATTTTATCACTGATCTACCAGAATCCCAGAAGTGCACCACTATCTTAGTGGTTGTTCTCAAAGATGGCACATTTTGTGGCGTTAAAGAAGCTACCTTCGGCAAAAGAGTTTGCCAAGATTTTTGTAAAAGAAATAATTCATCTATATGGGGTTCCCCAAAACATATCTGATCTCGGGGTTCAGTTTGTGTTGCAGTTTTGGCGTGCCTTCTGCAGAAACCTGGGAACGTCGCTTTACTTCTCCTCAGCATTCCACCAGCAAACTAATGGTCAGATTGAGCGGAAGAACTAGAATTTAGTGCAATATTTACGGTTGTTTGCTGGCGAAAAGGCTCATCAGTGGGCAGAGTGCCTGCCGTTGGCAGAGTTTGCACTAAACAACCGCACTTGTTCTTCCACTGGGGTATCTCCATTCTTTTCTGTATACGGTCAGCATCCTTGCTTCCTTACAGCGATCCCTACTCCATCTGTCTGTCCTGCAGCTGATGTCGCCACAGATACGCTGCAGGGAGTATGGAAAGAGGTACAGAAAAACAGGCAACGGGGGCTCGTATGCAGTTGCGTAGTGGGAATAGTCTGTCTGTATCTGAACCTTACAGGATGGGACAGAAGGTATACCTGTCTTCTAAAAATCTCAAATTAAGGGTCCTATCTTTGAAGTTGGTGCCGCGTTACGTGGGTCCCTTTGTCATCACGCGTGTGGTGAACCCGCTCGCCTACGAACTGGGTTTGCCAGCTACATGGAGGGTTCACAGGGTGTTCCATAAGTCTTTATTGAAACCTTTTGTCCCTTCTGTGATGCCCACCTCCGGTCCCCCTCCGCCCACCCTGGTCTGGGATGAAGTTGAATACGAGGTCCAGGAGATCCTGGATTCTCATCCATTTCGGGGAACCTTACAATATTTGGTGGCTTGAAAGGGCTTTGGACCAGAAGATCATTCCTGGGTGGCCACACATGATGTTCATGCTCCAGTTTCGGTGCGGCGCTTCCACCGTCTGTTTCCAGATAGGCCTGCATATGGTGGCGGTGGCCCGGAGGTCCCATGTCCGAGGGGCGATAATGTTACCATGCTGCGGCTGCAAGGGCCACGTGTGGTTGGTCAGCGCGGTGCGCGCGCTCGTGGGTCCAGGAGACGGCGTGTGCACTGGCGTCTGTGAGTGCAGCTCTATGCATGAGTCCCTGTTATGAGATTCTGCTAGGAGGCGTTGCCTCCCCCTCTCTGCCCCTGGGCGGAGGCTTCTGTTTATAAGGCTGGCAGTGAGGTCCATACATTGGTTTCTGTTTCAGTGTGCTAGCTTCCTGCCTCTGACAGTCTCCAGCTTTCAGCTTCTGCTATATCTGCCAGGTTATCCATCTGCCTCGGTCTGCCTGTATTTCCTGTTGGTTTTCTTCAACTGCCATTCCTGTCGGTATCCTACCCTGTTCCATCTTGGTACGCCAGCGTCCCTCCTCGGTCCCTAGCAAGTGTAGGGACCGCCGCCCAGTTGCGGTAAGTTCTAGGGCAACCCAGGCTGGCGTATCATCGGATAGGATACCGTAACAGTATATTCTTGTACATATGGGGCAGTATTATAGTAGTTATATTCTTGTACATAGGAGGCAGTATAATAGTAGTTATATTCTTGGATATAGGAGACAATATTATTGTAGTTATATTCTTGTACATAGAAGGCAGTATTATAATAGTTATATTCTTGTATGTAGGAGACAGTTATATAGTATATTCTTGTACATAGGGGGCAGTATTATAGTAGATATATTCTTGTAGATAGGAGGCAGTATTATAGTAGTTATATTCTTGGATAAAGGAGACAGTATTATAGTAGTTATATTCTTGTACATAGGGGGCAGTATTATAGTAGTTATATTCTTGTACATAGGAGCAGTATTATAGTAGTTAAATTGTTGTACATAGGAGACAGTATTATGGTAGCTATATTCCTGTACATAGGAGGTAGTACTATAGTAGTTGTATTCTTGTACATCTGAAGCGGTATTATAGTAGTTATATTCTTGTACATAGGAGACAGTATTATAGTAGCTATATTGTTGTACATAGGGGGCAGTATTATAGTAGTTATATTCTTGTACATAGTGGGCAGTATTATAATAGTTATATTCTTGTACACTTTATTAGTTGTCCTTGAACGCTTCAAGGGACCCATAACTCAGAAGTGTGTTAGTCATGTGTCCGCTGGTGGAACCTGATGTGGCTGACATATCTGTCATAAATAGTCAATGGTGGCAGCAAGGTGTATTGGGGTATACTAGGCCATGTAGGGTGCAATTTGTGCTTCATCTTGCACAAGTGCAGGATCTGGGAAGATGAAAATAAGTCAACCATGTGGTTTGCCCCTGGGTGCCGTACGTCCCAGGTTGGTGACTGTCAGACCCGTAAACCCTGTTACCATGACACACATCTTTAAAGAAACTGATAGAAGTAGAATACATATTTCACCTGGTGGTTTAGTTTACTTTTCTTCTTCTTTCAGCTCAGACCATTCTGGCAACTTCTACTGAAGACTACAGACTTTGCTATTAAGACATCTATGGACGAGGGCATGGCTATAGTGAGCGCAGAATTTTCAGTTGCACCCAGACTTTGGAGCGTGATGTGGCACAAAAGCTTCTTTGCCACAAGAGAAGACACCAGTATCATTGATGTTAATGTGAACTATAATTCTAGCAGTTGTGTATGGAGCTCTGTGTAAAATACATGCAGTTGGATAGCTAATGATTGAGAGAATATAATGTCCACATTGACACTCTTCAGTAGTGCGTGTACTCCCTGACTTTGCCTCCCCTTTGTATAATTGCAGAAGCTATTAAACTCCAGCATCACTCGGCATCTTTGCCAATAACCGGGGATGCTGCTTGGTTAATTTAAGCAAGTCAAGTCTGATGAAGTAATTTTACTGGCCCCAGGGATCTGACAGCTTATGGCGAGCTTTGCTATTTCACATGAAATTGAGTTAATTTTCACTGAAATTGCTTCTTAACAGACAAACACGTTCCCCATCATCGCAGGCTTATGCCTCGGCAGCACTATTATTCTTTAATTTAAACACCCTGGCAGCTCAGGATAAATGCTGGGAAGATCCATGGACTGTGGCACAGACTGACACACACAGTGTAAAGTCTGAGGGTGAAAGCAATGACGTTTATTGCTACCACATCCCAGTGACCTGGCTGTAATCTCAGAGACACATATCAATATATGCAACCAGACACTGTCAATGAAATCCAAAGAGTGAAGTGTATATCAAAGGATCCTGAGCCGTAAAGTCACTCTCCATCCCAACAGCTGCAATCACCTTCCCTGCAATATCCAGCCAAAGAACGCAATTCTTATTCTTTTTTCTAATCTGCTCATTGTTGCCCTCTACTGAGTAATGCAATGTGCATCAGCTTGTAAAAAGGGGAGTCAAAAAAGCCATTATTTGTTCCCTAACCTGAGGAAACAAGATTAATGTCATTGATAAAGCATTGTAATACTGACATCTACGCACAATAATAGAACTATTATATTAATTCATGCCTATGAAGAAGAATATAGTTACTATAATAGTGTCCCCTATGTACAAGAATATAACTACTATAATACTGCTCCCTATGTACAAGAATATACATACTATAATACTGTTCCTTATGTACAAGTATCCAATTCACAGATAAGTACTAGAGATGAGCGAACCTACTCGTTTCGAGTAATTACTCGATCGAGCACCGCGATTTTCGAGTACTTCAGTACTCGGGTGAAAAGATTCGGGGGGCGCCGGGGGGCGGGGGGAGGCGTGGCGGTGCGGAGGGTAGCAGCGGGAAACAGGGGGGAGACCTCTCTCTCTCCCTCTCCCCCCCCACTCCATGCTGCAACCCCCCACTCACCCACGGCGCCCCCCCCCCCCCCCCCGAATCTTTTCGCCCGAGTATGGAAGTACTCGAAAATCGCGGTACTCGGGTGAAAAAGGGGCGTGGCCGAGTAGGCTCGCTCATCTCTAATAAGTACCCTAAAATCTTAATCTTTATTGATAAATAGCTAAGTTAATTGGGCCATGGACTAACTATGTACAAGTATATAACTACTACTATAAAACATTGCCAGGTTATAGGGTGAATTGGATTTTTTTGCTCTGACATACTATGTTACTAGAATATTGTATTCTATGTCCAAAAATATAAATACTACAAAACTGCCCCCTATGTAAAAAAAAACCACTGGTAATATAATACTTCCCCCCTATGTACAAAAACGACAACTACTATAATACTGCCTCTAAGTACAAGGATATAAATACTATAATACTGCCGTCTATGTACAAAAATATAACTGCTATAATACTGCTCTCTATGTACAAGAATATAACTACTATAATACCGTCCCCTATGTACAAGAATATAACTACTATAATACTGCCCCCTATGTACAAGAATGTAGCTATTAAAATAGTACCTCCTGTGTAAAAGAATAAAACTGCTAGAATACTGCCCTCTATGTACAAGAATATAACTACTATAATAGTGCCCCCTGTGTACAAAAATATAACTTCTATAATACTGCCCCTATGTACAAGAATATTAATACTATAATACCGCTCTCTATGTACAAGAATATAAATATTATAATACTACCCTCAATTTACAAGAATATAATTACTGTAATACTGCCCCCTATGTACAAGAATATAACTACTATAATACTGCCCCATATGTACAAGAATATAACTACAATAATACTGCCCCATATGTACAAGCATATAGCTACTATAATACTGCTTCTACGTACTGGAATAAAACTACTATAATACGGTGTCCTAATTACAAGAATATAACTAATATAATACTTCTCCCTATGTACAAGAATATAACTACTATAATACTGCCCCCTATGTACAAGAATATAACTACTATAATACTGCTCCTATGTAGAAGAATATAACTGCTCTAATACTGCCCTCTATGTGCAAGAATATAACTACTATAATACTGCCCCCTATTTACAATAATATAACTAATATAATACTGCTCCTATGTACAAGAATATAACTACTATAATTCTGTTCCTATGTACAAGAATATAACTACTATAATACTGCCCCCTATGTACAAGAATATAACTACTATAATACTGCCCCCTATGTACAAGAATATAACTACTATAATATTGCCCCCAATGTACAAGAATATCACTACTATAATACTGCCTCCAATGTACGAGATTATAACTACTATAATACGACTCCTATGTACAAGAATATAACTAATATAATACTGCTCCCTATGTACAAGAATATAACTACTATAATCCTGCCCCTATGTACAAAAATATAACTACTATAATGCTGCCTCCCATGTACAGGAATATAGCTACTATAATACTGTCCCCTATATACAAGAATAGTACGACTATAATACTGCCTCCTATTTACAAGAATATAACTACTATAATACTGTCCCCTATATACAAGATTATAACTACTATAATATTGCCCCCAATGTACAAGAATATCACTACTATAATACTGCCTCCAATGTACAAGATTATAACTACTATAATACGACTCCTATGTACAAGAATATAACTAATATAATACTGCTCCCTATGTACAAGAATAGAACTACTATAATACTGCTCCCTATGTACAAGAATATAACTGCTATAATACTGTCCCACTATGTACAAGAATACAACTAATAAAATACTGCGCCTATGTACAAGAATATAACTACTATAATACTGCCCCCTATGTACAAGAATATAACTACTATAATACTGCCTCCTATGTACAAGAATATAACTACTATAATACTGTTTCCCTGTGTACAAGAATATAACTACTATAATACTGTTTCCCTGTGTACAAGAATATAACTACTATAATACTGTCCCCCTTTGTACAGGAATATAACTACTATAATACTGACCCCTATGTGCAGGAATGTAACTACTATAATACAACCTCCTATATACAAGAATATAACTTCTATAATACAGCCCACTATGTACAAGAATATAACTACTATCATACTGCCCACTATGTACGAGAATATAAATACTATAATACTGTCTCCCTGTGTACAAGAATATAAGTATTATAATACGTCCCTCTATGTACAAGAATATAACTATTATAATACTTCCCTCTATGTACAAGAATATAATTAATTAAATACTGTCTCCCTATGTATAAGAATATAACTACTATGAGACTTTCCCACTATGTACAAGAATTTAGGTACTATAATATTGCTCTTATGTAGAGGAATATAACTAGTATAATATTGGCTATATGTAGAGGAATATAACTAGTATAATACTTCCTCCCATGTACAAGAATATAACTACTATAATCCTGCTCCCTATGTACAAAAATATAACTACTTAAATGCTGCCTCCCATGTCCAAGAATGTAACTAGTATAATACTGTCCCCTATATACAAGAATATAACTACTATAATACTGCCTCCTACGTACAAGAATATAACTACTATAATACTACTCCTATGCACAAGAATATAACTACTATAATACTGCCCCCTATGTACAAGATTATAACTACTATAATACTGCCTTCTATGTACAAGAATATAACCACTATAATATTGCCTCCAATGTACAAGAATATCACTACTATAATACTGCCACTATGTACGAGAGTATAACTACTATAGTACTGTCCCATATGTACAAGAATTTAAGTACTATAATACTGCTCTTATGTACAGGAATATAACTACTATAATACTGCCTCCCATGTACAAGAATATACCTACCATAATCCAGCCCCCTATGTACAAAAATATAACTACTTAAATGCTGCCTCCCATGTCCAAGAATGTAACTACTATAATACTGTCCCCTATATACAAGAATATAACTACTATAATACTGCCTCCTACGTACAAGAATATAACTACTATAATACTACTCCTATGCACAAGAATATAGCTATTATAATACTGCCCCCTATGTACAAGATTATAACTACTATAATACTGCCTACTATATACAAGAATATAACTACTATAATATTGCCTCCAATGTACAAGAATATCACTACTATAATACTGCCTCCAGTGTACAAGAATATAACTAATATAATACTGCTCCTATGTACAAGAATATAACTGCTATAATTCTGCCCCCTATGTACAAGAATATAACTACTTTAATACTACTCCTATGTACAAGAATATAACTACTATAATACTGCCTCTTATGTACAAGAATATAACTACTATAATATTGCCTCAAATGTACAAGAATATCACTACTATAATACTGCCTCCAATGTACAAGAATATAACTTCTATAATACTACTCCTATCATGTACATGAATATAACTGCTATAATACTGTCCCCTACGTATAAGAATATAACTTCTATAATATTGATTCCATGTACAAGAATATAACTACTATAATACTGCCCCCTATGTACAAGAATATAACTACTATAATACTGCCCCCTATGTACAAGAATATAACTACTTAAATACTGCCCCCTATGTACAAGAATATAACTACTATAATACTGCCCCCTATGTACAAGAATATAACTACTATAATACTGCCTCCCTATGTACAAGAATATAACTACTATAATACTGCCCCCCTATGTACAAGAATATAACTACTATAGTACTGTCCCATATGTACAAGAATATAACTACTATAATACTGACCCCCTCCCCCCATGAACAATGATATAACTACTATAATACTGCCCCCCTCCCCCATGTACAATGATATAACTACTATAATACTGCCCCCTATGTACAGGCATATAACTACTATAATACTGTCCCCTATGTACAAGAATATAACTACTATAATACTGCCTCCTATGTGCAAGAATATAACTAATATAATACTGCTCCTATGTACAAGAATATAACTACTATAATACTGCCCCCTATGTACAAGAATATAACTGCTATAATACTACTCCTTTGCACAAGAATATAACTACTATAATACTGCCCCCTATGTACAAGAATATAACTACTATAATACTGCCTCCTATGTACAAGAATATACCTACTATAGTATTGCCTCCAATGTACAAGAATATCACTACTATAATACTGCCTC
Organism: Eleutherodactylus coqui; assembly: GCF_035609145.1. NCBI lineage: Eukaryota > Metazoa > Chordata > Amphibia > Anura > Eleutherodactylidae > Eleutherodactylus > Eleutherodactylus coqui. Next base: position 227,857,694 of record NC_089839.1, read on the forward strand.
CAATGTACAAGAATATAACTACTATAATACTACTCCTATGTACATGAATATAACTGCTATAATACTGTCCCCTACGTATAAGAATATACTTCTATAATATTGATTCCATGTAAAAGAATATAACTACTATAATACTGCCCCCTATGTACAAGTATAAAACTACTATAATACTGCCCCTATATACAAGAATATAACTACTATAGTACTGTTCCATATGTACAAGAATATAACTACTATAATACTGCCCCCCTCCCCCCATGTACAATGATATAACTACTATAATACTGCCCCCTATGTACAAGAATATAACTACTATAATACTGTCCCCTATGTACAAGAATATAACTACTATAATACTGCCCCCTATGTACAAGAATATAATTACTATATTACTGCCCTTTATGTCCGATAATACAATTACTACTGTATATTCTTAAAGAGTCTCTATGAGATTAGAATTAAATGTTGACTTTTTTTGCTGGAAACACTGCCCCTCTAGTCTATAGATCATGTCTGGTATTACAATCTACCAGCAGTCACTTATCATGGACGAGGCTGTAACACTAGATACAAATCTGAGACAAGATGTGTGCAGTGGCGTTAAGTCTATAACTGCCAGTCTGCTCGCTGGCTGCACACACTGGCTTTAGATACCAGTCTTAATCCAGCAATGAATATATAGATTATTAGTATCTTCTGGGCACAGCCATATAAGTTTACTACTCCTGCCCTGCCAGGGAGCATCGTCGCCCTTTGTAGGCCGTGCATTGAATATGAGCCATTCTCTGCTTGAACGTTGATTTGTGGAAGACAATGATTTCCTGTTGTTAATGATGCTCAGTTTTGGCTGTGGGGTAGAAGCACCTTTAGCTACTGTCGTGCACTGCCATGCATCACCCAGTGAGCCAAGAACCCGCCACCCGGCATTTTAGAGCCGCTGCACTACCTTGCTGTGCCCATTTAATTACTAGCTGTATAAAATATCAGTGGTAATAAAAAGACTGTTTCTTAGAGGCTTGCAGAGCAAGACGAAGATCCGCTGATATTTACTTCCACGCAAGGCTGGTCATGAGATACTGAACGCAGCATCGCAGTGCGACGTCTGCAGGCAGCCTGGTGTCTTCTAAAGGTGTAATCTCTCCAAAAACACATTGGGAATGCAAGGATGGGGAGGGGTAGAGGCTCCGCTAAATGTCGCCTGAGCTGTTTATTCTTTAAGTTGGCAAATTAGGGGAAAGAAACAAGTGTAAACACGGAAAAACTGTGAAATGTTTCCCAAAGTTTCTGTGCAGCTGGAACAGCGACAATGTTCAAGATTCTGCAAGGACTTGCCCTGATTTCTTAGATATTTGATAAAGCTACACGATCTATGTCTATAGTATACCGCACCCTTCCTCTGTTCCCCCTCTTCACTTGTAAGAAGCCTAAGTCACCAAAAAGAGGCTGTTACGTCCACTCAGCGCACTAAAACGTCACACCTCTGTGTGGACGCAAGATTGTGTCCTTTGAAATCCGTAAACCCACTATAGTGTTGCATAACACGAATTGCACCTCTCCAGACTATGATGGAAGGACCCCAGTCCCTTATTAACCAGGGAAAGTGGGGAACCCCTGCCTAAAAGCAGGGTAATAGTCCCCATAAGGTTGGCCCCACTGTCTTCTAGGACCTGGCTATGCCTGATTAGGTACCTGGAGAGATACACTAAACATACATGGTTTGGCACGACTCTGTTCTCACACACTGAACCCGCCTTATTTCTAGCCACCAGCACAGACATACAGAGCAAGTCGCTGTTCACACCAACATACAACAGGTAGTGCATACGATATACAATAGGAACCCCACCCAGAGCTTACATACAAAAAGATGGTAAATCACAGCTAGTTAAAATATCCTCACTCTACGGGGAATATTCTGCCACCATGCAGACATACCCGGGAACAGTGTTAGGGATCACCCAGCTGACACATACATAGGACATCCGAATTAGGCAATGGCAATAACAGCAGTGTATTCAAGTAGTAAAACCAGAAACTTTATTGCTCCATGTCAAGAAAAACAGGCAACGTTTCGACCTTGAAGTCTTTCTCAAGCCTTGAAAAAAGGGGCCTCTAGACCCTTAAAGACATTTAAAAAAATTCCCTTTAAGCAGGGCCACTGTGCCTTATACCAAAAGGCCACCAAACAATAGCCCGCATCGAGAATGCACAAATCCAGAGGGGAAAAAAGATGGAAACCCCTCCTGCTGCCATAGCGTGCACAGGACTTATCCGTATGGGCCTTATGCGGATGCCAGCCAGTCAGCTAGGAAAATGAATATTAATACGAGTGCATACCACACAGCTGATGCAAACAATATTGGCTGGTCAATATGTTACATCCGCTGGGCGCACCTCGCCGCAGCACAAATGCAGGAGTGGTATCGCATTCTCACAGGATGCGATGGCTGGAACACCAAAGGGACAGTGAACTGCATACTGGGAATGGGACTCATAGACGGACATAACATAGAACTGAAAAGCGACCAACACACTCACCTAGCATCCCCAAGCAGACGGTATTGCTATGAAAATACGAGGTATTGGTTCAAGAATTGGCCAAGTCACTTAAGCCTGCAAGCCACTTCAAGGCTTCTCATTGTCTCGCGTGTCTCTACTCTAACGAGACAACATCCACCACAACCCTGGCTGCAAGCAGGGTGATCGTCCCGATAAGGGCGGCCCTGCACTGGAACCTAAGGGCCACACTATCCCAGAGATGACAAGCAATCCAGCAGGACAGAACACAGTTCACACCAACACTCTTATGCTAGCATGCAAGACAGAACACACACAAAACAGGACTGTCCACACCTGATGTCTGGCCACCTGCACAAACACTGGACAAGATACTTTTCACACACATAACACATATAACAAGTATGCAGGAAACCAAACCATAGAGTGAAAGGATACTAGCTTCTTCTTGTAGAGGGACTGGTGTACATATATGCAGCAGACCAGTGGGGATTGGCTGATAGGAGGAACTCCACACCCAGCCAGCCTATTTATCCCACCTGTGAAGGTGTGCTCCCAGAACCCTGTAGAACAACAGATCCCAGCAGCATAACCTGACACTGGGGGCCTCACTGCCAACCATGTGGGGTTTCTCATGTAACGGTGTGGAGAGTATACTGAGAATGCCATTGGTTAAGGAAAAACATCTAGCAAAAGAGATTATGTGGACATAAACAACTCTTCACTGAAAGAGATCAGAGGAGTATGTACGGAATTGCTTTGACGAACAGGCACTGCAGTTGAATACAACACTGATGCTCCAACTAACATGTCCAAACACACAACTCACTGTTCCTTAGCATGGATAAAACAGCAGATGATCAGTTCCATAGAATCATAGAATGGTAGAGTAGGAAGGGACATCCAGGGTCATCGGGTCCAACCCCCTGCTCAGTGCAGGATTTACTAAATCATCCCAGACAGATATTTGTCCAGCCTTTGTTTGAACACTTCCATTGAAGGAGAACTCACCACCTCCTGTGGTGACCTGTTCCACTCATTGATCACCCTCACCGTCAGAAAGGTTTTCCTAATATCTAATTTGTGTCTCCTCCCTTTCAGTTTCATCCCATTGCGTCTAGTCTTTCCTTGTGCAGATGAGAATAGGACTGATCCCTCTGCACTGTGACAGCCCTTCAGATATTTGTAGACCGCTATTAAGTCTCCTCTCAGCCTTCTTTTTTGCAAACTAAACATTCCCAGATCCTTTAACCGTTCATCATAGGACATGATTTTCAGACCGCTCACCATCTGTTCCAGCACCATTGTGTCTAAGAGAAAGATAAAGGTGAGACTCCAGTGGGCAAAAGAGTGCAAAACCTGTATCACTGAGCAGCAGAAAAACATCACCTGGTCAGATGGATTCAGATTTCTGTTGCACTGTGCTGATGGGAGGTCAGAATTTGGCACAAGCAGCATGAATTGATGACCCCTTCCTGTCAGCTGGTCAGAACATGTCCGCACCTCCATCTAATCTGCGACAACTACAGGAAGCTTCCTGTCCGCAGGGGTCGATATTCCTGCAGAACGATTTCATCATCTAGTGGAATCTACACCATGATGAATTGCTGCGGTACTGAAGACCAAAGAAGTCCTAGATGGGGGTCTAATAAAGGGGCTGTTCTAGATAGATAGATAGATAGATAGATAGATAGATAGATAGATAGATAGATAGATAGATAGATAGATAGATAGATAGATAGTCTTTCAATGTTCACTATGCTGTATTGACCAATTACTGCACATATTTCAAATCCCAATACCAGCCGTCCCCTATAGATCAGTGATTTTGGTGGCCACTCTCCATAAGGACCTCGGCAGGTGGTGGCAGAGTATTTCATTGCTAGGATTACATGTAACAATAGGAGTCTTCTGTGTGAATGGTGAGATGAGTCCAGAGTCACATGCTGCGTGGTGGTGTCATGGTAACTTCTCTAAGCAGACAGTGAAATTACGGCAAATTACATGATCAGTAAAATTATCTCTTTTGGATAGAATAAGGTGTTAGAGAAAGAGGGCGAGCATCCCCACGGTGAGCGACCTGGCCAGCCTGAGCATTACTGTTAACACACGGACTGCCGGAGGCATCTGATGCTATCAGTGCAGCCTGGAGGCGCCACAGCTGCCATAGTGAAAGTGATCTAAACTGTGCAGTTATGGGATCTACGCACTGCAAGAATGACAATAGAGGGGAAGGAGGAGGAGCTTTTGGGGTTGATGATGATGGAAAAGTTTACTGTTTACTTTTGCTTCTCTTCAGCCAGGCACTCTGGTAGTCCCTGCAGACTCACCTCACCTCTCATAGTCTCTGCATTACTTCTGGCCCTCCAGCCTTGCTTGGCACTGGCAGTCATTGATGGGTCTCAGGCCTTTACAGTTGGCCGCTAGGGTGGCTTTACACGGGACGACTTTGCATAAGTGCCCAACAGTTGTCTCAATTACTTATCATTCTTGTTCTTTCACACAGGAGCGATAATCATTCAGAGTTGTATGGCCGATAATTGTCCTGTGTAACGCCACCGCTACTTGGTTACTGGATCTCTTGGTCTCCTAGACCTCTTTGGTCATTTCAGGGCACACCCTCTCCAGCTGCTGCAGCAGGCCTTTCCCAGCACCAATAATTGTCCCTCTGGAATCTTTCATGTGATAGCCCTCATCGTGTACCAAGGTCGTATTTGGTTCTTGTAACTCTGTGCCTTTAAACGCAGATTGGTGCAGGGTTCAGAGGAGGGAGTTCCGGTAGCGAAGGAGTTCAGGCTTCCAGGGAGTGGACTTGGGCAGTAGAGGACATAACAAGTGGAGTAGAACACTGACCTAATTACTTATCTTGTAAGCCCTTGTACATACTCTGCAGACTGCTCTGCCCCAATGCTTGGCTCCTGGGTTCTGCCTTGTAATGGAGATGTAGTTTCTCTCTCCGAGGGAGGGCCACCCACAGTTATCATCGTTTAGAAAGGACTTTCTCACAAAGAACTCTCCCATGGGTTTTGTACGTTGTTGGAGCTGCACTCGTCTGCAAACTGCTGCCAGAGAAGTTGTTGCTAAGAACTTTGCACCAAGCAGCAAGGGAGGTTCAACTTGTCAGAAAGTTTTTTGTCTCAGTAAAAGTTCGAGAGCAAGAGATCTGTGTCTCCAGAGCCTTCCTTCTCTTAACCACATCCAAGCACGTGCCCTATTGTGGAGAGGTGTGGAGCTCGATAGTTCTGGGTGAGACAGTTACCATTCTACCCCTGTGCAGCTATATGTTGCCCACAATACCATTCCCACCCATCCAGTGCATTCCTGGACTATGTTACATAGGCATAGACACTCACCCCTCCATGAAGCATCAGAACTTTACCTCCACTCCTAGATGATATCACCAATGGGGAGCAAAGCTGAGAACATGAGGAAACTAAGCTCCACCCCCTAATGTGACTGGATAGCAACATCCTTTATGAAACAGGGCATATACTCTCTAACTGTATAAAACTACAGCTCCTTGACTGTAGCCCCACCCCCTTCTAGTGGGGGGAAAGGCTGAACAAGAGGGGAGAGCAAGAAGGAGCCATATGAATAGTTTAAGAATTGCACCACAGCCTAGTCCTGGGAGAGAAAGAAGCAGCCTGACCTTCATTTTATGGTGTGGCCATTTTGCTTATAGAAGTGGCGGAGGCCGCAGAGCTGCCTTGTCTGTTCTGCTGGTGTAGTGATGCAGCTGAGAGTGGGCCTGGCAGAAGAGAGCGTTCTACGCTCTTGTGGGTTGCTACAAAATTGAAGGACCAAGTGCTGCAGAAACCGATGCATGGAGTCAAAAGCTGACTATGGAAAGTATTCCCGAGGGATGTTGTGAGTGCCTATTACCAAGAACTTTGTACCGAGCATGATATGCCGAGAGAGAAAGGACTATGCTGGCGGATAAGAGTGCACCGCTTGGCCATCAACTTGAAAACCGTGTTTAAAGGCAGTAAAGACTGATAGTGAACAGCATTATATATCCTGAGTTAGATGTGATAAAGCCACAGGAAGCAATATACCAAAGGCGGCTTTCACACACTTACCAAAGGTATTCTGATGTTTGGCTGAATAATTAAACTGACGTAAGTTGCAAGAAGCGCATATTTGAGTGAAGGTTTCTGTGCATTGATTGTGTAATGGGTGTGCGTAGCTGACCAGCTTCCACACGACATAGGCAGAAGGAGGCTGGATGCGGAATCCCAGCAGCTGCCAGTCATGGATCAGACCTACTGAGAATTGAGTTGCTAAATTCTAGTCAGTTTGGGCATATATGATGTGAGAGTAATTTAAGTGTTAAAAGCACATCATTCCTTTAGCTTTTATATACACTCACAAAGCGACAGAAAAATACACTTTATAAAAAAAAAGTCTTCTTTATTTTTTTATTAACAAATGTCCTTGTATTACATCATTGCTTCTCATCACAGTTCACAAAGCAACAAATCAACACCCCGTAATGAACTGTTCGTTTGAACTAAAAAAAATGTAATCCAGATGTACTGGCATTATTCCTAGTTTATGTACTAGATGTACCCTTTCAAGGCTTTATCTTCTCACTTTAATTATTCTATGTTACATCACTAATGTGAAATTCTCTATGAAATGCTTATTAATGTACGCATTCCATAAACTTATTGTGATTCGCTGTGAAATGCTTATTATATTTTGATTGGGTGTTGAGGGGGCGAGGCAAGCTCATGATCAGCTCATGTCAGTGCCAAACTTACTATAGAAAATGTACCTAATAAATGTGCTTCAGAGGATACGCTTGAGACACCATCTCGACTGTTTCATGTGTATTCTTCTCCACCACTGAATGGGGCATACTTGACTAATGACACTTCAATATCCCTTGAGTGTTACCTAAAAGCAGCTGATGACTCTAATATTCTTGGTGGAGAATGTGGGCAAGTGAGAGGCTTTGAAACTTGTCAGTGATCTCCAGACAGCGAACACCAGGCAAACACCAAACTGCAGTGAGTAGAGTAAAACTTTTGTTTGACTCTGTCTGTTGTCTAGAGAAAGGTACAGCTTTTAGTTTCACTTGCCATAAACCAACAGTCAGTGTATGAAACTGTAACTGCTGACTGGAGTTAAATGAGTAGCTGATGTCCACATTGTATTCGTAGAATTTTACTCCTTCATAGGAGGGATAAATTGATATTAAAAAGGTCTTTACAGTTCCAACAGCCACTCATTTCACCGGGCCATATGTACAGTTTGACGTTTTTAGTGTCCTAAACTCACACATTGCCCCACTCCCAGAAGCAATAAATAGAGATTGGGAGCATTGTGTAATAATAATAAGATGATATGTTCCCTCTTACAGTGACAAACCAACCTGTTCCCCATAAGACCCAAATTACATTGATGAAGGTTATTGGGACTTGAATTACTTGAATAAATGCCACAAGGTGTGAGGGTGACTTGCAGTGGCTAGAAGTGCACTGTACCAAGGGGTATGCCATTGTGTTAGCACTTCTGTGTCTGTTTGTGTTGTGCATGTGTGTTAAAACAATGAGATACCAAAGAAAAGGCTACCTTACTACTAGACTCGTTTAATTGAAATCTGAGATTCCACTACCTGACTAATTTAACTGGAAGCTGAGATTCCACTGCCTGACTGAGATTCTGAATTTACATGTTAGGGACTTATCCGGTATGGGCAATCAAGGGAATAACTGTCCTGCAAACAGAGAAATGACCACAGTGGAGGTCATGGAATGGACATGCCTACAGAACCCACTCTCAGCTTACTATTGTGTGTTATGTCCCGGTCTCCACCCAGGGGATCCAGAACACACCCAGTCTATCCTATGATATCAACTACAAGATCAGCATTAGGGCCCCCTAACGCCCAGGCCATACAAGCCTAGGTCATTATGACTGATGCAACCTATAGACAATGGATGCAAACAGATCAAATGACTTGGTTAAAGGGATTGCCTGATCCCAATACTAGTCCTATGGGATTTGTTAGACAGCTACAGACTATACAGACAACTTATACTGCTGCTATGACAAATATGGTCTCAATCCTTAATGCGTTAAGAGGAGACATGATGCTGGTAAACCAGATATAGAGATATTGGGGAGCAGCAGGAGCTAATGTACAATGTCTGGGAGAACAGAAAACTGAACAGTCTGTGATAGACTTTCTACATTGTGTAAACGCATGGGCCAAAGTGCAGATTGGCATTAACCGCCTTACACTGGATAATATTACACAAAAGAAAGAAGAGACAGTTACTGACTAATAGACAAGGATGTGGAATTCCAGTCAGGAGCAACTGCAGATCAAAGAATCAACCGCTGTGCATTCCTGGATGGACTCCATGAACCTATCCATAAGGCAGTCCTCTGAGCCAGGCCAGAGGCTAAGGCCATGAAATCTTCTGACTTATTGACAGTATGCCAGTCAGTTGAATTTGTACAAAAGCAATCTAAAAACACTGGAATTTATGTAACACAGGTTCCCAAAGGTGGTCAGTTCCCCAGATGAACCTCCACAGAAAGGAAAAATGCAACTCAGTCTAAGTGTTACAATTACCAGCAGATGGGTCATTTTGCTCGCAATTGTCCACAAAGCCACCCACAAGAGGTACAGAGCGACCTCGCCAGCAAATGAGAAATTGGCAATCGAAGTGTCCCACATCCTTTCAATACACTAGCATTTCTAGGGGAGGGGAGTAATTCTGCTATGACTACCCTCACTGAACCTATCAGTTGCTTAGTGTACACCAGAGAAGCCAGATCAGTTTTTAGAGCATCTGATGTGCCAACAGAATTACTTTTGGGGGTGGTGAAACATGCAATGGGACTAGGAGGTACAAAAATGCAACAATGGGAAACAAAACAATTAACTGCTACTCTCCATGATACTCAGGAAGTTGTGGGTAGATTTATGGTGTGAGAAACCTGCCCAGTCAACTTATTGGGGGCAGATGTACTTAAGCAATACAGGCAGCAATTGCGTATACCCTAAATAGTAATAAGGTGGCTAATCTTCTAATTAACCAACAGTTAAGTACCATTTGTCCCTTGCTTACTGTTACAAATTCCCAGGAAAAGATATCACCTTATATGCAACAAGTTCTTGCATCAGTACCAGAGATACTGTGGGCTAAAGGCAAATTGGATGTTGGATGAAATATGTAGATGATTTACTCCTGTGTTGTGACACTGTAGTGGGATTAAAAGACCCTGAGGCAGATTCTTCAGGAAATATAGCTTCTTTAATAAGTATCATTATATATGTATTCAGTGGAATCATTTCCCAAGACTGAACCCCCAACAAAAAGAAACATACTCTCTTAAGAAAAACACATAACGGCATTCTTTCGTTATCTAAAAGCAAACTAAATTAGTTACATTTCACTACAGTATTAGACAGACACAGTAACTCTTTAACTCTACAACTGCTGTCTCTTCTCCTGCCCTAGAATAGGCATATTTTTGCCCTCCTTTTTATAACACCCACCATTTCACTTGCATTAATTCTTTTTTATTCAAATCCCAGCTACCACATTCCCACTTTAATGCTCAATATATCTATAGAGCATCATTATTTTGGTCTAGTGGTCTGTACTTCCATAGGGTCATGACATGAGCAACAGTTTTCCTTTCCACCATAGCTTCCACTGTAACAGAAATAGTATGTATAAGTAGAGATAGTAAGCAAGGCAAGAGAGTACATACTGCCAGAATAAGCAACACCATCGCCACTAAGGTCTTAACCCCCCCAAAAAAACTGAGAACCACCCCCCATACAAATCATTAGGATTCCATCAATTCTAGGTCTGAGCCGGGACACGTGCTATCTTTTGCATTTTATCTATTATTTCTTCAATAGCTTTCCCTTCATCAGCAATTTGGAGACAGCAATTTGTAAGATTAAATTTGCCACATACACCTCCTTCAGATGCTAACAGATAATCTAAAGCCCAGTGATTCTGATATATTGCAGAGCATATCTGATTATTCTGTTTTGCAAGTATCTTTAAAGCTTTTGCAGTCCCATTCATTATAATCTCTACTACATCCTGCAATCTAATTATACAATTCAGCAAATATATAGGAGTCCTATATCCCGATGAGCCATTTTTGGCCTATACATGACAGTTTCTCCACGGAAACATTGTATTTGGGGCCTATCCTGGAGAATCCACTCTGTTTTTTCCCCTTCTTTGTTTTCCTGGAGGCTTTGCCTAACATCAACAAGAAACCCTAATTGTCACCATCAGGATTACTTCCGCAAGGATGCATGCCCATTTCACCATCCTATCCCTATCTCCTGAATTATCCCTTCCTACAGTTAAAAACAATACATCACAATACACTACATTCTCCTAAGATTAATTTGGATAACTGTTTAGAAGTGTTCCTTGTTATTTGTTGTGGAATACTTTCCCTGTCTCTCCTTACATACATAACTGTAAGGCCACCTGCAGACGGCCGGGTCGGATCCGGCAGCGAGAATTCTCGCCTCGGGACCCGACACGAGCACCTGCAGACAGCAGCACGTATTCACCCGCGCCCTGCAGCTCCGGATATTACATGTGCTGGCTGCCAGGCAGCCGGTGCATGCACAGACCAGAGCCGGCGGCGGGTGAGTGATGTTTGTTAACGCAATCCTATGCAGGCTTCTAGCGGCGGAAATCCCACAGGAAATCCCGCCGCGGAATTTCTGCCCGTCTGCAGGCGGCCTAAGGCTTCTGGAACATACTACAACAGTAGCTTAAAACCTAAATAGACTGCAAGCAATATCAGCAATATTTGGAGGATAACTTGTATTATACCCATAATCCATTCTCCTATTGACGTGAACCAATTAGCTGGATTAAACATGGAAAAAAGTATCACTCCACCAGGAATCTTGCTTCTGTTGATGTTTCTTCAACCACTTCTCTCTCATTTCTTTAACAACTTGTAAACTGGGTCATACCTGCATATTATCCTCCAGATCTATATAATGACAGCCGGTGGGCCCTATTATTTGGCACATTTCACCCTGGGCAACTATTAAGTAATCTAGCACTATTGTGTATTGGTTAATAACAACAATTAATCAAACAAGCTTGAATTGCATTAGTTTGATTAACCAGCCCTAATACTGTGAAAACTTGATCATTTACATAGTCTGTAGCTTTCACTAACTATTTCCCCATTCATAGTGTGAGTTGGCTAATAAACCATCCTGTTAGCAATGCCCATAGACATTACATGAGGCTCACCATTTGGCCTTGGCCAACTATCTGAAGCTCTATTGAAGAGTGTGTGTTTAGGAATTACTATTTATGACAGACCAAAAGTGGCATGGCTTCTACTGTGTGATCTAGAACGCCAGACAACTGTCACCCAAAACCCAGGACATCCTATGTTCTGGCCCAATTTTTACAGTTGATAATATGTATAATACACTAAGGTCCTAGTGTTCACTTGCCCTGAGCAAATATTCATGAAACATACGTCACACTTATCCATTTTAACCATCCTTCTTCACATTGTAAACATAATAATAGGAAGATAATCCTAATTTTTCTTCCGTACCCAGACTAGTCAACCTCCAGAGTGACTAGAGTAGGACTGAAGATCTACCTCTTCTACCCGTGCAGATCCTCAAGGTTCAGCTGTGAGAAGAGTGACAAGCTCTTGTTGTCCATGGCCCCTACCCTCGCCTTGTGGGTAGGGTTTAAGGTCTCTTGTCTGTCTCTTGGGTTACTCACCTATGAAGTGAGTCATGCTGGGACTGGAGAAAGTATAGGCCTGTTGCGGGGCCCAACAAAACACCATAGGGATTCACCTTAGCCTTACAATTAGGCACAGTTCTGACTGAATAGAGGGTTAATAAAACATGCACCTTTATTATTTTCTATGACTTCTGGTACATCATATATACAAATTACTTAATTCAACAATTTCTTAGCCATAGTTTTGACATTTGCATTTTTATTTATTTAATTTCGCAAGCCACACATCTAGCTGACATGAGAAGAGGTCTGTGCAAACCAACACAAACTCCAAAACACCTATCTTTGGTAGCTGTATGGATTCAATCTGCAGTCGCTGAAACAGATAGTCTGGCCTTGAAGCAACAGCGAGGAGGTATTTTGACTAATTGGCCTGTGTTGAGCTTACCATGCATCAATGTACAAACTGGGTCACAGCAATGTTGAACCCTGGGGAAAGCCAAGCAGAAAACACTACACTACACATTACCTCCTTCAATTGATGGGTTGGCCCATGGCTCTGATGCAACAGTTTACCCTTCCTCCAAACCCCATCAGTGTTCTGTTCACTCCTTTTTTTTCTACACTTCGTTTTCTCCCTTTGAGGCCTGTTCCTGCAAGTTAAGCAACAGAGAGATATCCACACCACCTTCGGGTGCAACCAGGTTAACAGCTGTTATCTCAGTTAAGGGGAGTAAAGCTACTGCTTTGGCCTCTCCAGTTTCATAGAGCCTCAGGAGTTGTCTCTTTAGTATAGCCACCTGTGTGGGAAGAACAAAACTTTTTACAACAAAGATACTACTTCTGCATTCGGGATTAGTTTACCCTGTGATCCAACAAAATTTTCACTGAGTCACAAGGGTGCAAAATCAAATGTGATTCCAAAAGTGTACATCAAGTCAGGGCAGACATTACCAAGCACTAGCAGGACTCCAGCAGGGGGACCCCGAGGAAGACATTTTCTAGATCCATAACCATAAAATGGCTGCCTCTTGTGTGGGATTCAGGGAGTAGTAAGGTGTGCGAGAAAGCACAGCCCCTTCTTTCATTTTGACCAAGACAGGTGGGACCAGAAGTTTCCCACTATCTGTCTCGCTAGTTACCCATAGTGTCTGTGGGACCTGAGTAAGCTGGACTGTATTTACAGGAGGCATGAACTTGTTAGCTGTTTCCAAGAAGACAAAATCTTGTAACAAGCAAATAAACTGTTCATCCATCTCAGAGTCGAGGATAACAGTACCACCGGGTGAGAAATGGAAAGTGGTTTGCAAGGCTTGTAACACAACCGCCACAATCAGATTTACGTGTGCAGTGTTGATGACTAAAAATTGTGTTAGACTCTTATTCAAGCGGGAGACAATTTTGAGACCCCAGTCAATATCTGCATTAGGAATCGGAATTTACAGAACATTTTCAAGACCGCTAGTTTCACTTCAAATAATTCCAAATAATCATGCGCTTGAAATTCAACGTCATGGTCTGCCCCTACTGCCTCTTTCTTCCCTCCTCTTTTTCCAAATTCAGTGGAAGGAATGAAGCTATGTTTCGAAATATTATGGAATGTTCAAAAAAAAAAGAAATATTGTGATTGTGATGTGAGGGTGCTCTCATACTTAGTGAATCTGGTAGCTGAATGATTTTTCAGTTGTGCTCAATGCAGAATTTCCATGCTTGCATGAGAGACCATGACAGTAAGGTGGCTCACTACTCTTCTGATACCTATGTAAAAACTTGTTGCGATAGGGGAAGAATATACAATCTATAACCATAGGAACTGCACAAATGGTGGTTAACTGCTAGTTAATTAAAACTCTAAACCCCATAATACTATTTGGGGTATATTCAATTTTTGCTTGTATCATTGTAAGTATGTCTGCCCTAATAAGTTGACTGAGCAGGTCTCTGACATCATAAATCTACCCGCATTAGAATTGTCATACCCTTTAAGCTAATTTTGATTATTAATTTGATTCTGTTTGCAATACACTCATCAGGTTCGTCAAGTACATAATTATTTAATTTCACCATCATACTTCGATAGTATTCAAATCAGTAGAAACCAATATTTTTAATACACCATATTCGTGTGTTCTACGCATCTATTTTTATAGACTGGCCTGTGTGGAGGTGCAAAACTATTACATACTCTTCTTCCCTTTCTTTCCTTACATCATCTAGCTGCACCCCTTGAAGTCCAGCTAACTGTTAGAGCATATCTTTCACACTTCAGATCAAGTGCTTCCACAGTACACATCTCTGTCAGGACAGAGTCCGGGATAATGGAAGTTCCTGAGAAAACCCACAACCCCTGTCCCTACCTACTTGCCCCCCTGGACTAACCCCCAGGGCGACAACTGGGTGGCAGTCCCTACACTAAACTAGGGAAGCGTGACACGGGAACGACAAACATACACTAGAGACAAACAAACAGTAGAATGGTCAGACTATCCAGGTCGGCAATAGGAGGGTACATGGTACAAAGGGGTCAGGCAAAAACGAAGTCAAGTCCAGAAAGCAGAAAGTCAGAAAGTCGGGGTCACAACAGGAGTCAAACAATACGTCGGTGCAGCTGGGAGACCAAACTTTCACTGGCAATGCTGGAAGGAAACAGACACATTTAAATGCTGTCAGAACTCCCACCCTAGCAACTGATTGGGGCGGGGAGCCTGACAGCAGCAGGGCCCAATCAAGGAGACGCTGGGAACACCACCCCTAGGCTTGCTGAACAGATGGATGCCGAGGAAGCACGTCTGGTAGTCATGGAAATTGGGACACGGCGTGGGGCGGCACCCACTGAGTCCCTAGCAACCCTGCGGCAACCAGAGTTATGGCGGCCAGGGGAGATTACTAGAACCGGGGCTCCCCTGTGCCGCACTCCTGCAACCCGGGTGGTAGGACCAGCAGTGCGGGCACAGAGGCCCCAAGAGTCGCTGGTTCTGACAGTACCCCCCCTTCTATGGGGAGACAAAGGAACCCCATGTCCAGGAGTGGGCTTGAGAGGGAAGGCCCTGTGGAAAAATCGGACTAGGCGTGGCACATGAACATCCCTGGCAGGGACCCACATCCTATCCTCAGGGCCAAACCCTCTCCAGTGGACCAGATATTGTAGCACACCTCTAACCCATCGGGCATCAACAAGCCTTTCAACTTCATAATCTAGTTCCCCCTGTATCAGAGTAGGAGAGGATGGGTTCTGGGCGGGTAGAACTGGAGTCACGTACCTTTTAAGCAAATTTTTTTGAAAAACCTTGTGAACCCTTCAGGAGTCAGGAAGGGACAACTTATATGCCACAGGATTGATAACCTGCCGAAACAGTAAACGGACCAAGGAACCGAGGAGCAATGAACCTTAAGTCTCAAATTCTTGGATGACAATAATAACTGCTCCCCATCCACAAAAGGTGCCGAGATCGTGCATCTTTTTTAAGAGTATTGAAGCAGTCTCTCTTGGGAACCCTGAAGGTTCTTACGAACCTGGGCCCAAACTGTGCACAGTTCATCAGAGGATATGTCAGCAGACGGATTGTCAGAAACAAAAGGAGCAGAGAGCGAGGATCGGGGATGGAACCCATAATTACAGAAAAGCGTTGACATTTGAGAAGACGAGTTAACATGGTTGTTGATTGCAAATTCAGCGAGAAGTAAGTAGTTGGCTCACTGAAACTGGTTATCATCAGAAACAAAAAGTCGCAGGTACTGGATCAGTTCTTGATTCATACGTTCTGTTTGTCCGCTAGACTCCGGATGGAAAGCGGAAGAAAAAGACAAATTAACATTTAGATTTTTGCAGAAAGCTCGCTAGAAGCGAGCGACGAACTGTAGCCCTCTATCTGAAACAATATCCTCTGGAATCCCATGTAGCCGAACAATCTCCTTGATGAACATTTTTGACAAAAGTTTGGCATTAGGCAGCTTGCAAAGAGGAACGAAATGTGACATTTTGGAGAAACGATCAACTATAACCCAAATGACTGCTTTCCCCACGAGGACGGCAAATCAGTTATAAAATCCATGGACAGATGGGACCATGGCCTGGATGGAATGGGCAAGGGAAGAAGAGGACCCTCAGGACGTCTCCTGAGATTTTTCCCCCTTGCGCAAACCGGGCATGCGGACACAAACAACCGTATATCCCTGGCCATTTTATGGTCTGTGAATACCGTGATCTGATGACGAGCTCCTTCCAAAAAATGCCTCCACTCCTCAAAAGCCCACTTAAAAGCCAGTAATTCCCGGTTGCGTATATCGTAGTTCCGTTCAGTAGATGAGAACTTTCTAGAAAAATAGGCACACAATCTAAGGTTAGTGAGTGTGGAGGGACCTTCGGACAGTACCGCTCCCACACCAAACTCCGAGGCATCTACCTTCACCACAAGCGGGCAGAAAAGATTCGGTTGTACAAGGACGGCCGCTGAAGAGAAAGCCGGCTTTAGGGTATCGACAGCCATAAGAGTGTCAGAAAACCAGGTATGCACATCTGCTCCCTTTCTGGTGAGATCTGTTAAAGGTTTAGCCACCATGGAGAAGTTTTTAATGAACTTGCCATAATAATTAGCGAAGCCGAGGAAGCGTTGAAGAGCTTTCAAAGTACCTGGCTGGGCCCACTCTGTGATGGCTTTTACCTTCCCAGGATCCATCTGGATATCACATGGTGTGATTATATACCCTAAGAACGATATTTTTTGTACCCCGAAAACACATTTCTCGAGCTTTGCAAACAGCTTGTTACGTCTGAGTCGAGCCAACACGGTCCGAACATGTGCACGGTGGCTCGCCAAGTCGGAGGAAAAAATCTGAATGTCATCTAGGTATACCACGACGAACACCCCTATGATATCCTGAAACACAGAATTCATGTACCCCTGAAAAATGGCTAGGGCGTTACATAACCCAAAAGGCATGACTAGGTATTCAAAGTGACCGAGAGGCGTATGAAAAGCTGTTTTCCACTCATCCCCTTCCCGAATACGAATGAGATTGTAAGCTCCCCTGAGGTCAAGCTTCGAAAACCACTGGGTACCAGCAACCTGGTTGAGGAGGTCAGGAATGAGTGGAAGAGTATACTGGTTTCTGACCGTGATTTTATTTAGCTCTCTATAGTCAATACAGGGCCGGAGACCCCCATCCTTTTTCTTGACAAAGAAAAACCCGGCACCCACTGGGGATTCTGAGGGTCGAATTTGCTCCTTGTCCAAGCTGTCCTGGATATAGTCTTTCATAGACTCTCTCTCTGGAATGGTAACATTATAGATGCGGCCTTTAGGGAGTTTGGCCCCAGGAACCAAATCAATCTTACAATCCCATTCCCTATGAGGGGGCAAGGCTTCAGACAATTGCTTCGAGAAAACGTCCAAAAACTCGGGGAGGTAATCTGGTAGGGCAATCCCCTCGCAGGTGGAGATACCCACCTCCACTGGACGTAGGTGATTGGCACAGCGGGGCCCCACTCTACCAGTTCCAACATGTCCCAATTGTTACGTGTGCTGCTGGGATCTGTAGTTCTAAGCTTCCTAGCAGCACAGCCCTCACAGGGCTAATTGATTGAGCTGGCTGGGTGTGGTACTTCCTGTTAGCCAATCTCCTGGGTCTGTGTTCACATATAAACCCAGCTCCTGGTCAGTGTCTGTCTGGTGTTTAGGGTGAGCAGTCATGAATCCTTGTCTGTTGAAGTTTGCTGTGTGATCTGTGTCTTGCTGGTTCACGTCCGTTTGTTCGTTTATATTCTGTCAGTTTTGTGTAAGCTTGCTGTGTGACCTGCTATCTGTGTTCTGTTGCAGCTTGCTTTGTGATCTGTGCCTTGCGGTTCATGTCTGTTTGTATGTTTATTTTGTGTCCGTTTGGTCTGCTGAGTTTGTTTGCTATGTCTACGCTAGGTTGGCCCCTATGGCCCTCTAGCAGATGTGTCTTGCTAGTGTAGGGACTGCAAGATACGAGGGGCCTTGCCGGGGCATGCAGCTTAAGTTCACTGGCCAATGTACGAACTAACACCTCGCATTTATATTCAGCTTATCATCTGCTATTAGTGTTTGCATTGTGGCTGCTGTATGCTGTGTATTCTGGCTCTGTGTGTCCGGTTGTTCAGTCCCTGTCATGTGGCATGTGAATGCATCCTATTCTGGTATGTGGCTCCTAGGATCAGCTAGGGCCCAGATCCGAAGACCGCTGGGCTGTCCTTATTGGAGCTTGCAGCTCTTTCTAAATGTGAAAACTGACTTCTCTCCCTGGAGAAGCAATCAGGAAGCGTAGCCCAAGGTTCTGACGCAGTTCTTGGAGTGGAAGGGGGCTGCACGGAACCTGCAGCCACCACTTGTTCCTGTAGCTGCAAGCAGGTAGTTAGGTCCTGGACAAGGTTCGTAAGGACCTGGACCTGGTTCGCTAAAGCCACCACGGACTCCATCGTGGGGGTCAAAGTTGCCGGTCAGATACAAGGGTCTGACCTTCCTTTGGCCAGTGTTACTGTCAGGACAGGGTCTGGGATAATGGAAGTCCCTGAGAAAACCCGCAATCCTGTCCCTGCCTACTTGCCCCTCTGGGCTGACCCCCAGGGCGACAACTGGGCGGTGGTCCCTACACTAAACTAGGGAAGCGGGACACAGGAATGACAAACAGACACTGGAGACAAACAAACAGTAGAATGGTCAGACTATCCGGGTCGGCAATAGGAGGGTACGCGGTACAGAGGGGTCAGGCAAAAACGAAGTCAAGTCCAGAAAGTCAGAAAGCTAGGGTCACAACAGGAGTCAAACAATACACAGGTGCAGTTGGAAGACCAACTAACACTGACAATGCTGGAAGGAAACAGGCACATTTCAATGCTGTCAGAACTCCCGCCCCAGCAGCTGATTGCGGCAGGGAGCCTGACAGCAGCAAGGCCCAATCAAGGAGACGCTAGGAACACTGCTCCAGCCTTGCTGAACAGACGAATGCTGAGGAAGCACGCCAGGTAGTCATGGAAATGGGGACGCGCGCGGGGTGGCACCCGCTGTGTCCCTAGCAACCCTGCGGCGACCAGAGTTATGGCGGCCAGGGGAGATCGCTAGAACTGGGGCTCCCCTGCACTGCTGCAACCCGGGTGGTAGGACCGGCAGTGCGGGCACAGAGGCCCAGAGAAATGCCGGTTCTGACAATCTCATTATATATATATATAACACATTCATGTGCCCTTCACACTCAAACACACAAAAATTCACAAAAACAACAGATTTACACTGGACCAACATGTTTTACATCCTAATTGTCTTGTGCAGCAAAAAGCACACATTCTCAATTCCCATTTTTTATATGGACAACTTTTAAATGATTGTACATAAACATCCTTTCAATTCAATTTCCTTGCAACCTTCATTATACTGTTGCTAAAATACTTTAATTCACTATCTTTTCTCAAATTTATTATTTCCTTTGATTCATTGTGCATAATTCTATGCAATATGAACCCTTTTTTTGTTTTAATACAACTCTCTGAGGATGGCAGCCCCTTCCTTCAAAATTCACCTTTTTCTGAAGTGAGATTTTATTAAATTACATCTTTTTCACATGGGAATGATGCTATTATTGTTACATCAGTGTTAAGCATTGAAACACCACAGTTAGCTCAATACGCTGCACAACTCTATTCACATTAAGCAAGCAGTGTATAGTTCCCCAGTGAGACTCATACACCCCACTTCCACCACAACTCTATGCTCTTCCCCCCTCCCTTAAGAATTTGGACCGTGGGAGAGTATTGTACAGATACACTGGAGAAACTTTTAGCTCTTAACCCATAATAACTTTTTCAGTACTGCTGCATTTGTATATTGCAAAAGGTGTTAGAGAGGGCACAGAAATCAACTGTTCATTCTAAACAACTTCAAAGCACTGCACATAAACACCTCTATAGAATTGTCTTGTATGCAGGCAGTGGAGAACATTTATAGAGACACGACATATACATTTATATACATTTAAAACTGTGAAGATATCTTCAAATTCTGGGAACATCATAATGGCCCACTACATATACAAATATGCATATATATTTATCACTCTGCACAATCAGAGTAACACAGAAATTACAAACTCTTACCCCTTTTTCTTAACCTATGGAACAAAGTTGCACACCACTCAAAGTGAACCCCCCTTTCTTGACCTAGGGAACACGGTTTCACTCCACTCTATCAGAGGTATTAGGGCATCACTGGAAAATGGGGATTTCATGAGAGGATCTAAAACTTAAAGGGGTTGTCCCGCGCCGAAACAGGTTTGGTTTTTTTTCAATAGCCCCCCCGTTCGGCGCGAGACAAACCCGATGCAGGGGTTTAAAAAAAAAAACGGATAGTACTTACCCGAATCCCCGCGCTCCGGTGACTTCTTACTTACCTTGCGAAGATGGCCGCCGGGATCTTCACGCTCGGTGGACCGCAGGTCTTCTGTGCGGTCCATTGCCGATTCCAGCCTCCTGATTGGCTGGAATCGGCACACGTGACGGGGCGGAGCTACGAGGAGCATCTCTCTGGCACGAGCGGCCCCATTCAGAAGGGAGAAGACCGGACTGCGCAAGCGCGTCTAATTGGGCGATTAGACGCTGAAAATTAGACGGCACCATGGAGACGAGGACGCTAGCAACGGAACAGGTAAGTGAATAACTTCTGTATGGCTCATAATTAATGCACAATGTACATTACAAAGTGCATTAATATGGCCATACAGAAGTGTATACCCCAACTTTGTTTCGCGGGACAACCCCTTTAACTGTTATTTGTGTGTCTAATTAAAAACAAGAGCAGATCTATAATCACACAGAACTATGGATGGCACCAACTAATGTGATGGTATGTCAACTCAAGGGACTCAATGGCCTGAATCCTTAAAACTAGGAGGTGGCCTTTGGTTCCTACAGTACCAAACACTAGTGTCAGTGGGTGTGTCTGAAAAAATGGGGATCAGTGGGAGGTGCACCGTCGCTGTCACCTCTCTCACTCAATACCTATCCATCTCCCAAGATAGCAACCCCCGTACACAGTGTTTAAATCCGCGATGGTGAAATTGGTCCTTGGACCCACACCATGCAAATAGAAAGCTGCAGATCTTCCCCTGGCAATGTTGGGGGGGTTCGTAGATATGCGAGAGGTACACAATAAAGGAGGTAAGCGCCTTCTCTCTGCCACACAGTGTTACTAGAATGGCCAGTCTCCTCATATGCTGTAAAACAGCCCGATGCCCTGAGGTAACCAAGTGGCATTTTAATGGAAGTCCAGGCTGGCAACATTCAAGCCCCTGGAATGAAATTGCGGAGGGGTTGTTATGATGAGCCTCCTGAACATGTTTAGCAATGGGGGTATCATCTTCTCGTTTAATGTTGCCCACGTGTTCCAGAATTCATCTCTGCAGTTCACTAATGGTCTTCTCTACATAGTTCTATGGGCAGGTGCACGTAGCCATATAAACAACGAAAACACTACGACAGTTAATTAAGCCGCGATTCATGTAGATGTTGCCCGTTTTAGCGCTCATGAATTCCGTACTTTTGTTGATGAATTTGCATGCTTTACACCCCACACACTTGTAGGTGTCTGGTTTAAGTGGTATATCTAACCAAGTATGGGGGCTACTAGTAGGTTGTAGATGGCTGTGCACTAGATGGTTCTGAATGTTGTGTCCTCTCCTGAAGGTCCACCTGCCAGTAACACTTCACAATGTTCCATATCTCCGTCGATGTTTGATCGAAGGTGCCAATGATATGGATTTTGCTGTGTGAACTACTTCTGTCACTTTGGGCTAAGAAAATGGTTGCTTAGTAAAAAATTCTTTCCTGCGCTCACAGAACCTACTTAAAAGACATAGTATAAATATTCCTCCAGATAAAGGAGACTTACTTTGGAGGAGGGGGTTATGATGTCCAATATTCCCCCTCCTGGTTCCAACACATCTATGCAGCCACCAAAGAATTTTCCTTCCAGCCAAAAGGTTTCTTCTTTTGTATTTATTTAAAGCCAGCAATATGACAACGCGTTTCGGTACACAATGTACCCTTATAAAGTCATATAAAACATTTAAAACAGTAGAAATATATAGAGTTTTTACCTGTTAAACCCCGGTGTTTGTCCTTCTCAATCCCCTTGGGGGAAGGAGGGAGCGGTGGGTTATCGGCGCATTCTCATACAGACATGCACAAGGTGTGCTCAAATAATAAAAGCTCTATATATTTCTACTGTTTTAAATGTTTTATATGACTTTATAAGGGTACATTGTGTACCGAAACGCGTTGTCATATTGCTGGCTTTAAATAAATACAAAAGAAGAAACCTTTTGGCTGGAAGGAAAATTCTTTGGTGGCTGCATAGATGTGTTGGAACCAGGAGGGGGAATATTGGACATCATAACCCCCTCCTTCAAAGTAAGTCTCCTTTATCTGGAGGAATATTTATACTATGTCTTTTAAGTAGGTTCTGTGAGCGCAGGAAAGAATTTTTTACTAAACGACCATTTTTTTACATTTCATATGGGGGCACCTTTGATGGACCCCTGAACTCTTTCCAGCGACTCTCCTCTTGGAAAAAGGGGATTATTGTAATACAGACCTACATACACAGTCTTATGGAAAATTGATCTGGAGATGAGACATCTGGTTTGATATACCAGGAACTTTTTATTCTTTTTTTTTTTCCTTTTGAATCATTTAGGATTCTATTGTTTCTTTGGCGCTTCCTCTTTTTTCTACTTTGGGCTAAGAGTGTTTCCCTGTTCTGGGATCTGGCATATGACTCAGCCTATGAAACAACCTGGCTTGGATAGTCCGTCTGCGTAAATCTCCTACTTAATTTTCCCACCTCCCTCTGATAATCCCCTGTTTGAGAGAAGTTCCTTCTACTTAAAAATTGACCCTTGGGTATGCCCCTTTTCAGGTGAGCCAGGTGGAAACTTACCCAGTGTAGGAGACTATTTGTTGCTGTGCGCTTGCGATGAAGAGTAGTGGAGATTACGCTCTCTTGGTTTTTATGATAGTCAGAACCAGAAAGGTGACTGTCTCTGTTTAAATATTGGAGGTAAATCTGAGGTCGAAATTGTTTGCATTCAGGACTTGGGTGAAGTGATGGTATGATCCACTCATCCCTGACCATAAGCTGAAAATGTCATCAATAAAATGTAACCACAATATTATCTGATCAGTCCATGCATCATTGCCATCTCTGAACACAACTTGTTCCTCCCACCAAGGTATAAATTAGCATAAGTGGGGGTACGTGGGCTGCCCATTGCCGTGCCCCTGAGCTGGTGGAAGAGGCATCCAATAAACAGAAATATATTATGCTCCAGGATGAATGCCAACAGTTCCAGAATGAGTTCATTATTGATATTGAATGCCTCCTTTGTCAAGAAAATATCAAACCATGGTATAGCGCCCTCCGTGTGGAATAGAATTAAAGGGCTTCCACATCCAAGATAGCTAGAAAAGTATTCCCTAGTATCCTAAGCCATTCAGTTTTTGTATTACGTCCATTGTGTTCTGTACAAATGATAGTAGGGTTTCCACAAATAAATGTAACACTTGATCCAGGTATAGGCTGATTCCCTGGGTAAGGCTGTCTATGTCTGACACAATGGGATGGTCCTTGAGTGTAGTAAGGCCTTTGTGAATTTTAGGTAGTGCATAGAACGTGGCTAGCCGTGGTTGATTGGGCTGCATAAATTCATACTCATTCTTACTTATGAGATGCAGATCCAATGCCCTCTTCAAAATATCCATCAAGACTTTACTGAAGTGGTAGGTCGGATTAGAGGGAAGGACCCTGTAACAGTCATTGTTGTCCAAAATGCTCATACACATATTGATGTAATTTGCCCTGTCCATAACCACAATGTTACCACACTTATCGGAGGGTTTGATGTCAACATTATGATAATTTTCTAGTTGTCGTATGGACAGGGACTCTTTCCTCCAGAAGCCGGAGTTGAGAGGTGACTATGTTTTCGAATATGTCAATTCAAGTAGTGCCACATGCTGGTTACATTTTGGTATTTTTCAGTTTCCCTGGAAGATCATCAATCTCCTCTTCTACCTAAAAATAGGCAGGTTAATTACAAATGAACCCAGGTTCTTACCTATTCTGCTGACCTTTTATTTCCCTGCAGTATAATTCCTGTGCCTTTTACGGGTTCCTTGTGCGTTGGGGTGACAGACTCTATTTTGCTGGGAGAAAGTCTCCCTCCTTCTAAAGCAATTGCTTTAGTGGCACCAGGTAGTTTGTCCCTCCGAATAAACCAGGCACGGAACCTCTAAACACGAAGAGGCGAAAACGCTGTTTCAAATCCCTGACAAGCCCCCCAAAATGTAGCGAGATTCAAAGACACTGAGGGACAGTCTTCAGAAAATATTGCTTCTTTAATATGTATCGATACATATGTGTTCAGTGGATTCATTTCCCAAGACTGAATCCCCAACAAAAGGAAACATATTCTCTTAAATAATCCACACAAAGACATTCTTTGATTATCTAAAAGCAAACTGATTAGTTACAATTCACTACAGTATTACAAAAAATGCAATAACTTTTTAACCCTAAAACTGCTGTCTCACCTCCTGCCCTAATATAGGCATATTTTCTGCCCTACTTTTTACAATAGCCACCTTACTTGCATTACCTCTTTCTTATCCAAATCCCAGCTACAACACTATTGAACAGTATTTGGAGAAGATTATCAGCTTGTTACATTTCCTTGCTGAACAAGGTTGTAAAGCATCCAAGTCTAAACTTCAGCTTTGTCAACCAGCTATGATGTTTTTAGGCCATTTCACCTCACGGCATTAGGTACATTATTACTGGCATCCAAGTCTAAACTTCAGCTTTGTCAACCAGCTATGATGTTTTTAGGCCATTTCACCTCAAGGCATTAGGTACATTATTACTGGCAGAATTTAGGCAGTTCAGGCTGTTCCACTCCACAGAAACCCCCCGGGAACTATGTTCTTTTCTGGGATTAGTCGGATACTGCAGAGAATGGTTACCCCAAGCCTCCAGTCTTCCGCAACCTCTTTATGACTATGTCTCCAAAAATTTGAACTAACTGTGGAGACCAAGCAATACTTTCGGGATCTCCAAACCTCCATAGCATCAGCCCCAGCTCTTGGCCGCTCTAACCATGACATTCCCTTCACCCTTTTCTTGCATGAGACACACAGACATGCACAAGGTGTGCTCACACAGAAACATGGAGTGAAAAGTAGGCCAGTAGCCCATTACTCTACAAAATTAGATGCTACAATACAAGGGTCACCTTCATGTGTACGTGCTGTTTCAGCAGTATTAATTGACAAATCCACTCCCATTGCACTTGATCACCCCTAACAGTCATAGTTCCACATGTAGTACTGGAAATACTCCACAGGGTACAGATTAAACATCTTGCAGTGGCCATGCTCACCAAGTATGAAACTGCATTACTAGCGCCCTCACATATTACAATTAAAAGGTGTACAGTTCTGAATCTAACTTCATTACTTCTACTGAACATATATGCATGACTGTTTAGAGTTAATGAAAATGAAACCAGGGGTCTGAAAATGTTGTTGAAACCCCATTGCTATTGCAGATTTGGGGGTTTTCGTAGATGGCTCTAGGTACCATGAAAATGGACAAGCCATAGCAGGCTTTGCAGCGCTAACCAACAATTACGTAACTGTACAGAAACAACATTTTTGGGGGGAAGTCTGCTTTGGAGGCTGAGTTGATGGTACTCACTGAAGACTGTTAATGCATAAACCAACTTGAGGAACGCTTTTGAAATTGTATACAATTTTGCACCTTTGTGGTGAAGTAGAAATTTTGTTGGATCATTGGGTAAACCAATTTGGAATGCAGAGGCAGTATTCTTGTTGTATCAGGTTTTAGCTCTTCCTAAACAGATAGGCATCATCAAGGTCCAGGCTCATACCAAGGAAATGACTCTAGAGGCACTAGGAATTGAGGGTTGGATGCATCAGTGAAAACAGCAGCCAGACTACCACTGAGCAATGCGACAACTGTCAACTGTCCAGATGTGTGATTTTTCTCTATTATCTATTTTACAGAAATAGGCCTCAGAGGGAGAAAAGGGGGAGTGGCATCGAAAGGGTGTGGAACCAGATGAGAAGGGAGTCTGGAGGAAAGGTGAACACCTGTGCCTCCCCCAAATGCTCTACTCTATGATTTCACATTTGAGCCATGGACCAACGCATCACTCAAAGGAAGTAATTTGTGATGTATTATCTTCTGCTTGCATTTCCCCAGGGTCTAACAATGCTGTGACCAGGTTTGTGCCGGAATGCATGACATATGCCTCTGATACAGCCCAGGCAACGTTACCAAAGTACCTCCTCGCTGTACTTCAATGCCAGACTACCTGTTCAAGCAACTGCAGATGGACTACATATAGCTACCTAAGATAAGTGTTTGGGAGTTAGTATTTGTTTGCATAGACCTACTCTCAGAGTAGCTAGATACATTGCCTGTGAAAAATGCCACTGCCAAGACTACAGCTAAGAAACTGTTGAACTAAATGATCTGCAGATATGGTGTACTAGATATGGTGTATCCCACACCTGCAAAAACCTTCAACATACTTAAGGATTACTGGACTGTGGAATAGGGTGAACATAAATCCAGACTACGGATTAGACCTTCTGCGGGGAAGAATAAGAGTCCCCTCCTCAGCATTAGCTGAGTGGGATATACCTGGGTCAGTAACAATGTGTATAAACAAAAGAGGGGAAAATGTTAGAGTAATTTAAGTGTTAAACACACATCATTCCTTTAGCTTGTATATATGCTCACAAAGCAACAGAAAGTACAATTTATAATAATGAATTCTTCTTTATTTATGTTTTTATTAACAAATGTCCTTGTGTCCATCATTTCTTCTCATCACAGTTCACAAAGCAACAAGTCAACACCTTGTAATGAACTGTTCCTTCAAACTAAACAAATGTACTGGCATTATTCCTAGCCTACTAAATGTACCCTTTCAAGGCTTCACATTCTCACTTTATTTTATGTTACATCACTGATAAGAAATTCTCTATGAAATGCTTATAAATGTGAACAAACCAGAACCCTACTATGATTCGCTATGAAATGCTTATTATATTTTGATTGGATGCTGAGGGGGCGAGCTCGTGATCAGCTCATGTCAGTACCAAGCTTACTATATAAGATGTACTTAATGCGTATGCTTGAGAAGATAAGCTTGAGATGCCATCTTGACTGTTTCATGTGTATTCTTCTCCGCTGCACTGCTAAATTGGGCATACTTGACTGATGACGAGTCTCCGATACCCCTCGAGTATCACCTAAAAGCAGATGATTACTCTAACATTGTTGAAAGCTTAAGTTGACCTGTGCCTTACTGCTGACACCTTACAGAAACCAAGAAATAATGTGTCCCACGAAAAAATAAATTAAGTTACTGTTACTTTTAAAAAGGATGTTTTATACTGCTGAATGATGTTGTTAACGTAACGTTTAAGTATATACAACCTCCTATGGAGTGCTAGTGTTAATATGTTTCAGCAAAATAATGTTCTTGCTGTATTGAACCTCCTCCATCTATCAGCCACTGCGCCATACATAGCTCAACTAGTTACAACTGGATGCTCCTGCATGGCAATGTTGCTGCACATGCAGCATACACCGCACTCTATTCCTCAAAAATGGCACCCATGGCCACCTCTTTCTCTCATAGATGTCACTGACGGTGTGCTAGATGTATCACCAGCCATGCCTTCTGTATCCTATAATAGAGTCCTTCAGTGACTCCCTCATAGTAATAGTAATAGTATCCCTCAGTAACCCCTCTGCACAGTAAGCGACCACCTTAATGGCCCCAGTCATAATAGTGATTCTGTTAGCAACCCCAGTAGTAATAGTGATCCCCATAGTGGCCCCAGTAGTAGTAGTGTACCCCATAGAGGCCACAGCAGTAGCAGTTATCCACACAGTGGCCCCAGTTGTAACAGTGCCCCATTGGTGGCGCCAGTAGTAATAATGACCCTCCATAGTGGTCCCAGTGGTACTAGCGTCCCCCATAGTTGCTCTAGTAATTATAGTGATTCCCATAGTGGCGTGGTAATAATGACCCTCATAGTGGTCCCAGTAGTAATATTGACCCACATTAGTAACCCCATTTTTAATAGTGACCCCCATAGTGGATCTCCAGCCATCCAACAAGCTTTTAAGGCCCAATGTCCACGGGCAAATTAGTATTTTCAAATCCACGCGGGTGACCCGCACGTGTGATCCGCGCCCATAGGGATGCATTGGACACCCGCGGGTAATTAAATACCTGCGGATGTCATTATTCCTTGACACGCGGATCACACGTGCAGGAAAACACCTGCAGCATGCTCTATCTTCGTGTGGGTCTCCCGCAGCTTCCATTTAAGCCTATGGAAGCCGTCCGGCCTGCGGCACACCCGCAGCTGTCACGTGCCGCAGGACCACAGGAAAGTGGGGATTAAAAAAAAGTGCACGGTGCATGCGCGCGGCACGCTGCCGGTGTGCCAAGCACATCCGCTGGGCTGAAAGAAAGAAGATCCGGTCGCACACTGATTACAGCAGCAGCGCTGTCAGACTAGGACTACAAGTGAGTTAAATGCTTGTTGTGGGAGGCAGGACATGTCCCCTGCCACCCGGGACTACAGGATAGCATCCCCAATCCTGGCCTGTCTCCGAAATTTTGGACGGTTGGCAGGCATGTGATACGGCTGACAAGTGTCCAATAGCTTCTTCCTGTCCCCAAAAATGAAGGAAGGAAAAACCTGACACACAAATGGCTGAGTTTACTTGAGAAAAACGTGGCCTATAGTGACTGTGTTGAGAAAGTTTTCATTATTGGCAGGGGTTACGCTTTACACGACTTCCATGAAAAAGCAGTGAGATGCGTATTATTATCTACACTTTCACTTTTGTCACATTCAAGATATTCAGGAAACGGAATGCAGAGTGCTTCAGGGCTGAACTCCACTGCTTACAGGGGTGTTCCCAGGGTTTAACAAAAAATATTAACGTACATTTCTAGTTATCAAATACCATTTTACCTCCATATAGGATTATGTATTACTACTAGAGATGAGCGAGCGTACTCGGAAAAGCACTACTCGCTCAAGTAATTTGCTTTATCCGAGTATCGCTGTGCTCGTCCCTGAAGATTCGGGTGCCGCTGCGGCTGACAGGTGAGTCGCAGCGGGGAGCAGGGGAGAGCGGGCGGGAGAGAGGGAGAGAAAGATCTTACCTCCGTTCCTCCCCGCTCTCCCCTGCAGCTCCCCGCTCCGTGCCGGCACCCGAATCTTCAGGGACGAGCACAGCGATACTCGGATAAAGCAAATTACTCGAGCAAGTAGTGCTTTTCCGAGTACGATCGCTCATCTCTAATTACTACCATACAGCAATGATATATTACCTCCATACAGTGATTGTATATTACCTCCTCCATACTGTTTTTGAACAAGACGCACCATATAATGGCCGATATTACCAGTAATACCACTTCAGCATGCCCACTACCAGAACCACTATATAGTGAGTATCATTATGAGAACATAGGGGGAGACTGGGTACAGGAGAGAGGAAAAGTT
Organism: Eleutherodactylus coqui; assembly: GCF_035609145.1. Lineage (NCBI taxonomy): Eukaryota > Metazoa > Chordata > Amphibia > Anura > Eleutherodactylidae > Eleutherodactylus > Eleutherodactylus coqui. The sequence continues at coordinate 227,887,565 of NC_089839.1, forward strand.
GATGAACTGAAATGAAAGCTTAAAGGGGTTATGATATTAGATGGAGCCCCTTTAAGAATGTATCGCTCAGCACAAACAGCACCCAGCACATCTTGCAAACAGCTGATTTTGAATGAGGGAACCGCAGCCGGCCTGACATTTACCCTGAAATAAACTGGAATTTATATATATAATGTGCCTTAGTGTGTCCTGTGTTGGTTTGTAACAGGAATACTGCCACTATGTGGCTAGATGACCACATGACACGCTAAGACATTTACCATATTTTTTGGACTAGAATATGCACTTTTTAACAAAAAATAATCCTGCTACAAAATATGCGCATTCTATACTGTAAAGTCAGGAGGATCCAGCAGTGGCAGACCCCCCTGACTGCCTCCTTCCTGATCAGAAAGAGCGCTGATAGAGACCTCTGCCAGATCAGTAACAGAGCTCTGTGGTTGTAGGCTTCTCTCTCACTGTCCCGCATTCATCAGGAGGGGGTCACAGTCAGCATCTGGAGGTACCTATGGCAAGGAAACCCCCCCAGCATCCAAAGCAGCAAGAAGGACCTTCATGATGTCATGGCCATGTGACCAGATGCCTGGAGATTCAGGCTGGGGACTCCAAGAGGCAGTGGGGGAAGATGGCTGTAAACCTTCACTGTCCCCATATAAGTACTAACGACCACTTGTATATTTATGAATCACAGAACTGTGTGTCACATGTATGTGCTTGTGTAAGGGCATGTTCACATCAATGTTAGAGGATTCCATTTCCTGCTCCGTTTGTAGACAGGAAAATGGCACCAACTGGATGAATGGCTCCATCTTGTAACGGAACTGAACAGTAACGGGGGTCCGTTCGATTTCTGGTCGGCAGCCGCAATTTTGCCAAATTTGCAGGATGAAATAGCACCTAATTATTTATACTGTTGGGGACACTGTGGCCCAGTTGGTATTGAGGGAGAACGATGCCGTGCCAACCACTCACTAGTACAGCAGAGAGCAACTCTGGCTACACTCACAGTCAGCGCCCACATGGAAGCGCCATATAGGAATATACAGCGTCATGTGGGCTGTACCAAGTGGGGGGATGGGGGGGAAGTAAGCCGACTCATCCAAACTAACTGCATTGTGCCTTGCACTCAGCTATGATTGCATCTGGGGTTCCGTTTTCCTGCTCCATTATGAGAGCAAGAAAGGAGAATCCCTTGTCTGAATTGGTCCATCTCATGATGGAACGAACGGCGCCAAAGGGACCTCATTGACTTTATTGAGGTCTGTTTGGTCTCCGGCCTTTTACCGGACACAAATGTTCTTCCTGCGACGGAACCTTCGAACTGAGGTAGCCAACACAGATGTGAACATAGCCTAACGTGCGCGTTTGGCTCAGTTGCTTCTGCGTCATCCACCTGTGGCCGCCTGCTGCACTCAGCGCACTAACAATAAAAGGAAAGCCTGCGGAGGCTTAGCAAAAATTCTGCCAGTGTCTACAAAAGAGTGCCAGTGGGGCAACAAGTAAAGTGACCTCTGCTTTGGTTTGTCAGGGACATCTTGTGTATTGGAAATATCTGATGCTTTTCATTAAATCTGATAAATCTAATTCCACTGAGCCTGGATGTTCATATATATAGTTTGCAGTCGTCTTCCTAGGTTAAGAATTCTCCCCCAACTGGATGCAATGTCCACTACAGTCACCATCCTGGGACGGGCTTTTTTGCTAGTATATATATGTCTATACATATATACTGATACGACGATGAACACAATTCAGATTTTTAGGTCGGCTTTGTACAGATGTATTTATACGCACAAACCTTGCATGTCTAATATACAGTGAATAGAACCCATGGATTTCAATGGGTTAGTCCACATGTGTGTATTTTGCGTGAGCGTTTCGGGCACGCAACAAAAGATAGAGCATGTTATATCTTTCTGCATATTCTGCACCAAAGGTCTCCACAGAAGTAAACAGGGGGTGTTCAAATACATGCACAATACGCAAGGACATGCTTGAAACACTGTGTAAGGGTGACTACCCACTACAGTTTTTTTTTCACAGTGAAATTCGCAGCATTTTTTTATCTGCAGGGGTCTATGGGACTTGTATTGTTAAAATCATGATTGCGCAAAATTGCAATTTACCGCAAAATCGCGCTTTTACGCGATCACGATTTTAACATTACAAGTCCCATAGACGCCTGCAGAAAAAAAAAACTGCGAATTTCGCAGTGAAAAAAAACTGTAGTGGGTAGTCACCCTTATTCTGTCAGAAAAAGAACACATCTGGAACTATTTCATTATTTCAATTGGTGTGTTTGCTTGCCGTGCACAAATGAACATGCTCAGCAGGCAGAAAAACTTCAGTACAATATGCTGGTGTGCATGCAAAAAAAACATTCATAGTGCAAAAATGTTGCGCTAAGGCGTGCACAATTGTGTGTATGCCTATGAGAATCCAGCCTACGGTTTCAATACAAGCATTCTATGGAAACTAAGGCATAGAACATGTATAGAACATAGAGCAGGAGTGAGGCACATTATACACTGAGCCCTGTAGTATGTATCTATATATATAAAAACAAAAGCCCTCACTGACTGACTGACGGACTCGCCACTAATTCAGTAACTTCTCAGCGTCATACAAACGAAAAATTAGGCACAATCATTTTTTACATCCTAATTAGGAAAATTAAAGGGGTCGCAACTTGATTATTCAATTATAAGTGCAAAAGTAAGTGATCCTCTATGTAATGTAACTAATAACACACATCAGTACCTCACAAACTTGAAATTTGGCACAATTATTCTTTAGGTCGTACATAGGAAAAGTAAAGGAGTCGCAACATCAATATTCAATTCTATGTGTGAAAAGCTGTGCAAAAATCTGCGATACATGAGTTCCTCTCTTAGAAACTATAAAGCCCAGGGAAATGCTTTGTATACTGAGGAGAATCTAACTCACCACCATGTGTATATACTAAAGGAGAATGTAACTGACTTCTGTGTATATACTGAAGAGAATATAGCGCTTCACTAAGTGTATATACTGAGGAGAAAATAATTGACCTCTAGTGTATATACTGAGGAGAATATAACTGACCTCTATGTGTGTATACTGAGGAGAATCTACCTCACCTCTATATGTATATACTGAGGAGAATATAACTGACTTCTGTGTGTATATACTGAGGAGAATCTACCTCACCTCTCTGTGTATATACTGAGGAAAATATAACTGACCTCTGTGTGTATATACTGAGGAGAATCTAATGCTCCTCTATGTGTATATTCTGAGGAGAATCTACCTCACCTCTATGTGTACATACTGAGGAGAATCTAACTGACCTCTATGTGCATATACTGAACAGCTGTAAAGTACATAAGGAAGCAGCCATGGACTGCAGGGATGGAGCATGCCTTTAAGGATAAGAAGAGGCTGCAATCTTCAGTCTGGGGGTAAATGTGAATAAAACGGGGCATTACCTTTAAGGGTAAAAAGTGAGAAGAGTGGTAGAGGTTACACATTCTGCAGAGGCACATTGGTTCATGCAGTCTGAGGAGAATCTAATGCTCCTCTATGTGTATTCATATTTTATTCTTCGGTTCCTCTGAAGTAACCATGATTTCATGACATTTTCTGTGCGAACAACAGGTAAATACCGGTACTAAATTAACTTGGGTGAAGGCGGGTATATCAGCTACTACTGCATATAGCAGGAGGGGGGCACATTATACACTGAGCCCTGTAGTATGTATAGTACATGTAACAAAAGGGAAGCATATCATACACTGAGTCCTGTAGTATGTATAGTACATATTGTCACGTCTATCTTCTGAGATCTGTTGTACTACAAGTACACTGGAGCGTTCCTGCTCAGGTGTGGGAGATTGTGCTGGCTGGGCATGTGTGTGTCTGCAGTCAGCCAATCACTCCAGGATACCGTGAAGTTACATTACATAGGGGTGCCAATACGTTTGCACTTAGCATTGAATAATCGAGATGTGGTCCCTTTACTTTTCCTATCTAGGACCTAAAGAATGCTCCTGCCAAAGTTCATGTTTGTACCACACTGGAAAGTTAGAGAATTAGTGGCGAGTCAGTCAGTCAGTGAGTCAGTCTGTGAGGGCTTTCACCTTTATATATATATAGATACAACAGGAGGGGGGCACATTATGCACTGAGCCCACTGAGTTATTTTCAACAGTGGACCACTCAGGGGCCTTTTGCAGCAACTGAGGAGCGGGACCACAGCCAGAGAAGACAGCGGGATAGAGAAAGGCCTTGTCATGGGGCTCTACCATTTCCTCCCCTGTGGTTGGGTCCTAACATGGGACCCGACCACGTTACAGCTGGGGGAGTTCACAGGGGTTACCTGAAGTCCAGTTGCCACTCATGACACCACCGTTGCATCCTCTGTGACGGATCTCCCAGATGTAATAAAAGTAGTCCACACACAGGGTAACTTTCTGAACAAGAATCGGAAACTCTCAAACTTCATTCCAAACAAACAGCATTGGTACAGAAACAACAAGCCAAAGTGGTGCAACAGGGAATATTCTCTGCGTATTCGGACAACCCACAGTCCAAGTTATCTGTGTGATTCCCACTCCCAGCCAACTCTCTCTCTACCGGTCAACACTCACTTTGCTGTTTCCTCATCTTCTTGCTGTGGAGAGGTCAGTTTCACTCCCAGCGCTCACCAGAAGTGCCAAGGATTCCGGGGTTGGTTAGCCCCAGGCTGAGCATACGGCCATCGCTCGGCCTCCTCCATGCTCCACACACAGACCGACTTGTCTGGTGTGTGGGTGTCAGACTCTCTCAACTTCCAACTCCAACTCCACTCTGTTCACTGCATCCTTGCAAACACATATACATGACACGATCACATGACCACAAACGATACACACAAAACGTTACATTTTCCAGACAGGACTAGACATACTAGACATTAACCCTCTCAGTCCTGGAAACATTCAATACACATAAATCTAATACATATTACGGACAAAACAATGGCACGAGACAGACATATAACATTATGAAGGGGCCCTATTAACTCTGGGCCACTACACTTCTACAGTAACAGAAACAAGGCAGCACATAGTCTGTGATTTGTCAGTTCATGTTAGTGGTGAGGACGGGCTTCGGGCCCCCTAACTTCTGGGCACCGTAATTGCAATGCCACTCCTGAAGGAGGATGCCACAACTTGAAGGTCTATTTGTAGAAATTGAAAATTGCCTCAGGTTGCCCAGGGGCCCCCGGGGATGTGGGCCTAGGGCAATTGACCAGTTTTTTTCCTTCTAAGCGGATCACATGAGGTGGTGGGACAAAAGTTGAAAACCAGTAATGTCCCGCCAGATCCTGAAGGTTGGGGGAGATGGCTCCCCGGCCTGCCCTAGATCTCCACCTGTTGTGCCAGCATAATGCCAGGATGATCACAAGTTCAAAGCTGCTAGTGGAACCAAAAGCACAGTGAACACTGTTAGAAAAAAATACACAGTGTCAGAATTGTCCTTTTTTTGGTCACCCATCTTCAATGAAAAATCTAACAAATATTCACCACAGAAGTGGTATATCTCCAAAATGGTAACACACTTAAATCACTGCAAAAAGATGGCTGAATCCCTGACAAACCTCAACAAAACCGCTACTAAAATATCAGTTTTATTGATATTAGGGGGAGGGGATTTGTTATTTGTATAGCACCAACTTATGCTGCAGTGCTTTCAGGTCATATATTTATTCCCCCCTCCCACACCAAGCTGGGTTCTCATTTTACCAACATCAGAAGGATGAGTCAACCTCGAGCCAGCTACCTGAACCCTTCAAGTATTGAACTCACAACCTTCAGGATGTGAGCAAGAGCTTAGCACTCTGCACCACACAACACAAGTACTCTCAGATAGCCATAAAACTGTTATGAACAATCATAAATTGGTGACATCCACAATATGTCAGAAGGGTGGGGAGTCCTAACATGTCCCTTTCTCACCCTACTACTATCTAGGCTGGGTGAGCCCCTTAAGGAGGGTGCCCCCTGCGGTAACCTTACCCAAAATAATCCCAAGGTCGTATGTACAGGGGATAATTTATCATGCAAATTTTGTATATTGCAAAATACATGAAACCTGCACGAAAATAGAAGGCTTTATTTACACATGGGATTTTTTTTCTCATAGCAATGCTGCGATACTGAAAAACTGCAGCATATCCACTTTTTTTGCGATTCTGCAGAAAACTCTCATGTTACTTCCCATGAGCAGGGTACACAAATCACATCGCACTCACATTACCATTAGCAAATACATTGGAGTGTGATGTGATTTTAAAATGTTCCGATTGAGACAACATGTGATTTTAACACACGAAGAACGCAGGAGAAAATCACATGTACTGATATGTGATGAGTTTTTCTCACAAAATGCATCACAATCGCAGGCAAAATTACAGGTTTAAGAGTGCAACATCAGTCCAAGAATATTGTGCTTGCCCGTGTAAATGCGGCCTAAAAAAGCTGTACTTACACAGGTGATTTTATTGCGTGAGTTTTATGCGCTGTGAAACTTAATTGGAATGCAACCGTTTTTCGCACTGGGTGATTTTTTATACATGATTTTTCTCACACAGCGATGTTACATAATGCAAAAGTTAAAACATGTCCTATCTTTGGGTGATATCGCCCATTATTTCCTATGGTAGGCAAAAATTGTATCACACCTGCCATGTGAGTGCGATGTGATACAATATTTACCATTATAAGTACTGGAGCAACATGCAATTTTGTTCATGCATGTGAGACTCGAATATCCACGATATGATGCCTTTATCCTGCAAAGCCCATCACACTCACTGAAAAATCACATATCTATAAGCACGATTTCTCCGAACGATGTCACGCTCGCTTGCGTTCCTGCAGTTTTACAGATCCTAAACTAATGTGGACTAAATGGTTTCAATGGTTTTTATTTTCTTAACCAAAAATAGTACTACCGTAGTAGAAGCTGCATCTCACCCGCCAAAAAGGCTGACACCGGCGGATCCATGGGAAAGTAAAAAGTTACGGCGGTCAGAAGACAAAGTCAATTTGTTATTACTGTAAGCGTAATGACCTGTGATCATTTTTAGCACATTGTGAATGCTGTAAACCCCCCACCCTAAAAAAATAATGCAGTTGTTGTTGTTTGTTTTTGTTTTTAACATTTTTTGCAATCCGTTATATGGTATATAGTACACTGAAGAATATATCTCGTCCTGTAAAAAATAAACCCTCATACAGTCGTGTAAATGGAAAAATAATTAAAAAAGAAAACTATGATTATTTTTGAAAATGGGAATGAAAAAAATGAAAACTGTGGCAGGAAAGAGTTAAATAACAAGCCGTTAATCTTGTCAAAAAATTCTATTCAGTCATTTCTGTTATCTGTACTATTGCCTTCACGGTCACTCGGCTTTACCAAGCTCCTGAATGGCTACTTACATTTACAGCCACCTCTTTTGCCTTCATTGGGGAGGATGCTCCTGAGACCCAGCAACACCGACACTGACTAGTACTACTGTGGCCGCCGCGGCCCTTGTGGTGTGGTGTTTTTTTGCACAGTGTGTTTCTGTACATCTCGTACCCGCAGCCTCAAATATTTGACTTGCGACACTTTCTTGAGATTTTCCAACTGCCTAAAATCCTTGGAACTATTGTAATAAGACAGATTAAGGACACAAACACAAAGGCCCCCCATTTCCATCGCGGCGGGGAGCGTAATCTTCCCCGCTGATAAACAGTTCCCTTAAAGAAGGAGAAATGCCTACGTGAAAGCAGAAAAAGGAGCAGACGAGTGGAAGGCGCCACCAGTGCAGAAGCGACTGAAAACACAGTGAAATGAAGCTATTTGGGTGTTAATTGCTTTCGGTTTTCTAAAGGCTTGCAGAGTTTTTCTCGTGTTTTATTTTTCCCTGCTTTTTCTTCCTCTTCTTATTTCGATTTGAAATCAATGACAGGCCCTGCGCGCAGGGGGCCGCCGAACAAGAGGCTTTGATTAGGCAGTTTTGGTGATAAAAAGATATTGAACAAGGAAAAAAAGCCGTCAATGGCAGACGCAGCGCGGCGTTAATGGGGAGAGGGGTTTTTATCCCTTCTAAATAAACGGCCCCCAATTCATTGTTCGTCGCGGAATGCTTGAGAGCGCCTTTATGTTTTAGCTTTAAACTTGTCATTTTAGCTTGATGGCGTACATTATTGCGGAATCCTACAGCGGTTACCTATTGTGCACAGAATTAATATAAATGCACAATTAAAGATGGCCGCCGAGCTTTGTGATGGAGCGAATTTTCTTTATTAGCATCCGCCAAATAACACTGAGACTGAAATATTGTTTAGAATGCAAATTACATTTTGCACCAGTCCGAAACTAAATGAGGCAGATGAAGAGCACATGTCCGTCCGACTCCGGCGCGTCCTATCAACAACGGTTGCAGCCATAATTGTTGCAAGCTTAGGACCAAAATAGGCCACGTCACTAAGGGGTTAAAAGAAATCTGCAATGAAAGCGCTGAATAGATGTGAGCAAACCCTAAGGCTGGGTTCACACGGGGCGGATTTGCCGCGGAAATTCCATGCGGAATTTCGCCACAGCAAATCCACCTGCGGCCACTAATCCCAGGATTAGCCAGCCATGTGGACGAGATTTCTCAGAAATCTCGTCCACAAGGGACGGTAAATCTGCTGCGGCTAAGCCGGCAGAAGCCGCCACTGCGGCGCGGATTTGCCGACCGCAGCATCTTCATTTTTTTTTCCGCTGCGGCGGCGCTCTCCTCTATGGGAGCGCCGGCCGCAGCGGAAGAGCGAGCGGCCGGGCCGCTTCAAAACCGCTGCGGGTTTTGAAGCAGCGGTTCTCCCGGCGGAAATCTCGCAGTTTTTCGCTGCGGCCAAACCGCGAGATTTCTGTCGGGAATCCGCCCTGTGTGGACCCAGCCTAAATCTAACAGCTGATAATCCAGATATTAAAGGGGTTGTCCAGAAATTTAAAAAGACGGCCACCGGACAGGTTTCCACAGACTGCAAGAGCGGTGGCAATTTTGTTAAATTCCTGGACAACCCTTTCAAGTTAAAGGGATTGTCCAAGACTTTTAACTGATCAGCTATGCTTGAGGTGCAGGCCCCACCCGCAGAACCTTCACCAATCAGCAAAACAGAGCACTGTGACCACTTCATTGTCCATGCACAGCATCACACATACAGGTGTGGCTGTGCCTGGTACTACAGCTTGGCCCACTGCTCTACATCTTCTCCACTCCTACAGTAAACGTTTTACTCTTTTCATAACCATCCATTAATCTGGTAGACGGATCTGTTAATGCTGGTTTAAGGGAATATTTTCATATGCTTGTATATTTGTTCTGCACTTTATCACTTATTTTAGTCAGTGGGTGGAAACTACCGCAAAAATGGCAGAGATCGGACAATCACGACATGGAACAATGATCTTAGTGTACAGTAGAAATGATGCAGCTCTGTGCTGCCAGACCACCTTCAAAAATGAAACATTGTCAGTGTTCCGGTATCGGCTCAAGGTGGACACGGCCCAAGATATGGGAGGTATGTTGGCTCCTTTGGTGACCTGAAGATCGGGTCTCTGGTCAGCTACAGGCCTAGATCGAACTCCCGAAGTCTCACCCTGCGGGCATGGGCCTTGGCTGTCGTGGGTTCAGACGAGTTGCATTGCGATGAACTGAAACTTTATTAACTGGCAATAAAACTTCTCTGGAGTTACTGACTGTTTTATAACAAGTAGTGCAACTGAGCTGTCCTCATACACAACAGGTGCAAATACAGAGTCAAGCCGGTATGATAATGACTCTTATGTTATAGTATGGCAATAACTCACTCTCTTCCTTCAGGAGGGTGAGCAGCACCCACCGGAGTACACCACAGGACTAGACGTACAGCCGCGGCTGAAGAGCCAGAGGCTCCATATGTAGGAGACATCAGATTCCGCTGCTCTTTAGCTTCACTGATACTGACAGATGGCAGGCGCTGTGATCTCTTTTACCAACAATTCCTCAGAAAGTTTCTGATGTCGCCAAGCCATGGGATTGTTCCTCGTGGGAGAACAGCACACTCGTCATGTTTTTTTACTGCTTTAGGCCCTTTTACACGGAACGATTATCATTAAAAAAAAATCACTGGATCGTTGAATTTTAAACGATAATCCTCAGTGTAATAACGCCAAATGATGGGCGATAATTAGTTCGCTTATTGTTCATTTCACGTGAGCATGAAAATCATCGTTGGCTCGTTCACTAATCGTTTGGTTTAAATATCGATCGTTCTGTCATTCTCATTCACTGGTAGAGCGAATGTGAATGACTTGCGAGCGAACGATTTATCTGCCTGTATAAACAGGCTGCACGAGTGAACGCTGTCATCGTTCACTTGTGCAAACAATAAGTCATTTCGTGTAAAAACTCCCTTAGAGTAGTTTTAGACGGCCCATAAAATCACGCGATGCGCGATTGAGTAAAAAAGCAGATTTATGAAACCAATGATTTTCAATGTTTTCCTTCCCGTTAGCGATGTTTTCACTGATGCGATGTTGCAAGAACAAAAAATGAGTTGCGATGCGTTTTTAACATTAGAAAGTCCTATTGACTTTCGTGATAAAAAATCGCGAGTGTTTATCACGTGTGGCAGCAATGCGAGATTATTCTTAAATAGAAAAGCATCGCCAACACTCAAAAGATGCTTTTTGCATCTCTGTGTCTTAGTGTCTCTCTGCCTGAGGGCTTATTTACACAAGCATACATCGGCCGGCATTTTCACGGCTGGCCAATGTACGCTTCCATCTGAGCAGTTCCCTCCCCCTCACCAGCTCTCTGCCTCTCTCCTCCACTCCGGCATTTGCATTGGGAAGGGGCAGGGGGAAGGGCCAAGCTCCACTCTGTCCAGCCCACTCCAATTGCTGGCTGTGGACAAGGGATGGGGAGGGGGTTGGAGCTTAGCTCCGTCCCCATCCCACCCACTCCCATTGCAAACAGCCGGAGGGGACGAGAGAGGCAGAAAGCCAGTGAGAGGGAAGGAAGGAAGAGACTGCTCAGATGGAAGCGTATATTGGCCGGCTGTGAAAACGGTGGCTGATATACGCTTGTGTAAATAAGCCCTGAACCTGAACATTTCCATTTCCTGTGGGCTCCCAGGGAGCTGCTCCTCCCCTCTAAGAGTGTGCTGCACCAATAAAAAATTTAAATGCCATATAGGCAGTTCAGTGTAATGGAGAGTGCAGAGTGTCAACCCCCCTTACATAACTACCTGCTTTCAATCTGCCTGTCCTCTGACAGAGAAGTAGTAGGTGTTAAGCAAAACCAGCAACTTAGACACTCAGAACATGAATGTAAAACAAACATCACAGAACACAAAATGAGACTGGTACAAAGTTACTTAGTACAGGTGCAACCCCCGGACACTACTATTATAGAACACTTTTGGCTATTTTCTGTGCGCCATTTTTGGTTTTGTTCTTGCAATTTTTTTATATGATAGCGCTGCTTTTAATTCTGAATACCAAGGGGTGCCGCCTTTTCATCTTTCCTCTTGGACCTTCTGTGGCTATGCTTGTGGAGGTTGAGGCTGACATCTCCGATACTACAGGACTTGGTGCAGTGTGGGCAGTCCCAGGTACGCTGCCTGCTGCTGTATCTATAGGCCTGTTCCTTAGCCATATCAAAATAGGTGTACAAATCATGCTCAATTTCAAGTATGTGCTCAGGAGCCAGTCAGTCTAACTTGGCTCCTCTCTCGTAGGTCCTGGTGGCAGCTGCAGCCCACCTTGCCTGGGGCCCTGCGACCAGGGTATAAAACAGGCATTCTCTGACTTTCCAGTCCCATAACTCCTAGGACTGTCCCAGCCAAGAAAAGAGGTCACAGCAGATAAAAAGGTTGTCCCCCAGCTTAGAGTCTCTTACAAAATCGTATTCGGCCATCCAGTCAAATTGGAGAACCATACCCACATGTTGAGCAGGTCTCTCTTCCAGTGTATGATTTTTGTCCAGGACTATCCTCTGTACTCGGTGCTTCTCTTTCTCCTTCTCCTTCCTGGAGGAGCGGGTGACCTCCCGGCATTGATCCTCTCCCAGTGGATGGTATTCTGCTTCCATCCCAGTAGGACACCTGTTCGTAATGCCGGTGCTGAGTGTTCTTGGAGCGGATGTTCCTACTTTGGCTTGAGGTGGACACAGCCCCTGGGAGATATGGGATGGATGTTGGCCCCTTGGGCAACCTGAGGACTGGGTGTCTTGTTAGGTAGAAGCCCGAGCTGCACCTCTCAGGATTAGAAGCAGAAACCAAAGAATGGCAACAGCACACACACAAAATACATTTACTATTAGTTGTATACATACCTATAATAAATACTCTAACCACATTAAATAATGCAAGGTTCTTGGTATATAATTTGATCAAATTATATTGGGCCATCTACCAGCGTCCAGGTGACCAAGCTTTCAGATGGGTCCTAACGCTGATACCAGGTGGTTTAATCTTAACCCGGGAAAGATGGGTACCTACCTTTAAGAATGCTCCTCTCTAGGGACTAAGCCTACAAATAAAACCAAGGAAGGTAGGATACCATTTATATGGTCCAATAGTAGGGACAGGAGGTAAATGGGCGGCACGCGTGCACGACCAGGTAAAGGCAACCATTACGCCACAATATTTGTAGAAAAAAGGATAACATAGGTCAGCACGTCCCAATAGAAATCTATAGGTGCACGTTAAACCATAGATGCAACAGAGCGGGTGACCTCCTGGCATTGGACCCCCTCCAGTGGATGGTACTCTGCTTCCATCCCAGTAGGACACAAGTCCATCCTGTGCGTAATCCCGGTGCTGAGTGTTCTTGGAGCGGACACTCCTGCCTCGGCTTGAGATGGACAGGGCCCCTGGAAGATATGGGATGGATGTTGGCCCCTTGGGCAACCTGAGGATTGGGTGTCTTGTCAGGTACAGGCCCTTGCCTCACCTCTCAGGATTATCCATGACCACGTCTGGTCTGTGGAGAAGTTACCGAAGTCGCCAGGCCATGGGATTGTTCCACATAGGAGAACAGCACACATGTCTTATCTCTTCACAGCTTAGTGTCTTTCTGCCTGAACACTTCCTTTTTCTGTAGGCACCCCGGGAACTGCACCTCCCCTCTAAAAGTGTGCTGTACCAATAAATAATACAAATGCTATATAGGGGGTTCAGTGTAACGGAGAGCGCAGAGCATCACCCCCCTTACACCTTACACATACACCTTTGAAAGCTGTATTCTGATTGGCCGGATAACACGGCTGTTTTTTATTTGCATTTTTTTATTTTATTACATTTCCTGTTGTTGTAGCTGACAGTCAGTGAAGATTCACCGGAAGGTTCACTGTAACGCACGAGGTGAAAGTGACCTAAACCTGGCATGTTCGTGGAGTTGTCTATTTTTAAGGTTGATCGATGCCGCGCAGTTTGTGTTTTAAAAGCTTCATCTGTGATAATTAATCATAAGGAGCCGTTGTACTTCAAGTGGCTGAGTGATCCTCGAGATGTGATTTATGAAGGAAAGAGTTGCTAGAAGTATCGCCATTATCTGTTAACTGTAACAGTACGGCGCGAGGTGGACAGCGACGCTATGAAGGCCTGAGAGCAGCAGATTACAACTGTTCAACGCAACTTATCCCTGCGCAAGTCAAGCTGAATAGAAAATGTTACATAACTCCCATCATTCACCTTACTTCTATTGGAGTGCAACCGTCACAGAGTTAGTGATTCTTGGATTGGGGCACTGTTAAGGTTATTAAGGGAAAGGGGCACTTTGTTCTTATGATGGGGGCACTTTGGCTCTTCTTACCATAGATGCCGGTATGAGGGTAACATTGGCGGGCACTTATGAGGGCTTTAAGGCATGTGCTGTCTATAGGTTGTATTCTGGAAGGAAGGAGGGACAGGTAGACATAATATAAATATATATATATATACACACACACACGCCATGTCTCCCCAAAAATAGGACACTGTCTTATATTAAATTTCGCCCAAAAGAGGCACAATGTCTTATTTTCGGGGAGGGGTGCTTATACTCACCTCACCTGGTCCACGGCATCCCGGTACCTCGCGCTGCTGGTCTACGGCAGCGGTGCAGAAGTCTGTGCTGAGATATCCACTTCTTTCTGGTGATGGGGATTTAAATACCCCACCTCCAGCAAAGCGAGCCCTGTGGTTGGATGGAGCGCCAGCCAATCACAGCCGGTGCTCGATGAGCCAATCACAGCCATTCAATGATGTCATTTACTGAATGGCTGTGAATGATCGAGCGCCGGCTCTGATTGGCTGGTGCTCAATCCAATCACAGCACTCTATTTGCTAGAGGCGGGGTATTCTAAGCCCCATCACCAGAAAGAAGAGGGACCATTGTAAGGGACTGAGACGCCGCGGGCCAGGTTTGTATTGATGTTTTTTTTCTTCCATGTACTTTTGCTTAGGGTTTATTTTCAGGGGAAGGGCTTATATTTCAAGACTTCCCTGAAAACCATGGTAGGGCTTACTTTCAGGGTAGGTCTTACTTTCGGGGAAAACCCTGTGTGTGTGTGTGTGTGTATGTGTGAACTCTCTAGGGCCTACTACTCACCCTCACTAGAATACGTCCTTTTCTCACCGTGGACACGTTAAAAACGCTCACTATTGCCCTCATCCACTCTCAGTTCGATTATTGCAACTCGCTGCTGATAGGCCTCCCCTGCTCCAGACTCTACCCTCTCCAATCCATCCTGAATGCGGCAATGAGGCTCATCTTTCTGTCCAGCCGCTACTTGGACGCCTCTGCCCTGTACTGGTCACTGCACTGGCTGCCCCTCAAATACAGAATACAATTTAAACTCACTACCCTCATCCACAAAGTGCTTTACAGCACCGCTCCATGCTACATTGCTTCCCTTATCTCAATCCACCAGCCAGCCCGGGCCCTCCGCTCAGCTAATGAAATCAGACTAAGTGCCCCTTTAATTTTAACCTCTCATTCCCACCTCCAAGACTTCTCCAGAGCAGCACGTGTCCTCTGGAACGTACTACCCCAAACTATCCGGGCACTCACTAAACTTCAGGTGTGCTTTAAATACACACCTCTTCAGGGAGGCATACCACATCCCCTAAACCAAACCCCTCGGTACTCCGCTTGATAACATGCTCCCTGTCCCACAGACTGCAATCCCGGCTAGCCATAATCAACTATGTAAGCTTGTTGAAGTAGGACCCTCACCCCTAATGTTTCCATCAATTCATTACTTCATGTAACCGTGGTCTTGTGTTATTTCCCCTGTATTGTAAGCGCTGCGGAATATGTTGGCGCTATATAAATAAAGATTATTATTATATTATATATTTTTTTCCAAATGTCAATGGGACTTTTTAAAGTTAAAATCGCAAATCGCATCGCACAAAAATTGCAGCAACGCAAACTTGCGATTTTTGTGCGATGCGATTTTAACATTAGAAAGTCCCATTGATGTTTGAAAAAAAAGAACGCTAGTGGGTAAAAGCCCTAAGTCTAATAGTAAGTATATACATTATATATTCATGCAATTCAAAGTACATTTTATGGAAAACTAATCTTACTGTGAAGAAAGACATTTAGGGCAAGCAGGAATGGGAAGGGAATTTTGGGTATGAATGAAATGGGAAGTATTTGGGTTAAGAGTTAAATGGGGAGGAGTGATAGAAAACCAGAGGAGCATTTAGGTTAAGAGTGAACCAGAGATGAATCTGGGGTAGGAGCAAAATGGGGGGAGCATTTAGAATAAAAGAGAAATGGGGAGGGGTATTTGAGGTAAGAACAAACCAAAGAGGCATTTGGAGTAAGAGTCAGAGGGGTATATGAGGTAACATTAAACATTTGGGTTGAGTGCAACAGAGGGGTAATTGCGAAAGAAGTGAAATGGGAGAGGGGAATTGGGATAAAAGTGAAACAAGGGCATTTATGCTCAGAACAAACAAGAGGGGCATTTGGGGTAAGCAGGAACTGGAGAAGAATTGGAATCTAATGGGGGGATTTGGGATAAATGCAAAGTGAGCGGGGGATTTTGGGTCAGAGCAAACCAGAGGAGAATTTGGAATAAGAATGAGTCAGAGGGGCATTTGTGCATGACAGTGAAACAGAGGGCAAAGTAAGGTAGGAATACAATGGGGGGAGCATTAAGGATAACAGATAAACATGGGGAGGCCATTTGGGGCACGAGTGAACCAGAGGGGTATTTGGGAAAAAAGTGAGCATGAGGAGCATTTGAGATAACAGCAAAACAAAGGGGAATTTGGGTTGAGTAAACAAGAGAGGAACTGGGGTAGAAAGTAATTGGTGGGGCAGATTGGATAAGACTGAAACAGAGGGCCATGTGGGGCTAAGGAGTGCATGAGGGTATTTGGAATAAGTGCAAAATGGAGGGGCATATAGTTTTTAGAGTGAAACAGTCGAGTGGTGGGGCATATGAGGTGACAGAAGGGCATTTGGGGTAGAAGCAAAACAGTGGGGCATTTAAAGCACGAGGAAAGCAGAGGGGCATTTAAGGCGAGAGCGTAACAATGGCTGTGATGTGTAAATAAGACAGTGCAATGAGGTCAGCCCATTCTTCCTCCGACTCGCATTACATCCAGGCTGCAGTAATGGGCCGGCTTAGTTACAAGGTACACTGCAGGCTCAGCAGCCGGCCGGCACACACGGCTGCCTTTAATGGATTGTGAGGATTTTTGCAGCTTTAGAAGTTATCTGACACGGATACGAGATTAAATGAATTAACGGGCGGCGAATCCCCGTAATTAAACCTTAAAAACGCATTATTTCCTTCATCACACTGCAAAATAAAGGCGATGATGTGATAGATCCGTACGTTCCCCCGCGCCAAAATACTCTAATGATCCCCAACATGTCACACATAAACTGCGGGGCTGCGATGGATTTCTCAGTTTACATCACCACGTGATCTCACATATCATTGTGCAGCATTGTAGCACAAAACTGCCATATTGAAGAACCCATTTAAAGAATAAACTCACTCTTGTCTAACACTATACTTCCCAGAATGCAAATCACTAGAACAAGCTCAGTGCAGATACCAATCATGCAAGGAATACTTTGCAAGTTCAGCTCTGAAACCAGCAGAATAGTGAGCGCAGCTCTGGAGTATAATACAGGATGTAAGTCCAGATCAGTACAGGATAAGTAACGCATGTTCACAGTGACTCCACCTGCAGAATAGTGAATGCAGCTCTGGAGTATAGTACAGGTTGTAACTAAGCATCAGTGCTGGATTAATAATGTATGTACACAGTGACTCCACCAGCAGAATAGTGAGTGCAGCTCTGGAGGATAATACAGGATGTAACTCAGGAGCAGTACAGGATAAGTAATGTATGTACACAGTGACTGCACCAGCAGAATAGAGAGTGCAGCTCTGGAGCAATGTAATGTATGCACCCAGTGGCATAGATTTGTTTTATATGTAAACTGTAATATGATGTTATAGGTAGGTACTAGAGATGAGCGAACGTGCTCGGCCCCGCCCCTTTTTCGCCCGAATACCGCGATTTTCAAGTACTTCCGTACTCGGGCGAAAAAATTCGGGGAGCGCCGTGGCGGCGCGGGGGGTTGCAGCGGGGAGTGGGGGGGAGAGGGAGAGAGAGAGGGCTCCCCCCTGTTCCCCGCTGCTCCCCCCCGCACCGCCGCGCCTCTCCCCGCCCCCCGGCGCCCCCCGAATCTTTACGCGCGAGTACTGAAGTACTTGAAAATGGCGGTACTCGGGTGCGTAAGTACTCATTACGAGTACGTTCGCTCATCTCTAGTAGGTACATATATTAAAGGGGTTCTCCAGTTTAGACATTTTTATATCTGCTATTATGTAGTTCTGAGTTCATTCGGGGGTTTCCTTTTCAGGATCCTCACCTCTTGACCAGAGTGGAAAGCGGATATAAAGAGCGTTTACCCCTCATCCTGTGTACCTTTTTGCCGATTTTGTTCAACCGAAATTTCTATTTTTGTGGAATTATTCCTGAAGTCCCATAGCCAAGTGCCCACGCCGGACTCGCCCCTTTTTTTATCTCTGAGCCTTCGGAACACAATGGACACGCAGACCATTGAACGCCGCGCGCTGAAATACCATTTTAATGAGCAGTGATGATAATTACAGGGTTGAGTCCCTTTTAAGGCTAAAGTGTACAATGAGGTTTTCTCCTCAAATCTTTTCATATTACATGAATGCAAATCAGCCGCTCAATAAGAAGAATTGACATTTTGAAATATCATACATGCAAATTAAAAGAGCCGAGAGAGAATATTGGGTGGAAGGTTCTGGAATATATGAGACTCCAGATACAATATATTATAGACTCTTTTACACATTTTCATGCAAAACACTTAACTATAAATTTTTAGGAAAGAAAATCTACTCCTCATACAGAACATGTTCATTTTTCACACGGTTCTCCTAAAAGTCCCGCTGTCTTCTCTGTAAACTGCATCTGAGCTGAAAAAAGAAACTGCTGTTTATGTAAAAATTGTTTTACCAGTTTCATGCACTGCAATGTTCTTTTTGAAGGAGGAAGGGATGGCTCCATGTTTGCGCGGGCCCTTAGGCAACAGTCTCAGTGGGCTCCTTTGCAGTGTGTGACAACACATGTAGCAGTAAATCTTCAGCAACGCATACAGTGACCATATGACAGTCGATATCAGCTCTACACAGATGTTCTGCAGACCATATTAGTGATTACAGTAATCACAGGGAACGTCCTCTCTGACTAGAGTTGTTCAGTTTCCCTGTTCTTCTGTATCCGGTCCAGACAGCCATGATGCCTTCTCCCTGCCACAACTTATCTCTGGAATTTGACAAATAGATATCTTTGGCTCCTTGCTTTTCCATCACCCTCTCTGTGTTATCTCCACCTTAAAAATGGAAGAAGGTGGATCCAGCAAACTACAGGCCTGTGAGCCTGATTTCTATACCAGGAAAGATCTTTGAACAAATTATTAAGCAGCATGTATGCAAGTACTTGGATGAGAATAGAGTAATTAACCAGAGCCAGCATGGGTTTGTAACAAACAAGTCATACCAGACAAATCTAATTTCCTTCTATGACAGAATCACTGACTGGGTTGATCAGGGAAATGCAGTAGATACAGTATATCTTGACTTTAGTACGGCATTTGACAAAGTATCTCATACCATACTTATTGAAAAAATGACCAAATATGGGATTGACAAGGAAACTGTTAGGTAGATTCACAACTGGCTGAGTGATCTACTCAAAGAGTGGTCATAAATGGCTGCACATCCAAGTGGAAGAATGTATCAAGTGGGATACCACAAGGCTTTGTCCTAGGCCCAGTGTTGTTCAACATTTTTATAAATGATCTGGCGGAGGGAATTAATGGGAAACTGATCAAATTTGCTGAGGACACAAAGCTAGGAGGGATAGCTAACACTAGAGAAGAGAGAGAGAGAATTCAAAAGATCTAGAAAAGCTTGAACAGTGGGCAGCGACTAACAGAATGGTATTTACCAAGGAGAAATGCAAAGTCCTACATCTGGGCAAGAGAAATTAAAAAAGCACATACAGAATGAGAGGAGTTGGGCTAAGCACCAACGCATGTAAAAAAGACTTGGGTATGCTAATAGATCATAGACAGAACATGAGTCAACAATGTGACGCAGCGGCCAAAAAGGCAAACAATTCTGGGATGTATTAAGAGAAGCATAGAGTCTAGATCACGTGAGGTAATTATCCCCCTCTACTCTCCCTTACTCAGACCTCATCTGGAATACTGTGCCCAGGTCTGGGGCACCCCACTTTAAAAAAGACATAGATAAACTGGAGCAAGTTCAGAGAAGAGTTACCAAGATGGTGAGCGGTCTGCAAATCATGTCCAATGAGGAACGGTTAAAGGATCTGGGAATGTTTAGCTTGCAAAAAAGAAGGCTGAAAGGAGGCTTAATAGCTGTCTACAAATATCTGAAGGACTGTCACAGTGCAGAGGGATCAGCTCTATTCTCATTTGCATGAGGAAAGACTAGAAGCAATGTGATGAAACTGAAAGGCAGGAGACACAGATTAGATATTAGAAAAACCTTTCTGACAGTGAGGGTGATCAATCAGTGGAACAGGTTACCACAGGAGGTGGTGAGTTCTCCTTCAGTGGAAGCGTTCAAACAAAGGCTGGACAAATATCTGTCTGGGATAATTTAGTGTCTCCCGAATAAGCAGTGGGTTGGACCCGCTGAACCTTGAGGTCCCTTCCAACTCTACCGTTCTATGATTATAGCAAAAACATACAATTCCCTCTTCTATAGTTCCCAAGATAGTAATATAGTATACCCAATTCCTCCCATTCTTCATGTACTTTTTTCATTTTTCTAGCTCAGATGTAGTGCATTGCATTTCTCCTTAAATGTGGTTAAATACCATTCTGTTATTTGCCACTCACTGTTCAAGTTTCTACACATCTTTTTAAATCCTCTCTCTCTTTCTTCTCTAGTGTTTGCTATCCCTATTTAGAAAAATGTTGACCAACACTGGGCCCAGGACAGAATCTTGTGTTACCCCACTTGGGATATTCTTCCACCTGGATGTGTATCCATTTATGACCACTCTTTGAGTAGATCACTCAGCCAGTTGTGAATCCACCTAACAGTTGCCTTGTCGATACCATTTTTGGGCATTTATTCAATAAGTATGGTATGAGATACTTTGTCAAATGCTTTCCTAAAGTCAAGATATACTATATCTACTGCATTTTCCCGATCAACCCAGTCAGTGATTCTGTCATAGAAAGAAATTAGATTAGTCTGGCATGACTTGTTTGTTACAAACCCATGTTGGCTTTGGTTAATTAGTCCATTCTCATCCAAGTACTTGCAAACATGCTTTTTAATAACTTTTTAAAGACCTTTCCTGGTATAGAAATCAGGCTCACAGGCCTGTAGTTTCCTGGGTCCACCTTCTTCCATTTTAGGGATAACATTTGCCCTTTTGCAATCTTCTGGGACTTCTCCTGTTCTCCAGAAATTTTCAAAGATTATGGTGAATCGTTCAGCAATTACCTCCGCTGCTTCCATCAGTATCCTAGAATGTAATTCATCTGGACCCGGAGACCTGAATTCATGTAAGTTAGCTAAGTGTTCCCTCACCATCTCTCTGTTTACAGATAGCCTGCATTATTTTATTCCCCCAATAGCACGGGGAACATCAGCTGATGTTATATTTCTTTCTGAGAGAAAACAGATGCAAAATAGAAATTTAAAAGTTCGCCCTTCTCAACATCATTTTTAACCAATTCACCATTTTTATCCTGTAAGCATCCTGTAGCATCTTTAACTTTTCTTTTGATTTTGACATACCCCCAACTACTTTTTTATTACTTTTGGCCTCTCTTGCAATCCTTAATTCATTATTAGCTTTAGCTTTTCTGGCCTTGGGTTAGATGACAATCTAGTAGCCCCCCTACCCTCCCCCAATTTATAAGAAAATAACGATAGATGTTGCACTGCTTGTACAGAATGCAGCATGACAGCATATCCACAGTAGAACAGCTCAGTGAATAAAGATGGTACCAGAACCAAGCTTATAACAAATACAGACCCATAACCGAGTTCAATACATAAATATGGCACATACCATATATACAGCCCTAAGTTCAGTACATACATACAGTGGCATCACAAAGCAATTGTCACAGTAGCACCTCAGAACATCAGAGGGGCAGAAATAGAGCCAGGAGGATGATGATTTATGTACCTCCACAAAACGCATCCACATGGAGGTAAAAGATCATTTAGCCATGTGGACTAAGGAGACGGCGCAAGCGCCCCAACATACATCCACCTACAAGCTGGTGGCTGGTGTCTTGTGCAAACTTTTTTTTATATTCTACTGAAATTATTTCCATGTACTCCTTAATGGTCACCATATTACATGTGCCTACTATTTCACGGACTCCTTAAAGGGCCATTAACCCTAAAATGAGCATTATGAGAGCAGCACAGATATCAGTTATGCTACAGATGTAGCACATGTTAACTTGACTTTTAACACGTTAAGATACCGTCTTGTATTGCAGTTTATTAACCCTTTCAATTGCTTTTGTTGTGTTAAAATAACAATAACTTTTCAATAACTTAAGATAAGATAACTTGTCTCCATTATCCCAGTTGTCCAGAGTGCCAGTGATTACAATTCCTTGTCTATCCGGGCTCAGACGTCTTCCAGTTACGTCTCGTCTCTGCACACTCTCCCCATCTTGCTGTTATCCCCAATGAACCTCAGTAACCCCCTGAAAGTACTAGTGCCCCATCTGTGGCCCCACATAGTTATAATACCCCCGCTGTGGCTCCACTTACTTCAGCTAAGGAACAGAGCTTCCGCAGCAGAGCCTATCAGGGTGGGTCTATCCGGGGACAGCAGGACAGCCCCCAAATCCAGGACTGTCCCACTGATATGATACCAAATAGTGATCACGGTAGAGGGAGTTTACTGCAGTTAGCCTGTCGATTATCGCTTTGCAGAACACTTCAATCTGAAATGGCTGATACCAGGAAGTAATAGCTTATATTCATGCAGATCCAGGATTCCAATACGGCTTTCACTCCTGGCCTGTAAGGCAGCTTATTCGGTGTGATTTGCGTCTCTCGCGCTGTAGATGCGGTTTCACATCCTCTATTTTCTCATGACAGATGAAGATTACACTGTTCAGTCTGTGTACATTCAGCGGGGTGCTAAATCAACAGCACAATATGCAAACAAAAGATATCAATTCATTCGTAATATGCAAATGATGTCGGCATATGCATAAGAGACTCATAAAATAATAAATACGCTCTGTAATTACTAAGGTTGTCAGAGAATTGAACAATTACACTATAATGTGTCAAAATAATCTCCCATAACTGTAAGTGCTTTATATCCATACATTATAATCTGCGCAATTCATTATGGGTCTCGTAAGGACCAAATGGGTTAACGTCTTGGTCAACGCGTTTCGGTTTATGCCATGAAATATAATTCAGTTACTTAATATCTCTCCCCTCAAGTCGTTGACCCTGCGGCTCTTCTCTCATTATGGTAGATCTTCTCTTTCTATACGATTAATGGATAGAGACACTTCCATTTTTTTCTCCCCAGTGACATTTATTTGCCTTTGCCGGGATATTTTCTTAATGATATATTTTGTCTATGTGGTTCTTATGAGATTCCGCAGTATGTAAGAAAAATGAATTCGTTTCTGTGACTTTTTTTTTTTTACAAAATGGCGCTCTACTGCACATCTTGTCCCATATTGATAATATTAAAGGGGAACTCCAGAATTTATAGGACTCCAGTTAAAAGTTCCATAAGTTTGTAAATACTTTGTGAAACTTATCTTGTACTGATTCTGAGTGACATCGTGTTTTCTCCTCCAATCACATCTAAAGATAAATACAAAAGGCTTCTGATTTCCTGTCATATGAGCAGTGCATTGTGGGAGCTCAGAAAAGTTACATAGTTAACAGGTCATCTATCTAACAGCAACAATGTAAATCCACAATGCCAGCTCACCGCACCGACACAACAACCGTCGGGTGCACAGACTGGTGCAAGCACACCCCACAGCAATGGAGAACAGAACCTCCGGCACTTCCATGGATACCAGAATAAAAACTGCATTTTATTTAGAAATCATGGATAAAAAACATCTTCCAAAAAAGTTTTTGCGCTTACATGTTTCGAACAGAGTTCTTATTCATAGCATATTTTCTCACAAAATGACTATTTCTTAAATATACAGAATAACCAATAAGAGAGCATCTCCACAGCATAAAAGTGCCCGCTCCGGCACTGTTACGTCGGTGGCGACATCCCCTTGCAGAGAGGGGGAGGGAAGGGGACAACAGTTTAGCTCTCCTAACCTGTCTGCCCCCGCCCAACTGTTTTCATGGCCGGTTGATATATGCTCGTATGACTAAGTCCTCAGGCTGAAAAAAGACATATGTCCATCTAGTTCAGTGTATAACCCCCAATGTTGATCCAGAGGAAGGAAAATAACAAACTAAAAAAGGTAGAAGCCAATTTTCTTAATTTTAGGGGAAAAAAACTCCTTCCTGGCTCCAATTATCCATTACCCAGAATCGCCAAAAAGGTAATTTCTCACTCCGGAGCACTTGACATGTAAATTCCTTACATGACTAGCCTATTGATTTTAGTGGGAATAGTGTAATGCTTCATTCCTCCTGTGGTGGCGCTGCAGCGTAATTGAACGATAACAGTCAGTTCACAAATGATTGCTAGGGATTTGTTGTTTTATATGTTTTTAACTCTCCTTTTTGACTGCAGCACAGAAGAGATATGTAGCTGTGACTGGCGTTATTCCCATCAGATACGTAAACACTAATTTACAAGACGCGCTCCTTGCCCTGCATCCTCCGCAGGGGTCCATCAACAGTCAAACAGATTCAGGAAAAAGGCACCAATTAAAGTATAATATGCAAGGTGTCCCATCACCGCACCAGACATGTGAAGAAATAGTGGAGGGCTCACTCTGAAATTAAAGGTTTGTCATACACTGGCGACAATTATGTTCTCCCATCTCGCTCCTTCATAATTGTAAGTGTTGTGCGCCACAAGTCATATTTGTGAATAATTGTAGGCTGCGCACAGAGCTATTACAATATTATTAGGGACGCGCATCACAATTTCAGCCTGCCACCTGCTCTCTCCTACTCCTCTGTCTTTTGCCTGTTTACTCAAGGTATCCAGACAAGGAAGCATCAGCGCCACCCTAACAGATGTCCAATCCAAAACAATAGACTGCAACATTTCCAACCAGTAGGTATTTTTTTGTATTTGCCTCTCTACACCCCAACAGTCCTAACTGGGACCTTAATTTTAGAGGGTGCAGATGCTGCAGTTACGCCCATGCCTTGAAGGAGCCCAAAAGTTTCCTTTGCCCCAGTTCTGCAAATGACACTTAATATAACCCCTTTGGTAATCCTTGTTAGTCAACTGCTTTTACCTATAACTTAGCCTATCAGAGCTCCATTTAACAAGTGGGAGGAGCCTCTCTTTGAAGCTGTGAAAGGTTGAGTCTGAGGAGGGGGGGTGACTGATGAAGATGACAGGGTTAAGTTATGAAAGTGGAGAGAGAGGTGGACAGGCAGGCAGATGACTTCTCTGCAGGGCTATGCCCAGGGACAGGCAAATGCCCTATCACCTCCCCCCTAATAAACTGGTGGTTCCAAGTGTTAGGATCCCCATTAATGCTGAGAATACGTTTACTCGCAGACCTGATAGTTACAGTCTTTTAATGAGTGCAACAGGCTTAATGGTTACAATTCTTCACAGAAGCAAAAAACTTGGTGTTTGCAGTACAGGGTCTCTCAACAATGGATAGCAATAGTAAGTCTATATAAGAAAGTCAATTGCTTCAGGTGTGGCTTTACCTCAGTGCATAGTCTCTCTCTTTATCACAGGCCTGACAGGTGATTCTCCACTTAGCAGCACTCACTTTCACCTCCGGTCTTCGATAAGGCACTCAGTGTATTACTCACAGTACTCATTTTTTCTCGTTCTATGCATCTTTGCCCCACAAATTTTCACAAGGCAGAAAGCATTTGGTCAGCACACCTCAGATCAAAATGACAGGGTGTTTTTGAAGAGCACCCATGGACTCTCTGAGCTGTGGCGATTACCAGCAGCTGCATTGTTTCCAATCTCAGAAAAGGTGATTTTGAAAAAAGGTGAAATAGTTTGAGATCTTTGGTGTTTTTAAATACATTTTTGGGAGCTTTTTTGCATTCTTGAATTAATTGGGGAGGTTTATACATTTTTTTTGGGGGGGGGGAGCAAGGAGTCTTCAAATGACTTCAGACGAACCAACCAATCACTCCCATTGTGCTTCTTTAAATTCCTATTCGTTCAGTCCAGTGATTCACCCGTTCTTCTGTCCTTCAATACAGGAATTACAGATAGAAAACCCACCTGGCAAAGAAGACGGGCTAAAACTGATGAAAGACAGCTTTATAATGCGGAAACACAATCGCTTTCAGAGGCCGAGAGAGGGAATATGTGGTGGTGGGTGCGTTCCAATCAGATAGAGACTGTCGTGAAGAAGCACAATAGCATCAGATCACAATCTGTACACAGAAAACCTGAGACTTCTTAATTAGATAGAGATCTGCAGGACTAGGGAAACACAACACGGCTCCATTGTCGCCAGAATGTAGGTCACCTGGAGAGGGTGCCAGCCAGAGGTGGTGCTGTGGTACCAGGGAAACTGCCCACCCAGCAGGGATGAGACATGAATCTCCCAGGATTCTTCTCATATTGTGTGCAGAAGTGAATATACTTTAGAAGAATATGGAAATGGTAAAAACACACAACATTAAATATAAAAAACCTTTATAGACTTATTAACCATCAAAGGACTGCAAAGAGGTGCAAGTGTACAGATCCAAGATGTGAAAAAAAAATCATTATTATAGTAGTTATATTCTTGTACACCAGGCAGGTGGGGCAGTATTGTAGTATTTATATTCCTGTACATAGGGGGCAGTATTATAGTAGTTATATTCTTGTACATAGGGGGCAGTATTATAGTAGTTATATATTTGTACATAGGAGGCAGTATTATGGTAGTTATATTCTTGTACATAGGGGGCAGTATTATAGTAGTTATATTCTTGTACATAGGGAGTAGTATTATAGTAGTTATATTCTTGTACACAGGGGGCAGCATTATAGTAGTTATATATTTGTACATAGGAGGCAGTATTATGGTAGTTATATTCTTGTACATAGGGGGCAGTATTATAGTAGTTATATTCTTGTACATAGGGGGCAGTATTATAGAAGTTATATTCTTGTACATAGGGGGCAGTATTATAGTAGTTATATTCTTGTACATAGGGGGCAGTATTATAGTAGTTATATTCTTGTACATAGGGAGCAGTATTATAGTAGTTATATATTTGTACATAGGAGGCAGTATTATGGTAGTTATATTCTTGTACATAGGGGGCAGTATTATAGTAGTTATATTCTTGTACATAGGGGGCAGTATTATAGAAGTTATATTCTTGTACATAGGGGGCAGTATTATAGTAGTTATATTCTTGTACATAGGGAGCAGTATTACAGTAGTTATATTCTTGTACATAGGGGGCAGTATTATAGTAGTTATATATTTGTACATAGGAGGCAGTATTATGGTAGTTATATTCTTGTACATAGGGGGCAGTATTATAGTAGTTATATTCTTGTACATCGGAGCAGTATTATAGTAGTTATATTCTTGTACATAGGGGGCAGTATTATAGTAGTTATATTCTTGTACATAGGGGGCAGTATTATAGTATTTATGTAATTGTAGATAGGAGGCACTATTATAGTAGTTATATTCTTGTACATAGGAAGCAGTATTATAGTAGTTATATTCTTGTACATATGGGGCAGTATTATAGTAGTTATATTCTTATACATAGGGGGCAGTATTATAGTAGTTATATTCTTGTACATAGGTGGTAGTATTATAGTAGTTATATTCTTGTACATTGGGGACAATATTATAGCTCTTATATTCTTATACATAGGAGGCAGTATTATAGTAGGTATATTCTTGTACATAGGGCTGTCGACCCATCAGCTTATGCATCTTGGCCAAAATGCTAAACTAACAGCCGCATTTTATTACTGTGTAACAATATTTCCTTTATGCTGTTTGCTATAGACTTCAAGGGGAACCCAATATGTCAGCCAGTAGGGCCCACTGTTGAGATACAGGGCAACCCACTGCTATGTCCGTGTGAAGCGTATATCACACCAGCAGCACTTGTAGCCCAGTAAGGGTGGGACAAACCTATGATGCAACATCCGCCAGGACGTGGATCCAGTCCCAAAACTTCAGCAGTAGAAATAAGATGGCAGCATGAGATGGTGCATAGAAAATCAAAAGTATTTATTTTCCCATAGCCGAAAAATATTGCAGCAACTTTTCGACCAGCGATCTGGTCTTTATCATAGCGATCTGCTATGGGAAAATAAATACTTTTGATTTTCTATGCACCATCTGATGCTGCCATCTTATTTCTACTGCTATGTCCGTGTGAGTTGTAATCCTGTATTGTGGGATGCACCCATCTATTGGCTGGCTTCTGTGGTATCGTTCACATTGCAGATTTAGTTGCATGCAGTCGCTCCTCCCCAATCTGGGCTGGGTTGAGTGGGAGACTGCATAAAAGTCTGCAGGGGACAATTTAGCTCCTCCGGTTATAGTCTGGCTTGCTGCATATTGTTAGGGTCTACGGCCATTGTGCCTACCCTATGGCGATTGTGTCGAGCTTATGGCGATTGTGCCTGCTTAGTGGCGATTGTGCCTGCTCTGCACTTTATCAGGTATTCATTTTTGGCTTTTTTCCAGTGAAATATGTTTTTGTGTTCCCCCTCACCTCTGTGATTTTATTCTTGTATATAGGGGGCAGTATTTTAGTAGTTATATTCTTGTAGATAGGGGGCAGTATTATAGTAGTTTTATTGTTGTACATAGGAACATTGTTAGAGTAGTTACTGTATATTCTTGTACATAGGGGATAGTATTATAGTAGTTATATTCATGTACCTAGTGGGCAGTATTATAGTAGTTATATTCTTGTACATAGAGGATAGTATTATAGTGGTTATATTCATGTACCTAGTGGGCAGTATTATGGTAGTTATATTCTTGTATATAGGAGGCAGTATTATAGTAGTTATATTTTTGTAATAGGGAGCAGTATTATAGTAGTTATATTCTTGTACATAGGAACAGTGTAAGGCCGCCTGCAGACGAGCGGGTCGGATCCGGCAGCGGGAATTCTCGCCGCGGGACCCGACCCGAGAGCCTGCAGGGACGAGCACGTACTCACCCGCGCCTGGCGGCCCCGGCTCTTTCATGTGCCGGCTGCGGCGCAGCCGGCGCATGCGCAGACCGGAGCCAGCGGCCGGGTGAGTGCGTGCCCCGCACAAAAATAGGACATGCCGCGGTTTGTTTGATTTTGCGCGGCCAAACCGCGTCCGTCTGCATAGGAGTGCGTATTGTAATGCACTCCTATGCAAACTTTCACTGGCGGAAATCCCGCGGGAAATACCACCGCGGGATTTCCGCCCGTGTGCAGGCGGCCTTAGAGTAGTTATATTCTTGTACATAGGGGATAGTATTATAGTAGTTATATTCTTGTACCTAGTGGGCAGTATTATGGTAGTTATATTCTTGTACATAGGGGATAGTATTATAGTAGTTATATTCATGTACCTAGTGGGCAGTATTATGGTAGTTATATTCTTGTACATAGGGGATAGTATTATAGTAGTTATATTCATGTACCTAGTGGGCAGTATTATGGTAGTTATATTCTTGTATATAGGAGGCAGTATTATAGTAGTTATATTCTTGTATATAGGAGGCAGTATTATAGTAGTTAAATTCTTGTATATAGGAGGCAGTATTATAGTAGTTATATTCTTGTACATAGTGGGCAGTATTATGGTAGTTATATTCTTTTACATAGGGGTCAGTATTATAGTAGTTATATTGTTGTACATAGAGGACAGTATTATAGTAGTTATATTCTTGTACATAGGGAGCAGTATTATAGTACTTATATTTTTGAACATAGTGGGCAGTATTATGGTAGTTATATTCTTTTACATAGGGGTCAGTATTATAGTAGTTATATTCTTGTACATAGGAGGCAGTATTATAGTAGTTATATTCTTGTACATAATGGGCAGTATTATGGTAGTTATATTCTTTTACATAGGGGACAGTATTATAGTAGTTATATTCTTGTACATAGAGAACAGTATTATAGTAGTTATATTCTTGTACGTAGGGGACAGTATTAGGCCTCGGTCAGCCGACCGTTTTTTGCCGCGTTTTGCAGATCACATGACGGATGCACATCCGCAAAAGCGTGACCGGGGCCAATGATTCACCGAAAAATCTGCAGCTAGCAGCGTTTTCGGCGAAACGGGCGAGACACGAGGAATCGCAGATCGTGCCTATCTGTGATCTGCGATTCCTTGTGTTCAATATATGTGCTCAATGGGGCCGGTGGCAGCAGCGCCGACCCCATTGAGAACGTATACTACAAAGATCATTCTCCTCTGCCACAGCTGTGGCAGAGAAGAACGATGCTCGCCCATTGAATTCAATGGAGTCGACAATACAGCCGGCTCCACTGAAAGCAATGGGCTGCCGGCAAGCATGGGATGAATTTTCGGGAAGGGCTTAAAAATATAAGCCCTTCCATAAAAATCATTCTAAAATGTGTAAAAATAAAAAATATATATATACTCACCTTGTCCCTGAAGCCGGAGTTCAGCCGCGGCCGGCCGGCAGTTCTCCTGAACTGCTCTGTGTAGTATTCAGAAGGCGGGGATTTAAAATCCCTGCCTGCTGAATGGGCTGCCTCTGATCGGTCACAGCCCTCACCAATCAGAGGCAGCTCTCACTCACCCATTCATGAATTCATGAATGGGTGAGTGAGTGCTGCCTCTGATTGGCTCAGCGCAGGGACCAATCAGGGGCAGCTCTCAGCTGTCATTCAATAGCTGACAGCTGCCCCTGATTGGTCCTTGCGCTGAGCCAATCAGAGGCAGCACTCACTCACCCATTCATGAATTCATGAATGGGTGAGTGAGAGCTGCCTCTGATTGGTGAGGGCTGTGACCAATCAGAGGCAGCTCATTCAGCAGGTGAGGATTTTAAATCCCTGCCTGCTGAATACTACACAGAGCAGTTCAAGAGAACTGCCAGCCGACCGCGGCTAAACTCCGGCTGCAGGGACAAGGTGAGTATATATATATATATATATTTTTTTTTTATTTTTTTTTTACACATTTTAGGATGATTTTCAGGTAAGGGCTTATATTTTTAAGCCCTTCCCGAAAATTCATACCGCGCTCACCGGCAGCCCATTGCTTTCAATGGAGCCGGCTGTATTGCCGGCTCCATTGAATTCAATGGGTGAACATCATTCTTCTCTGCCACAGCTGTTACAGCTGTGGCAGAGGAGAATGATCTTTGTAGTATATATTCTCAATGGGGTCGGCGCTGCTGCCGCCGGCCCCATTGAGCGCATATATAGAACACAAGGAATCGCAGAACGCAGGTAGGCGCGATCTGCGATTCCTCGTGTCCTATAATTTATCGGACATCCGCATAAAAAGTGGCCATGTGACCGATCCCATTGCGAAGTAATAGTTCTATATATATGCAGATCGCATGCGCAAATCGCACGAAAAAACGCCCGTCTGACCGAGGCCTTATAGTAGTTATATATTGTACATAGAGGGCAGTATTATAGAAGTTATATTCTTGTACATCAGAGGCAGTATTATAGTAGTTATATTCTTGTACATAGGGGGCAGTATTATAGAAGTTATATTCTTGTACATAGGGGGCAGTGTTATAGTAGTTATATTCTTGTACATAGAAGCTGTATTATAGTAGTTATATTCTTGTGCATAGAAGCGATATTATAGTAGTTATATTCTTGTATATAGGGAGCAGTATTATAGTAGTTATATTCTTGTACATAGGGGGCAGTATTATAGTAGTTATACTCTCGTACATAGAGCACAGTATTATAGTAGTTATATTTCTGTACATAGGGGGCAGTATTATAGTAGTTATATTCTTGTACATAGGCAGCAGTATTATAGTACATATATTCTTGTATATATGGGGATCAGTATTATAGTAGTTATATTCTTGTACATAGGGATCAGTATTATAGTAGTTATATTATTGTACATAGGGAGCAGTATTATAGTAGTTATATTATTGTACATAGGGAGCAGTATTATAGTAGATGTATTCTTGTAATAGGGGGCAGTATTATAGTAGTTATATTCTTGTACATAGGAGGCAGTATTATAGTAGTTAAATTCTTGTAATAGGGGGCAGTATTATAGTAGTTATATTATTGTACATAGGGAGCAGTATTATAGTAGATGTATTCTTGTAATAGGGGGCAGTATTATAGCAGTTATATTCTTGTACGTGGGGCAGTATTATAGTAGTTATATTTCTGTGATTAGGTGGCAGTATTATAGCAGTTATATTCTTGTACATAGGGGGCAGTATTATAGCAGTTATATTATTGTACATAGGGAGCAGTATTATAGTAGATGTATTCTTGTAATAGGGGGCAGTATTATAGTAGTTATATTATTGTACATAGAGAGCAGTATTATAGTAGATGTATTCTTGTAATAGGGGGCAGTATTATAGTAGTTATATTCTTGTACATAGGAGGCAGTATTATAGTAGTTAAATTATTGTAATAGGGGGCAGTATTATAGTAGTTATATTATTGTACATAGGGAGCAGTATTATAGTAGATGTATTCTTGTAATAGGGGGCAGTATTTTAGCAGTTATATTCTTGTACGTGGGGCAGTATTATAGTAGTTATATTTCTGTGATTAGGTGGCAGTATTATAGCAGTTATATTCTTGTACATAGGGGGCAGTATTATAGCAGTTATATTATTGTACATAGGGAGCAGTATTATAGTAGATGTATTCTTGTAATAGGGGGCAGTATTATAGTAGTTATATTATTGTACATAGAGAGCAGTATTATAGTAGATGTATTCTTGTAATAGGGGGCAGTATTATAGCAGTTATATTCTTGTACGTGGGGGCAATATTATAGTAGTTATATTTCTGTGATTAGGTGGCAGTATGGTTGTATAGCATATCTGTATAAACAAGAAGATTTTGCTGTCATTATCAGTTGTTATAGCAGTTATTACTGTGGCATAGAAATATCTTGCAGTCTACCTCTTTGTTATTGTAGTTACTATAATTAACTTATTTAAGTATCTGCTAATGATTGCGTCTCTACTAGTTAGCAACCTTGACAATTGTTTGAATTCCAACAATTTCAAAAATAATGCTGATGAATAATTTTATGAAATTACTATAAAGTTTTGTCACTTTGGTTTTCTTTTTCCAAGATTTCCTTGGAGACTGAGAAGCATTTGAGCCTCAGTAACATGGACACAAGTGCATTGGGGTCACACATTATGACTGCTGAGGATGGGAACATTTTGTTTGCAAGAACACAGCACAGTTTTAGATTTATTCATTTTATTTTATGTGGAGGGAGGGAGGAATTTTTGAGTGCATTTTTTTTCTGTTCTGCATTTTCATTATATTTTTTCTAGGGTCTATTATTTACGATCACCATGCTGTAGAGAGCTGTAAAATGGCTGCCACAGACATTTGTTGACAGAGCCATAGTTAGGTATTTTTCTCCCAGCTCACAGATTTATTTTGCAATCCCAGTCCTATAGGTAAGTACTCTAGACAAAAGAGCATGGCTTGTTAGTGCCCCCAGCACCCAGGGCACATTCTCGCCATCCCGTATCTTCCTGTCTCTTATAGTTTTCAACAGTACCTTTACATATCTCTAACTTCATATGTAATCCGACAGGAAATAAAATCATTCTGTGCTCCATTGCTTGGTGTATTACAGAGGTATTACCCCCATACAGTGTCATGTATGGACACCATAGTGTGGTACACTGAGTGTAAATGAGTCGTTAGTAGCAGTTCTTAGCATCTGGCCAGCAGTTAAATGCACTGCATACCTGAACTCTTAGAAGCTCACCCTGTCAGCTACACAGCAGAGGGCAGCAGTGAGCACAGAAACAAAAAAGTTCCTCAGACTGGAAATAGGGCATCAAATCTATGCCCCTTCTAGGGTTACCACCCTTTGTCACCAAGAAATACCAGCTAAGGTAAAAGAAGGCATGGTTTGTGGTTGTGATTAACTGTAGTGGCCCCTGAAGTCTATATATCTGGCCCCTCCATAATTCTCATACATGTCACGTCTTTTATGTGAATGCACATGGTGTCGTATGATTATAAATATGAATGAGTTCAGTACCTTCAACCCTCATGTGGTAAAGTGATGGAAGTGGAAGAAAGGTTTCCTAACGTTCCAAATCCCAGGAACCGCCTGTGAGGAGAGTGAGAGAGAAAGAGGAGCAAGAGTCCGCTGTGCAACAATTTACCAGCTAAGTACTGTTGTATGTTGTCACCACCGGAAGCTAGGGGCTGACCTGGCTTTGCAGGAGTTAACGCCCCCTGTGAAGCCCCTAGCTTTCGATTGGCTCTTTGTGTGTGTGCTGTCCCTTACCCCCAGCTGTTCACCGCCCACAGTCACTTGCTGGACTGCAGTGCTTCGGCGTCAGTGGAGGGTTAAGGTGAGTATTAGACATGCTTGTTGCCGTGCGTGCAGCTGTAACCTCACTCACCACCCCGCTGCTGCTGCAAAGACTGTGGCCCCTGATTTACGCCATCCCTCAGCTGCTGCTGTAACCTCACTCACCACCCCAACGCTGCTGCAAAGACTGTGGACCCCAATGTACTCCGTCCCTCCACTGCTGGCACCGTGTACAACGCTGCTGATGTGGCTCACACTGTTCCTCCTTAGCACTGTGCTCCAATCATGCTCTCCTATCACTCTGCACCCCGTGCTGTGGCTCCGACTGTTCCTGCCGCTGTGGTCCGGACCATAACCAGAGCCTCTGCTGCTGTTGGCCTGACGCAGCTCCTCTCTGGCTCTGTTCTCCCTGGGCACTACCATCTGGCTGCACTGTGTGAAAATTGGCGACAGGTCGGCCGGCATCTCCCCATACAGGCAATAATGGATGCTGTCAGCCAAGTGAAGCAGCTTGGGTGACGGGACAACAGAGACACAAACAGCCTATTGGAAGCAAAGAGCCAATCGGAAGCTAGGGTCTTAACAGGGGGCGTTAACTCCTGCAAAGCCAGGTCAGCTTCTAATTTCCGGTGGTGACAAGATACAAGAGTACCAGCTTCAATTGAGTGTCTGTGGAATGTTGTGTTCCACCTCTGGTGTTATTCTGCATCCCGGAGTGTGTGTGTCCAGGAGCGGAGCTTTACAGATAACGAGACTGTAGACCCGATACCATCCTGAGTCTTCCTCGCTGACCATCAGCTAAACTGTCTTTTCACTGCTCTAGCAAGTAAACTGTATTCTGCAAAAGTCTGAAGTCAAGTTTGCCAGTCACTGCCCGTTCCTAGTCATTGAGGTTCTCAAATTTAACTATATGGGGACTCTATTTCTACTGTTGAAGAATCATCTGTGAGTAGGAATGGTGGCGTCACGAGTGACAACTTCTATAGTCCACTACACACCTATACATGCAACTGCCACCTGGCATTGCCAGGAAGAGGCCTAGCGGTGCCTTAGCCAAGGTTGCATTCATCCCTCCAGGGAGAAATTTGGTAGAGCCACCATGACAAGTGCCATCTCTACACGACAGCTCCTCAGCATAGGCCTTGTGTCTCGGTCACTGCATTATCACTACGTATGATACTCCAGTGGGCATGGTAGTAATAGTGCCCCCTATCAATGACCCCAATAGTAATAGTGCCCATCCTTAGTGGCCACAATAGTAATTGTACTTCCTTTTGTGTCCCCAGTAATAATAATGCCTCTTTGAGTGGCCCAATAGTGCCCCTTTTGTAGCTCCAGTAGTAATACTGCCCTGTTTAGTGGGCCCAGAAATAATAGTGCCCCTCCTGAGGCCTCTCTTACGCTAGCGTTTTTTTTCAGCTTTTAGTGGGGCGTTTGAAACATTGTACTAAACGCCTCCATTGATTCCAATGGGGCTTCTCTGACGAGCGTTAGAAACGCTTCGATTTTCAAACGCAGTCTGCTCTATTTTAGTGCATTTCAGCGATTTTTAATGCACCTCATCACCCATTGCAATGATGGAGTATTTCAAAAAACACAGTTCAATGCGTTTTTACAGACGCCTGTGTGAGAGCAGCCTTAGTGGCCCAAGCAGTAATGGTGCCTTATTTAGTGGCTCTAGTAGTAATAATGCTCTCTTTTAATGTCCCATAGTAATAATAGTGCCCTCTTTAATGGCCCTAGTAATAATAGTGCCCTCTTTAATGGCCCCAGTAATAACAGTGCCCTCTTTAATGGCCCTAGTAATAATAGTGCCCTCTTTAATGGCCCCAGTAATAATAGTAGCCTCTCCCTTTAGTGGCCCCAACAGTAATAGTGCCTCCTCCTCACCCCTGAACCTCCAACAGCCCTGACATTAAGTGCTATAAGTCACTCTGAAGCTCCGGTCAGGACGCTGATGCCGTGCTCAAAGAAGATCCTCGCTCCACCCCCACCCCCTAGAGTCTGCACTGTATACAGTATGTGCAGGTACACAGTTACTCGTGGAGGAATGAGGATCTTCGGTGAGCGCTGCAGCGGTGCCCCATCCTACTTAGAAATTCTGACTGAGTTATGGCACTTGGTGACATGATTGCTGCCCTTCCGAAGGTGCTCACCCAAGGTATTTTTTTACCGTCCATTAATATGACCATTAAAAAATAAATACCGGCTCCAGCCTCTAGGGTAAAGTACTGGCCAAGTGGCAACCCTAGCTCCATTCAGAGCTATGACATGAGCAAAAAAATATGTCATTCTTTCAAATTTTGTATAAATTACCTGGTAATTTGACTCAAAAATGTACATAACATCATTGGCGTTGATATCAGTCCTGACTGGAGTTGCCCTTTAAAAGTCGTCCCCTGTCATGGTTCCTCCAGAACAAGAGAAAAAAATCCCTCTCACCCGTGTAACTGTTCCTTTTTTTGAGGATCCCGTAACACAAAACCTATTTTCGTTTATTCCAGGGCTCGGTGGATTACGGCGAGCATGCAATTCATCAAATTAAAGACTACACATCTTTATCTGCAGGTGATAACCAGGCGGGACAGGTTTTTAATATCAGCGCTGAGCGGCGTTTTTTTTTTTCTTCTCTCAATCCGTTGTTCTATCTCCTCTTATCCTTCATTGCGGCATTTCCATTTCCATGATAACCTGCTTATAGTCCCAGGTGGACACAATATTCCTGTGCTCGCTGCAAATAAATAAATAAAAGGCAATAATTCTCCGCCTGACAAGCGGTGGAAGTGCAGGAATGAAACGCGCCGCGTCTCGTGGAGAGATAAGGGGGAGTGAGTTTATCATTGTAATGCTGTGTTTTATTGTTGGATATACCCGGCCCAGGCTCTCCAGTCAGTGATCTTTATTTAGCTGCTTTATGGAGCTCCGATAATAGGAGAGTGAAGGTTCCTCTCTCAGACGAGCATCTTCTGCCATGCCGAATTAAAATATATTGTGTCATCCTCCGGAAGATAATACGACCCGAGATATATGATGAGCCTTCAGATTCTGATCACTGCTCCTCTTCTTGAAGCTATTTTATTTTTTGACATGGGGGAGGGGAGGATCACTGGGTAAAGCAGAGACTTCTATCAGAGATATTGGAAAATTCCTTTAATCCGGCACTGATGGGACCTGGTAGCTAATACATAATATTGTGCTAACACTATTGAGCTTCTGGTTCTTGGCTTGTTAAATTCAATATTGTCATGCCTTTATGTGCCAACTAGCAGGCTTTATGATTCATAGAGTGCTGGATTAAAGGAATTATTCTAGTATGGAAGCTACAGCTCATACTTTCAGATGTAATAAAGTTTAACTTGATTATGATAAACTGTTGCAACAAAATATGTTAAAACAAAAGCCATTGAAAAGGCAAATTAACTGCGGCACAGAACTTTTTCTTAAAGGGTTGTCCCTTTGTAAACTATTCATGGCCTATATATAGGATGAGCCATTAATAGTAGATCAGCAAGGGTCTGCTGGACGGTATCCCTTTTGTTTAGCTGTTTACTGGGTCAATGCTCTCATGTACTGGTTTCTGCAGGAAGCAGACAGCTCCATTGTTACTGCAGTGGCCAAGCTTGGTATTACAGTTCCTATTTACTTCAATGTAATACTAATCTTGCCCACTGCAGTAGGGACCGAGCGGTCTGTTTCCTGCAGAAACCAGCTCAATGCAGGAGTGCAAATTGCTCATCAATGGAGTCCTGTGTAGTAGACCCTTGATTATCTATTTTGAAGCCGCTTTTACACACGGTGTTTTACTGCGATTTTAATCATATTTTACAGCGATTTTTGATAGGCGTTTTCGAACGCATGTTACTGTGTTCAACAGCAATTTTTTAGTGCATCCATCATTGTGATAGGTGATGTGGTGCGTTAAAAAGCGTGAAAATGCATGAAAATAAAAACAGGCATCGCTTGAAAATCGCGGCGTTAAAAACGCAGCATTTAAATGCTGGTCTGCGAGGCTCCAATTGAAATCAATGGGAGTGTTGTACCGCACCGAGCAACATACAGAATCCACTACTGTATGTTGCTGGGTGGTTTTAATATTAATGTCAGTTTGCCATTCAGGATTTAGAAGAGCTGGGTAGCAAGTCCTGTAAGAGCTGTAATGACAGCCATTTTGGTTGTCGCCCAACAGATATATTTAAGAAGCGGCGGGATAGCAGGACCAAAAGTTGTAAATTTATTGACGGTTTTTCATTTGAGGAGGAATTCCGTGTTACTGTCTCTTTAAGTTTTGAGATATACAAAATATTTTCCTCGGTTTTCTTATGTGCCAACCGCCCGCCAGCTCATCCATTGCAATTTTTTGCTTTGGGTACATAAAAGTGACGGCTCTGCCAATTACCCAGGTTGGAGACTAGATAAGCACACAGCGGTGTCACTGTCTGGGGTCCTCATGATCCGCTCAGGAGCTGAGGCCCTAGCACACGGTTGCTCCAGAGGAGCTGTCACTCTCTTTGCACTGAGTGGTTTTCGGGACCTGACATCTGCTGCTGGAGTCTCAGGACTGCCTCAGGCGAGAAGCTAAATTTGTTATTCTCTGCGGCAACCTTGTCTTTAGGACACACAACTGGCTAATTGGAGCTTGGCAAGTGTGGAAATAAACCAGTAAGTAGTGGAAAGCGCCTCCATCTCCTCTCCAGCACCGGAGGATTTACCGGGGAAAGTGCAACTTCTGCTACTTAACAGAACTTTATGCAGTTTTAATATTTGTTCACAGAAAAGTTCTGCAACTTTCTCACAAACTTTGTGTTTCTTCTCTGCTACGCCATTTTCAGGATGGAAACATTCTTGTCTATATTCACAGGCTTACAGCTGGTATAGAGCTAGTCCTTCTTGCAGCTGGGTGCTTGTTATAGTTGTATCCAGCCTGGGTAATGCTCTATAAGGCTGCGGCCACACGGGGCAGAAATCCCATTGAAATCTTGTGGCATGACCACAGCGGGTCCGCACGGAAATACCGCACGATTTCCGCGGCAGAAATGCCTGTATTCCGCTGTGGTATCTCCCCCCATAAAAACGGCGATGCAATTGACATGCCGCGGCTTTGAATTCCGTGCGGCATGTCAATTTCAGTGCGGCTTGGATGCAACAGCTTTTCCGCAGCATGTGAACGAGATCTCGTCCACTTTGCTTGTTAGGCTCGGGCTTAAGATTGCTGGTGGAATTTCCGTGCAGAACATCCGCACTCCATTTCCGCCCCATATGAACCAAGCATAAGTGAACAAGACTGATGAGGTTGATTGGCGTGTGTGTCTGCGCATTGAACTGTACATTTTTGCAAACTTAGGGCATGTTCAAATATGTGTTCCAACCGCCCCTCTGCCCTGATTTACAAGACTGTTAAGCCTAATGAGGTTCAGATGTGTACTCTTTTTCACGGCATTGTGCAGCATGTTGCGCATGCTCTTGCATATTTCGCACGCATTTGCATACCTCCCATAGACTTCTATGGGGCCCTTGGGTGTTCAAAAACGCAGGAAAATAGAGCAGGTCCTATTTTTTTGAGAACACAAGATCATCAATAAAAAACACGCAAAAAGTCACAGCCAACCCCTTTAAATGCCAACATCTAGATATAGGCTCACACTAAACCGCAGAATCTAGTCAAGCAAGATGGAGAGTGTTTCCCTTTTATTGAAATGTCTGTAGAGGATGCCGCACAACCTGCTGGGAGCGCCGCTGCTCTGGTTTAACCAGTTGGTGCACAGCTCTGAGTATATCCTTACTATGAATACAGGAAGCATGCTGAGGAATTGGGGGGCCGGAGCTCGCCCCATCGCTGCGCTCCACACCTCATCATGCATCCTCCAGCAAATATTCTCCAAAAGTAATTGCATCCGAAAATGTTTTTTGTCTGTACTGACCTACATTCCAAGCGGATCCTCATCCAATAGGCACTTACCGAAATTATTCAGTGCTTGGGCTGATGCATAAGATATATATGTGGCGCATGTTTATCAGGCACTGAGATGTCTGACAGGTGAAACCGGCGCCGTCCTTACTGATTTAATTGCATTTATTTGCTGAGGGGTGAAGTAGTGATACGGGATTTTATAGCAGAGGAAGACTGGAAAGTTTTAGTTTGTGTCGTTCTCAGATCAGCCTGAAGTCAATTTCAAACATTCAGCCATAACTTGGCTCTGTCAATGATCAGATCGCGCCTTAAGGCTAGTTTCACACAGGCGATAAAATCGCACGATTTCGTGCGATGCAAGATTGATAAGAACGCAGAATTATGAAAGTAATGATTCTCAATGGTTTCCTTCATATTTGCCATGTTTCACTTATGCTATGTTGCGAGAGAAAAAAATCGCACCATGTCCTATCTTTCTGCGTCTTGCGATTCTTTTATCGCCCATGTTTCCCTATGGAGCCTCCTTTTCATAGCATCGCAAACGCACAAACTTGCAATATATTTTTACCATTACCAAGTCCTATTGACTTTCGCACTAAAACAAAATCTCAGCAAAATCGCAAGCGACACCGATGTTTTTTCGAGGAAAAGCAGCGCTGATGCTCAAAAATCATGGGAGCAAAGACGCTATTTTGTCACGATCTTCTCACGGCAAAATCGCGATCGCCCGTGGGAAACAAGAGGATCAAAGCTGGAAGGCGCTGACTCGTCATGGATATCTGATCACATAAGTATTATTGAATGTACAAGAAGCCCAAGACAATAAGTTTTGTGCCTGGATCAGGTGCTTCGTCAGGTAAACATAATAGAAAGAGAACAAATTCCACTTACCGTATTTTTCTGAATAAAAGACGCACTTCTTAGCAAGAATAAATATTGCTAAAAAGTGTGTGCATCTTTTGGTCCAATGTCAGGATGGTCCGAGAGTGCCAGACCCCTCTGACCACTTGCATAATGGTCAGGCATAGCACTTTTGCTCTGTAACTGATCATTAGGACCACCAGGAAGTACTTTACCTCCATCCATAGCTCCAGTCCCGCCACTACTGATTATCACAGGGTCTGACCATTGCAGAGTGGAGGGGGGAGGTCAGGGGTCAGACCCTGTGATATTCAGTAGCAGCTGGATCGGAGCTACAGAGGTAGGTAAAGTAGTTCCTGGTGGAGTTGCTGCCCTACTGGAGGTACTGGGGGTATTATTACTACTGGTTCCACTGGGGGCCACTATTACTACTAGGGCCACTATTACTACTGGGGCCACTGTAGCGTCCGAGGAATGGGCCCTCAAGCTAGGAGACAGCGGGGTAGAGTTTGGGCCTTGTCACAGGGCTCTAGCATCTCCCACCATGAAGGCAGCAAGGGGACCTATCCAGGGAACTGAGGGCAGGCTATTAAATGGGGGTAACTCAACTGTGGTTTACCTTCAGTCTTTGTCACTTGTGACGCCACCATTCCGTCCTCTGCAGTGAATTCCAGCAGGTGTAATAAAGAGTCCACACAGAGTTAACTTTTCAAGGCTGAATCGGGAACAGTTGGTAAAGCCTGTTTACTTGAAGAATAAACTTGTACAAAAGTCCAATAACAATTTACATCCACCGTCAGGACACTGGTGCAGGAGGACTTGTGGTGTGGATGGGAGGAATCCTGGGATAACAGGCTAAGTTATCTGCGGGGTTCTGTTCCCGGCCACTCTTCTTCTTCTATCTCTCTCTGTCAAACTCTCTACCGGTACACACTCACACTCCAGAATAGGCACTCAGTTCTGCATGGTGGGCTCTCGCAGACTTGTGGGTTATCCTATTCTTTAGCATAGAGACCTGGGTAGATTGGGCCCAGGACACACACACACAGCATTCGCTCTGCATCTTCCATCTTCACTACACACAGACTGAAGGTGTCTGTGTGCAGGCAGGCTCTCCAACTCACACTCCACGGAGAGACTGAAAAGACAGACCCTCTCATGCACCTTGCGACCACATATATATAACAAGGTCACATGACATACAACAAGATAAATTTTCCAGCCAAAACCCAGACAGTAACCCATTCAGTGCTGCAGCTATGCAATACACATCAAATACACTCACATAGACGACACCTTCAATACACAAGCATGAGGCATACATAGATCATTCAGAAACGTCTAGAAATTTCTGTACACTAACTTCTGTACACTACACCACTATTACTACCGGGACCACTGTTACTACTGAGGACCACTATTACTACTGGGAGGACTGAGAGGGGAAACGATTACTATTGTGGCCACTGTTGCTGTCCAAGTCCAT
This sequence comes from Eleutherodactylus coqui, assembly GCF_035609145.1. NCBI lineage: Eukaryota > Metazoa > Chordata > Amphibia > Anura > Eleutherodactylidae > Eleutherodactylus > Eleutherodactylus coqui. The sequence continues at coordinate 227,930,046 of NC_089839.1, forward strand.
TTGAAACTAAATCTTCCACTTCTTTAGCCCACCAGGGAAGTTTCATCTCTTATCTCCAAGGTCTCTGCTGGCCTCCTGCAATCACTCTTGAAACTTAGCCTGTTTTGGGAGCTTGACTCTCTCTTAGCGCTAAGCAAGAAAAGTTGAATATTGTGACAACCCAAAACCATTCTGTGGTCTTTGACACCCTTGTTAACAGAGGATATGCAAGTGCTGGAACATCCTGTTAAGAGATGGTGGCGAGTCCAACTGGAGTATCACATTGGAGTCTCATCTGGGATCTATGCTGTAGGTATATTCACCATTATGTCCTGTAGTGTTATATAAAATGGCCCCTCCTCAGTTTCATTGGCTGCTCCTTCAAGTGGTACTTAAGGCAATTGTCATATAGAAAATAAGAATCACTTCATCTCCTCCTTGGATAGTCTTCATTTGAACCCTGTAGAGCTGGTGTTGATCGTGTCATCAGCCGAAGAAAAGGAGTCTCCTCTGTGCTCATATATGAGATAATACAGGGATACGGAAGACAATGACCCGGCTGCATCTTCCCTCCCGGCTGCTTCTATTCTCCATTTATAAAGCTGCACTTGTGTCTTGTTGTGATGTTTTTTAGAGATTTCCTAATAAAGCTCTTAATGACAGCAGATGAAGGGTGATAAGCGTGACCTTAATTACAAGCAAGGTCTACAGCAGGAGCAGCCCTGCAGCTTGTGTCCTCGAAGCCCAGGAGATGGGGGAACAATTACAGGTCTGCACTAAAGGCCCTTTTACAGGGAATGATTATCATTCAAAAAATTGTTCAAACTAGTGAAAATGAATGAGAATTGTTCAGTGTAAATGCAGCAAATGATCGAACAACAAACAATAAATCATTCGCCTTTTGTTCGTCGTTCATTTTATGCAGGCATAAAACCCATCGTTGGCGCATTCACTAATCGTTCGGTTTAAATGCAGATCGTCCAGTCTTTCCTATTCACTGGTTGTTTGAACAAGCCAATGATTTATCTGCATAAACAGGCTGCCCGAGAGAACAAGCAAACTCTGACACTATTTGTTTGGTCAAACAATAAATCGTTTGGTTTGAATGGACCTTTAGTCTTTCCAGTTAAGGTCTTCAATCACCTCGGATATTCATTTTTTGTCCGACTTATCTGGCTCTCCAAAGACCTTTTTGTAAATTTTAGTCCCTCCTGATATCTTAGTCCCTTGACGCTTTTGGGTGTATCAAATGCCATTGTTAACTCTGACAATTGCGATTCAAATGCCCCGATTGGAGTTCAGGGATCGCGAATGGCCCCTCTGTAATGAGATCACAAGGTCCAGTTTAGCTGTCAAGGCAGCCCAGGCCTTCTGAAAGCCCCCAGGGCTGCTGTGTATTTCTGCCTATTAGGATGGGCATGTGGCATGTCCTAATAGAATGATAGCAGAAATATCATATATTGTAATACTGAAGTATTGTCATATACGGTATAAGCAATCAAATAATCACAAGTTCATGTCCCCCAAGGAGAGTAAAAAAAGTAAAAGTGGGGAAATTTTTTTAAAGGGTCCGTGTCATTAAAAACGGCTGTTAGATAAACCTGAGTCTTGGATTTTCCTGATGATGCAAAGTCACTGCAGACTGTGACAGTAGTATATGGTATATACTGAACTGATTGGAAGCCATATTTTAGGGTTCCGTACTGTTAAAGGATTAGGTCTGATCATTAGGATAACATCCTATTGTAGTGGTCCAGAACATCTAAGTCCATTATCTTCTGGGTTCCTGAGTGAGAGTGCCAGCCACATGGGGGTACCTTCAACCCTCATGTGGTGAAGAGCATGGAAGAGGAAGAAAGGTTTCCTGAGGGCCCCAATGCCAGGAGCCAATAGATAGTAAGGAGAAAAGAGAGAGTGAGAGAGAGCATGAGGAGTAAAGAAGGCCAAGACCACCGTGCAGAGGTACTGTGTTGAAAGAGTGCCTGTGGAGAGTCTGTCCCTTCCCCTTTTAGGAGCGGCACGATACAGATAACGAGGACTATAGGGCCTATATCATCCTGAGTATACTCTTTGAGAAAATTCCCCTTCCAGGAGCGGTACCATACAGATAACGAGGACTGCAGGACCGGCATCATCCTAATTTCTCCCTGACCTCCTTTCTTCTGTCTTACCTGCACCAGTGTGTTCTTGAATTGTAAAGTGTTAAAGTTTTCAAGTAACGTTTTGTCAGGCCGTGACTGATCCCAGAGACTGAGGTACTTAAGCACAAAAACGTGTGTGAATTCTCTTTATTATTGCCGAGGGTCATTCCGGTGAGTAAAGGAATGGTGGCGTCACGTGACAAACTGTATTTCTGTTATATGTATATTGGCCATCCCTCTTCCAGGGGTGTCTTGAAAAGGCCCAGCGATGCTCTGGCCGAGGCTACGGGTGTCCCTCTGAGGAAGAGTCTGGTAAGTGCAACTGTGACAAGTGACAACTTTACCCTTCCAGCTCCTTAGCGTATACCCCATCTCCTGAGCTACCCTATGGGACGCTACACTATTAGCATTTTTTTGAGGTCTCTTAAGAAGCCGAGCCCGCACCATCTGCAGTGGGAGCCTGTTGTGACTGACAGTCAATTACATGTGGGTCTGCCATGACTTGTGATTGCAAATGTAATGCAGTATAGTATCAGTGCGATCATAGCATCACAGGTCCTCTATAGTAAGGTGACCAGAAGTCCCAATTTAGGCAGGACAGTCCCAGTTTGGGAACCTGTGTCCCGATTTCCCCTGGGTCCCTAAGCGGGAAATCCTGTCGGGATTTCTATTCCGCTTTTATCCCTCTTTCAGGATGCGGGTTCGCCATGAAGATGTTTACCAGCCGAGTGCTGCGGCTCCCCACTAGTAATCACTAAGTGGTGCTGCTACAGGATACACATATTGACGTCAGTGTGTGCACCCGGAATCCTCCTACCCTGACCTCTCCTCCTTGGTTCTGCAGCAGAAGCGAAGGGAGGAATCATCCAGGCACACACACTCCTGCCCGCAGCAGCACCAAGCAAAGAATAGCAGCACTTTGAAAATGGCAACAAAGAGAAGTATACCAGTCTCAAAGGGGCTACTGTGGGGGTCACTATTAATACTGAGGCCGATATAGAGGACACTATTAGTGATAGTATCTCCTATATCGGGCCACTGTTACTACTGGGGCCACTGTGGGGGGTCACTATTACTACTGAGGCCACTGTAGGGGGTCACTATTACTACTTGGGCCAATGTGGGTGGTCACTATTACTACTGAAGACACTGTGGGGGTCACTATTACTAGTGGGGACAATATAGGGGACACTATTACTACTAAAGCGACTGTAGGGGTCACTATTACTACTGGGGCCGATATAGGGAACAATATTACTGCTTGGGCCACTGTGGGGGTCACTTTTACTACTGGGTTGATAAAAGGGACACTATTACTGCAGCCACAACTACTGAGGCCACTCTGCATGTGGCAGCATATCTCAAGCGGACTTAGGGTATGTTTACACATGGTGAAAATGCTGCGGAATGTCCACAGCAGAAATTTCCGTGGAAAATTCCACAGTATTTCCTCATCCGAAAAACAGTAACAATCCGTACGATTAGTGTGGATTTTGACTGAAAATACTCCTGACCTCCTCCGTAGGCTTCCTGCTGTCAACTCCCCAGGTTCCTGTTTCCATGGCCGCATAACGGGAGAAACGTAAAGTTCAGTGGTTTCGTTTTCAGTAGCAGGATTCTCGTCCATTAATACTACGGCCGAGAAAAGATAGGATCGAGCAGCACCTATCTTCCTGCGGTTATTTCCAAACTCCTGCACTATGGTGCAGAGTTTTAACAGCCAAAGAAAAACCTCATTCAGAAGCAACTACACTCGGTAGTGGAGAGTGTAGTTGCATTTATGGCCATCTGAAAACGCCCTTAGCGTGTAACAACTGTTCGAAGAGCCCTCTTAAAGGGCCAGCACATGCACCCAGCCAAACAATCTGAAAGATTCTGGCCTATTTAGTGCTGCTCTACACACCAGGTGTGTGTTTCTGTCTGATCTCCTGGTATGTGATTCTTGTCTGAACCACCCAGCTTTCCTCACCTATGTAATCCTGACCTTGGCTCATTTGACTAGGTCTTCTTTGTCTGCTGCCTGTCCTGACCCTCAGCCTGATCTATGTTGTGAATGTATTCCTCCTGCCCTTGAATTCTGTTCTATTTCTACATCCCTAATGACAACGTCAGGTATTGCATTATGGAAAACCTGACTAATTGCGTCAGCTGTTTCTTAACTGTGACTATTTCTGGGGTAATAGTCCCCACAGTGAAAACCAGATCTCGATGGTGGGTTATAGCAATAACTTTGACACAATCAGGAAATCATTTTATAAGTTTCTTCCCATACTGTGTAAGGACGAAATAATAAGTAACATTTTAGATAAAGGTGTAATGGTAGTAGCGAAAAGAAATAGACACTTGGGGGGATGTATTATCCCCAAGTCTTTTTTCCTCACAAAACAAGAAATCACATTGGTTACATCTCAAAGGGTTTGTAAGATGTGGAAACACATGATGTAGTGGATGCCATCTAGCCAGTAAACGCAGTAGATTTACAAACAGTGCGGGAACTAGGGAGTTTAGTGTTAATAGCAGGGGCGTTACTACAGAGGATGCAGGGGATGCGGTTGCACCCAGGCCCAGGAGCCTTAGGGGGCCCATAAGGCCTCTCTTCTCCATATAGGGAACCCAGTACTATAAGTAAAGCATTATAGTTGGGGGCCCTGTTACAGGTTTGCATTGGGGCCCAGGAGCTTCATGTTACGCCTCTGGTTAATAGTTATATTAACTGTGATTCAACAAATGTCATTTATGTTATTACCCGTACTGTATGCGATGTGCATTATGTGGGTTGCACCGCTAGAAAGTTAAGAACACGCAGAGCTGAACATATCCGACACATTAAAAGCTCTGATGCCAACAGCTCAGGAGCAGCAACACATTTTATTGAACAGCATTCTAGCAGTATTTGTAGCTTTATATACTATGGGATAGAAAAAAATTTGAAATAAGAGAAAACAGCAGGTGGTTCGAACAAGTGTATTGTGGAGAGAAGGGTTCTGGATATTAACCTTGGGAACAAGGTATCCCACAGGGATGAACATAAAAACTGACCTCCTTTATATATACTAAATACACATCTTTATGGTAATTTGGTCATTAATAATATCTATATTAAAGTAATATGTAATTTTATTGATAACATAGAATGTGGGCATGATACGTGTATAATACTGTTAAATATTAAATCAAATATAATATATTTAGTGGTACGCAAACCAATGTTGCAGTCTATACTATATATTTTATGATACAGTATGTTATTTATTTATAATTACCAACGTGGTTATTACTATTGTTTATGTACAGGGGTATTTCCAAGAATTTTGGATGTTACATAATATTAATTATTTCTATAGTGTTGATGTAATATGGATAATTGGATAACAATGTAGTCATAATGGAATCTTATATATTGCCATTTTTTGTGAATGATATTATGCAAGTTATATTTTATATCAGTTTCTATGGATCGTTTTGCTAATATAAAAAGTGATATTTTAAGAGATAATGTTAGTTAAGATATATACCATAAGGAAAAGGATTTTTTCAAGTATGAGAACAATATGCCTTATGAATGAAAGAGTTAAACGGCATTGCGGCTTTTTTAATGGGAACTGAGCAGCCGATCAGCCGATAAACTTAGAGAATTGCAAGAGGTTAATTATTAGGTGTTTTCAATGGATTTAGGTTTTTAAGGAAGCAGGATATGATGTTGGGACGAGGTGAGCAAGGTTCTAAGCGATTGAAATGCGTTCTCCGTTTATCCTGATATGTGAGCACTAATTGTTAATAAAACAGGAAACGTTTCACACAGCCCGTGTTCTCAAGCTGTTCGTATCTTATTTGAAGAGGTGAAAACCAAAGAACCACAAGTGATGTCCCTGGATCTAGCCTCAAATCAGATCAGCTCTGAGACACAGCGGAACCACATCCTCTGCAGCGTCCGAAGAGCGGACCCACAGCCTAGGAGACAGCGGGGTAGAGTTTGGGCCTTGTCATGGGGCTCTACGGTCTAAGTGCACCTCTGTATGTTGTAAGCATGCATTAAAATGGATTCATGTGTAGTACCTGTTGCGTTCATGTGGGCTAGTGAGCACTGGACCCACATGAACGCTACCCGAATAGGGAACACCAGATGAAACAACTACCGATTAACACCTCCCCCTATCTTCTACAAAGGAAGATGACCAAGGACCCACCTGAGTGGGGACATCGCTCCAATAGGGGGTGGCCCAGCAGTCTTCGGATCTGGGCCCTTGCTGCCCCTAGAAATGCACACATCCAGGCTAGGACGCATACACATGTCACCACCAACAGGGACAACTGGACAGGATAAAAAGACACATACAAAGCCAAAACCACAACTTACAGCAGCCAATATGCAAACACTAGTAGCAGATGTTAATACTATAAATGCCAGGTATTTGTTGACATTTTGGGCAAAATATGGAAGCTAGTGGGCCACGTCACGGCTCCCAGCATACCGCTAGTTCATACACTAACCAGGAGTCCAGTGATGTAACTATACAAAACTACAAGACACAAACCTTTCTTGCAGCCACCACACATAGAACCTGCTCACACAACACAGAGAGAGATGAGAACAGACAAAGCTGAACACACCCACACCTGGGAAGACAGCTTATTCGTGTACTGACCTAGAGTGATTGGCTGACTGGAGACACACACGCCCAGCCAGCACAATCCCTCACACCTGAGCAGGAACGCTCCAGAGAACCTGTAGTACAACAGATCTCAGGAGATAGATGTGATAGTACCCCAGAGTTGGGTACTCCAGCACTTTCTGTTATGATTAGAGTGTTAAATCAGGTTTAATGTGATATATGAAAGGTGTGAAAAGTTATGAGGTTATGTGTTCATATTTCTCACTGAAAGCCCCTGGTGAGTACAGGTCACCTAGCAATAGCTGGAGAAATGGTTAGGCAGACTTAGCAAAGAATAGAGAGCCTGTGAATTGGTAAAGCCCTTAGATGGGTTAGTGTCAGTACAAAAGGAGAGAGTGGGCAGAGCTAAGCCAGTCTTCCAAGTACAGACCTAAGTTTGAGCTTGAGGGCGCCCACCCACTGGCGATTTTTTTTTCCCTGCGAAATTCGCAGCATTTTTTTCTCTGCAGGGGTCTATGGGACTTGTAATGTTAAAATCGCAATCGCGCAAAATCGCGATTTCGCGGTAAATTGCGATTTTGCGAGATCGCGATTTTAACATTACAAGTCCCATAGACCCCTGCAGAGAAAAAAATGCTGCGAATTTCGCAGGGAAAAAAATCGCCAGTGGGTGGGCGCCCTGAGATAGGAACAAGGAGAAAACCAGTGCGGTGGGAAGTGGAACATCTAAAGTGTAAGTACTCAAGAGCAAGAACGTTTTAGTAACAGAGGAGAGAGGGAAGAGCTGAGGATAATGAGATCTAAGTCAGCAATATATAAACACAGCAAAGAAGGAGATCTAAATCAGCCATACATAGGCATAGCAAGAAGGGAAACCAAATCGGCCCAGCAAGGGAGCAAAGCTAGAAGGCAAATCTTAGAGGATAAATGTAGTTCCCTGTACCAAACCCCAAAGAAACTGCCAAAGTAATTAATGCCTGCAATTGTAAGGTCAATTGCACACAGGCTGTCAGCAAAATGCTGTGATTTTGATTGCGGCGCTCTCCCGCGATTTTACTTTAGTTTTTGGAGGCAGGTGTTAAGGTAGTGCAACTGGGACCTGTGGTTCTACAGGTTTCCTTACACACACCTTCACAGGTAGGGGTTAATTGAGCTGGCTGGGTGTGGTAATCTCCACCAGTCAATCCTCCTTGTTTGCTGCAGATAAATACCAGCAAACTCTTGGGAGAGATTGCTGGTCATTTTAGTGCTTCATTGTATCTCTGTGTTGATTCCACTCAGAGCTGGTGTTTGCATGCTTGTCTATAGTGTCCCTCTCTGGGCACCTGCTGTCCCTCCCTTCCTTGGGGTGTGGGAATTGAGTAATGTGTGGTATGGTGACCACACAGGTGCAGGTTTCTCCCTATTCCAGAGGTGGCCCCCAGACGTCTGATATCCTATGTGTTTGCCAGATGGGTGATGCCTGACACTGTCTTTGTCAGAATGGTGGCTGACCCTCTATTCCCCTGGTGTCAGTACACTTAGACTGGCTATGGTATTCCATCTGCATGCATGTGAGCTCTGGGTGGGGTTCGTGTTCTATGTGGTTTGCACAATCTTGTGTGAACAGCAACATGTTCTGTTTGTGCCGGTTGCCATGAGTGGTGAACTGTCCTGTTCTGTGTATAATGTGTGTGAACAGTGTCATGTCCTGAGTGTTTAGTGCATCTCTCCATGACCGTAAACAGTGATAGCCAGGTCCCAGATGAAGACAGTGGGGCTGCCCTTATCGGGATGATTACCCCGCTTTTAGACAAAGGTTCCCCACTTTCCCTGATTAGTAAGGGACAGAGGCCCTTCCATCATTGCCTGGAGAGGTGCAAGTTGTGAGTGCAAATACTGTGTGTGTTTGTGGGTTTTAAATGGACACGCTACCGTCTGTTCTGAGGAGTGGCGCTTTAGTGCACCAAGTAGACGTAACAGCAGGTTCCTGCCTCCAACAGCGAGTTTTTGCACACCCCATCATTGATAAGGTACACAAAATGCAGAAAATAGAACAGAGAACACTTAAAAATCCAGAGTTCGAACACGTCTGCAAGGCACAATTAAAATCAGTGGGAACGTTATACCACAATTACCGCAGTGTTCAAAACGTTTAGAACGGCACGGTAATTGTGGTAGAAAAACGGATGTGTGAGAGTGGCCTAACTGTTTCTTTTAAAGTTACCTAATGTTAATTGTATGCAACAAGACAAGCTAATCCGTCATCTGCTCTTGAAGAATAAAATAGTTTTAGTTTACTTTTACACCTGACTCCTGGAGTCCCTTCCTACCATTGATACCATCTACACTATCTATAACATCTGCACTGTGGTACCACACCGCACGCTTCAGAGGCCTGGACTACTACCTCCATTTTTGTTTAGTTCTCTACTTTTTATATTTATTATTTTTGTTCGAATGGGTCCCTACTAGAGATGAGCGAGCACCAAAATGCTCGGGTGCTCGTTACTCGAGTTGAACTTTCAGTGATGCTCAAGAGTTCGTTTCGAGTAACGAACCCCATTGAAGTCAATGGCGACTCGAGCATTTTTGTATATGACTGGTGCTCCGCTAAGGTTTTCATTTGTGAAAATCTTAGCAAATCACCAAAGTCATGTAAAAAACACAGAAATGGATAGGGCAGGCGAGGAGCAACATGCAGGGCTGCATTTCGGGCTCCGAGGTCTCACTATTAAGCCACAATAGTGGCAAGAGTGAGACCCCCCCCCCACACACACACTGTCAGCATAACGATCGTTCTCCTCTCCCACAGCTGTAACAGCTGTGGCAGAGAAGAACGATGTTAGCCCATTGAATTCAATGGAGCCGGCAATACAGCCGGCTCCATTGAAAGCAATGGGCTGCCGGCTAGCGCGGGATGAATTTTCGGGAAGGGCTTAAAAATATAAGCCCTTACCTGAAAAAGAAAGATTTTAGTGTAAAAAAGAATAAAAATGCAGGCATTCTCTTCAATGGAGCCGCTGCTGCTGCCGGCGACTCCATTGAAGACAATGGTCCGCTGGCACACCTGAATTCTTTTTCAGGGAAGGACTTTACATATAAGCCATTCCCTGGAAATGAATTAAAAGTGATTTAAAAAACAAAAAAAATAGATACTCACCTCCCTTCAGCTGCCGGGGCACAGCCACGTCTTCTCCTGCTGTCCCCTGCACTGTGGTGCTGAACTGCTGTCATTCAGCTGAGAGCTGCGCTGAGCCAATCAGAGGCAACACTCACTCACCCATTCATGAATTCATGAATGAGTGTGAGTGAGATCTGCCTCTGATTGGCTCAGCGCTGAGCCAATCAGGGGCATGTCTGACTCACACCCCCTTCACAGCCACTGCAGGCCGGCCACGCTGAACTCCGTCTGCCGGGACAAGGTAAGTATATATATTTTTTTTATTTTTACACATTTCTGGATGAATTGCAGGGAAAGGCTTATATATTTAAGCCCTTACTGACAATTCATCCCGCGATTGCTGGCAGCCCATTGCTTTCAATGGAGCCGGCTGTATTGCCCGCTCCATTGAATTCAATGGTCAGTGCTCGTTTAATCGAGATGAGTACTGCGTGGTGCTCGTCTCGAGTAACGAGCATCTCGAGCACCCTAATACTCGAACGAGCATCAAGCTTGGACGAGTATGCTCGCTCATCTCTAGTCCCTACCCGTATACGAACCAGCGCCACAATAAACAACACCTTCCCCTACCCGATTCTGCGGGTAGCACCCCACTGGGGTATCACCATCTTACCCACCCGACCCCACGGGCAGCACGCAATAAGAACTGCCAAATTTACCACTGCAGAAGTACCACGTCCAGACCTCATTTTCACCTTCCAGATTACCATTTTATTACGCCTCCTAGGTCTGTGTCGCTGCACATGTATGTTGTGAGTGTGTATATGAGTGTATGTTGGGAGCATGCATATGAATGTATCGGTGTATGTTCTGAGAATGCATATGAGTACATTCATGTTCGTAGTGAACATATATATGGGATTCCACATGCATATTGTGACTGCACCGTAAAACCATGAGGTGCTGCTTCAATTTTAGAAACAAGGGGAATCTAGTAATCAAATTTTTGCTGTGGGCCCATCCACATGATAAAACGTCCTTGACTCGAAGAGAAGAGAGTACCAGTATACCCCACCTCACTTCGCAAACAGGCAGATTTGACATTCAGGACTCTAAGAAAACTCTGAGATTGTGGCTACAGGACCTATATGACGGTGATACTGCTTGAGACCCAGATGGCAGCAAGACATTTTTAGGTTGGGTAAGCCTTTTATACAGTCTATCAGTAAGTAGGCCATGTCTTATGATTTTATTACCCATAATCCTCTCCCCCTCATCACACCTATAAGTATAGTGTAGATTCCGTAAGGCCTTGATATCATTCTGCTCGTTAAAAATCCTCCAGTAGTGAAAGATTTAAAGGTGAAGCTCAGACTACGGGCATTTTTTATCTTTTGGAGTGGACCCAAACAAGGCAAATTACTTATTTCAATGTCCACATTTCCATCTACTAGAACTGTTCCATTGTCATCACGTTCACAAGAAAAAAAATGTTCCCTGCTTCCATCTGCTGACCTTTGGAAGCGAGCCAAGGGCCGGCCTGCTTTTTACTGCATCGTTTTCAGCCACTGTGCAGAGGAAAAAGAGAGTTAATTACGCACAGATTCCCCTCCACTTGTTTGTCATTAAAGCCGGAGTGTGTTTAATTAAAGCGTGGCTGTAAATTCACCGGGAAAAGCTTTCACAGATTCATTTTACGGATGTTGCAAAAGTTAAGCGACGGCCGCTAGGGCTTTTAATTACCTCTTGGTTTTGTCACTAGCTGCGGCTGAAAGGGTTAAAGACTTTTTTTTTTTTTATAGCGAGAGGAGTCTTTAGATTTATTAATAAAACGATAATTAAATTCAATGGCGACGTGAGAGAGAATCGTTCTAACAACTCCTGGCACGTTTATTATCCTACATCGTACCAAGCTCCAGACGGTCGCCATAAAAACAGAAAATAAGCATATTATAGATCTCCTCACTCTGCAGCTTCATCCAGGAGAGGACATAGTATATAACATGGGGAAGGAGCACTAACGCCGTTTGAGCTCTAGTTATGTATTGTAATAGAACATGCCATTCTGCCATGAGCCGGGTTCACACGACCATAAGCGTAAAACGATGCAGGGTTCACGCAGCGTTTTACAGCTCTGGAGCCGATAGTTACCCCGCGTACCTCTGTGTATAGTGGCGAAATTGTACTGCGCGTGATGGCGTATCTCCCACACACTGTCATGCACAGTACCCCATTTTTTTGTGGTTTATATATATGTGATTGCGTATGGGCGTGTGTATATACGTGGCCATAGAGAACAATGGGCGTATATAGAACATGCTGCGTTCTTTTTTGCACTCACGTATTACGCAATTCTGACACGCTAATATGATAGGAACTACGTAAGGCAATTTATTAGCCTGCGAGTTACCGCGTATCACACCGTACAGCGCATGTGTAATACACGATAAACATATGCCTGTATGAGCCAGGCCATAAGTTTTCATGGACAGTCAATGGGGTCCTTCGGCCACCATTAGTACCCGTCATGTGACTGATCCGTCCCGGGCTTATATTCTGTTTTTCTCTTCTTCAGTCTGACTCACCATGCTGTCAATGTGGCAAGTGGGCAGTCCCCACCGCTTATGCAGTATGACAACAAAAAATTTAAAAAAACCTTTTTTTTAAAAATTGCCTTCTGTCGTCATCTTTTAACCCTCATAAGTTTTTCAGTCTTTTTGTCGATTGGGCTGTGAGGGCTCATTTTTTGCATAGTGATATGTAGTTTTTATTAATACCATGTTGGGGTGCATACAACTTTTGGATCGTTTATAATTCAATTTTTTCTTGGAAGTGAGTTGACCGGAAAAAGCGTAATTTTGGCATTGCATTTACATTTTTCTGTCTGTATTCATTGTGCGGGATAAATAATGTGATATTTTAATAACCTGGGCTTTTACGGACGCAGTAATAACCACATTTTAAGTTTTTTATTTTTTTATGAGATGACTGGGAAAAGAAGTTTTTTTTAAACTTTTAATACGTTTTATCTTTTCAAATATTTAATACGACTTTTTAAAAATTATTTTTATATCTTTTTTTTAGTCCCCATAGGGGCTTGAACTTGTCATCGTTTGATCACTTGTACAATATGATGCAATACCATAGTATTGCATTAGCCTAATTTCACATGGGCTAATGCCTCACATCACTTCAGAAAAGTAGGGAGGATTGCAAAGTGTTTCTCATTATTTTCAATGGGAAACCTTGAATCGCACGTGCGTGAACCTAGCATGCTGTGTGATGCTTTGCCAGCCCTATTGAAAACATTGGGCGATGCGTTCTGAGGAAATGCCCAAAGATAGGACATGCTTTGATTTTTTTTTCCCACACTGCGATGTGAATGGGGTTCATATTAGTGTGAGATTTGTGCGTCTCGCAACACACAAACCTTGCGCTATTTTCTTGGCCATGTGAAAACAGCCTTATACACCATAAGCACGCCTTCATAGGCAATCATTTATGGCAAGCCTGGGAGCCATTCGGGACCCTTGAACACCAATACAGGTGTTTAAATGCTGATGTCAGAGCATGGTATTTAAAGGGTTAACAGCTGCTATCAGCATGAATGCTGATTATGGCTGTTGCCGGCAGAAATCATCAGTGAAAGATGGCTGCAATCCGCTGTGTATGTAGCAGGCTTGGCTCCTGAGCTTGCTACATACACAGACACATGACCTGTGCAGTACATGTGCTGCACACATTAAGAAGGGGTTAACAGCAAGCAGAGATTTTGAAAATAGTGACGAATAGAAACATATAAGAGGAGATTTCAAAGTGTGCCAGAAAACTGTCTAGCATGTTTACATTTACGGTGTGTCTTAGACACTTTGGAGCGAATTTACTTCCACCGGTGTTTTATACATTAGTAAAGAGTTCCCCAGAGTAAAATGCTCAAACTTATTAAGAGGCGCACACTCAGTAATAAACTTAGCCAGTCCCAGGTGCCAGACTACAATGTACACCGATGTCTGGTGTTAACTATAGTAAATCCGACAGCCCTGAAAGTCCTGCTCCCTATTTACCAAGGCCTGCCACTAGTAGTAAAGTGGCAAGTTGGGCACAAAAGGCCCAAAAGTCACAAATTTGGGGGGCAAATATGGAGTAAGCTAAAACATTTCTGACTTTTATTCATGAATTTGCCTCTTTTTTGGCACGTCCAAAAGGAGGCATGGCCTGAACGTGACATTGTGTGTGCGATGCAGTGTTTCTCATTGAAGTCAATGGAAAACACTTGCGACCCTTTGATGCGCATGAAATGCATGTGAGGATTGCAATTTCACAGAAGTGATGCAATTTCTAATAAAAAAAAGCTTTGCATCCCTGTGAAAAACACACGTTGGAAAGTGTGATATCGGACATATACAGACAGATACATCATTGGCTTGTTCACACGTGATTTCATTCCGTTTTTCTCTTGTTGGACATATTGGGATTCAGATTGTTCTACCAGAGATGTTATGGTACGCCACTTAAGTAAAAGACCAAGATGTCATAAGGGCTCTTTCCCACAAGCGTATGTCAGCCACCATTTTCACACCCGGACGATATACGCTACAATCTGATGCATTGGATTCCAATGCATCAGATCACATGGCCGTATTCCTGTGGCGTGAAAGTGTCCGTCCGGGTCAATATAACGCCAGACGGTTTCACGCCGGGCCGAAAAGATGGTCCTTGAACTATCTTTCAGGCCCGTTCACAAGCTTTTACGCCTCAGATAGTAGCGTATATCGTCCAGCCGAGAAAACGGTGAAGGATATACGCTCGTGTGAAAGAGCCCTTAAAAGAAGAATAGATAATAGCCAGCCCCTTATACCTCTTCAGCAAGTAATGTCCCAAATAGTAAGAGTCGGTTGGGGGGAGGGGTACGTGGATTGGGTGTGGGTGGGTAGGTAGCCCCCTTCAGAAGTTAGATGCACCCAGTGGGTAATTTCTCCACCTATTAGGCAGGTACTGGAAGTGCCTTCAATAGATAGGTAATTCCCACTCATTAAGTAGGTGCCCCCCAGTAGGTAGATAATTTTCCCCACTATTAGGTAGCTAGGTAGTTCCCCCTCAAGAATCTCCACAGTAGATAATCCCCCTATTAAGTAGGTGCCCACAGTAGCTAGATCAGAGTAGTTACGCCTACAGCAGTGTGAATGAAAGCTAAGGAGTAGTTACATTTAGGGCTCATTCACACAGGACGGAATTACTCCACAGGACGCAGCCAAATCCACATCAAAATCTGCTGGTCTAATCCGCAGGTTTCAAGCCATTTTCAAATCCACATCAAAATCCACAGCAAACCTGGAAGTTTTGGTGAGGAGATTATTGCGGCTTGTGCTGCGTCCTGTAGCCTCTTCTGTCACATGTGAAGGGTCTCTTAGCGTTCATTCACATGGGCGTACACAGTTTTGGTCCATGAAATATGCAACGTTTTCACGGATTGAAACTCTGTATTTCTAAGCAGTGAGTACTCATGTATATTTACATGGTCCCATTGACTTGGTCCATAATATGAACCAAAATAAGACATGCTGCGATTATTTTCATGTGCATTAAATGCAGGCGTGAAAAACACATGTCTGAATGCTCCAATGCAAACCAATGGTGTTTAAGCTGTCCGTGGAAAATACGCACGAAATACAGAGTGCAAATACGGCCCTTTGAAGGCAACCATAATGCTGATGTGGCCTTCAGAGAAAATAAGTTTGACACCCCTCGAATAGGGGATTACAAGACTTGGCGTGCAGAAACAAGAGGAAGTGATTAGCTAATGAAAAGACAAAAACAACAAAACCTCAGTAATTGGCAATGAGTTTAAGCAGAGGAGGTAGGATAATTAGGGGCTAAATTCTCATCACTAGACGTCTGAGCTCGCGCCGTATTAGGGGTCAGTGAGATTATGAGACGCCTTTATTTCAAACTCCTACAATTAAATACTAAATTGTCACATTGTTGTCTGGAATTAATAGCAGCACTTAGCCACGTGTTTTTTTTTTCTTGCTAGATATATAGGACATTGTTATAGTTAACCTGTTCAGGTCGCTACTGAAGAACATGTAGACATTTGCAAACAATTTTTAGTTGCTGAAATACATTCACTGCAAACAGAAAGCAACTTGTAAATAGTTTTGATGTTAAAAACTTCCTACCGTTTTGTGTATGCAGCTCTTATGCGGTACTTTAGGGTCTATAAGCCCTATTTGCAGTCGGATCTTCTGCTAATCTATTACTCTCTTCCATCTGCCTCCTCTTCTGCAGTCTTCAGCAGCTATGGGGTGTGCATAGTTAATGTTCGAGCCTGTGCCTGGGCTTTAAGGGATTATCGACTAATATTGTATTATCCTATGGAGTTGTTTACCCCAACTGTACTGATGAAGAGGTCCTGTACCTCGAAACGTATTTATTTTCTGATTTAATCATCATAAATAAGAAGTTGGTCATGAATTTGAAGACTCACCTCTTCTACTTTGTCTCTTGGAAGGTTGCACTGTTCTATCATCTTTTTTGTTTATTCAATCCAATTCTTAAAAGGATCACAGAAAGGCAATTTCTTACAATTCACATCAAACAAACTGCAGACAAAACTTCAAAATGGGATCAAAAAACATTAATATAAGGGTGGATTCAGACGACCATAAATCGGCTCGGTTTTCACGCCGAGCCGATATACGGTGTCCTCATCTGCAGGAGAGGGAGGATGGAAGAACCAGGAGCAGGAACTGAGCTCCCGGCCCCTCTCTGCCTCCTCTCCACCCCCTCTCTGCACCTCTGCACTATTTGCAATGAAAGGAGGCGGGATGGGGGGGGCTAAGTCCCCCCAAAAAATTAGCCCTGCCCCCGTCCCGCCTCTCCTCATTGCAAATAGCGCAGAGGGGCGGAGAGGGGGCAGAGAGGGGGCGGGAGCTCAGAGCACTGCCCCTGGCTCTTCCAGGCTCCCCCCCTGCAGAAAGAGACGACGTATATTGGCTGGGCGTGAAAACCCAGCCGATATACGGTCGTCTGAATCCAGCCTTATACATACTATCCTTATAATAAGCAAGAGATGTCTGCTGTCAAAATGGCTGCAAGCCAAGCCCCGGTATTATTGGAAATACTTCAGCAGCTAAAATACAATTTAAAAATGGAGAGATTTGAGATGGAAAAATGCGCAGAATCCCAAGCATCCAAATGTTTCAAAAAATGGAGGGTCTTCGTGGAAAAGTTCTTAGACTCAAACGAAATTGCTGAATGCGAATTGCTTGGGGAGATTAAAGATTACAGGTGAAATCTTTAGGTGAAATCTTTAGGTGAAATGAAAGATAACATAAATCAACACTTGTTTGCCACATAGGAGAAGTTATACCAGGGTGAGAACTATAACTCTAAATATAATAAAGATTCTAAATGGCGATAGTACTACACTAATACGGAACTGGAAAAAAAGGAGAAGGAGGGAGGAAGAGAAAGTACGAAAAGAGAAAACTTAGTAAAATATTCCACCTTTTAGGCTTTATTTACGCAAGCGTATATCGGTCACCGTTTTCACGGTCGTCCGATATACATTACCATCTGATGCATTGGATTCCAATGCATTAGATCACACGGGTGATTTTTCCGCCATGAAAAAACTCCCAGTCGGCTAGGATAGCGCATTTTGGATTAGAGTTTAGACGCTGGAGTCCTGGAACTATCTTCCTGTCCGGAATACGTCGGCCACTGCATAGACTCCTATGGGAGCCTATGACACCTGCCGGAGATGGGAGGTGGGAGGGAGTTTAGCAGCATCCCCCTTCTCTCCTACTCTCCGCCCCTTGCCGGCTGTTTGTAATGGAAGGGGCAGGGAGGGGGCGGCACTAGTTACTAAGGGGCAGAGAGCACACTAGCTCCTGTCCCCTTCCCTTGCTGAGAGTCGGCGAGGCGGAGGAAAGGGGGAGACAGTTTAGCTCTGCTGAATGGCAATTTGAACGGGCGCACAAGCAGCAGATTTGATGCCCGTTCACGCGTTTTTACGTCGCCGGCGGGCAAACGTAAAAACGCTGATGCCCGTATGAAAGAGCCCTTAGGCTGTATCCGCACGGGCTACAAAATCTCGCTTCAAAACATCACTCATGTGAAAGAACCCAATGGAAACCCTGGGCTTCGTATTGTAGCAATGTTTTATAGTGAGATTTTGTAGCCAGTGCAGATACAGCCTTATATATATACTGTATATATATATATATATATATATATATATATATATATATATATATATGTATATATTCACTGATTTATTGGTTTTAGTGAGGAGTGTTGTTAGGTTATATGTCAAAGGTTAACATACACAATAAAGGAAACTGAAATAGCTGATACATATATTTGAAGAACAGCAATTATGTACGACACAATACTTTTAGTTATGTATTTAATTTTGTCATATACGTACAGAAAGAGAACGCTGCATATATGAATGTGTATACTTTGTGGGAAACAATATATGCTTGATAATACATATAAGTAAGACATCATGCAGATATAATTAAGCTATCATGCTGTTTTTATTAAAGATATGTTCATAAATATGAGGATAGATGCTGTTCATAAATGTATATCAAATGTATCACAGGTTGCATATCCAATGTTTCCTTGTTTTGAAATATGAAAATGCAATAAAAAAGAGTTTTAAAAAAATTGTATCATAGTCGCAACACAGACCCCCACTATCACCTGTGTGATCCTGTCTACTGCCACCACCCTGCAAGATAGATCCTCAGCTGCTTCTCTGACTACTTCACCTGCCAGCTCCAGGTAGAAGACAATGACAATAGAGATGAGCGAGCACCAAAATGCTCGGGTGCTCGTTACTTGAGACGAACTTTTCACGATGCTCGAGGGTTCGTTTTGAGTAACGAACCCCATTGAAGTCAATGGGCGACTCAAGCATTTTTGTATATCGCCGATGCTCGCTAAGGTTTCCATTTGTGAAAACCTGGGAAATTCAAGAAAGTGATGGGAACGACACAGTAACGGATAGGGCAGGCGAGGGGCTACATGTTGGGCTGCATCTCAAGTTCCCAGGTCCCACTATTAAGCCACAATAGCGGCAAGAGTGCCCCCCCCCCAACAATTTTTACTTCTGAAAAACCCTCATTAGCAAGGCATACCTTAGCTAAGCACCACACTACCTCCAACAAAGCACAATCACTGCCTGCATGACACTCCGCTGCCACTTCTCCTGGGTTACATGCTGCCCAACCCCCCGCACGACCCAGTGTTCACAGCGCACACCAAAGTGTCCCTGCGCAGCCTTCAGCTGCCCTCATGCCACATGCTAGCCTCATAGCCACACCACCCTCATGTCTATTTATAAGTGCGTCTGCCATGAGGAGGAACCGCAGGTGCACACTGCAGAGGGTTGGCACGGCCAGGCAGCGACCCTCTTTAAAAGGGGCGGGGCGATAGCCCACAATGCTGTACAGAAGCAATGAGAACTCCAATCCTGTGCCACCTCCATCAGGAGCTGCACACATGGGCATAGCAATGGGGAACCCATGTGCCACACACTATTCATTCTGTCAAGGTGTCTGCATGCCCCAGTCAGACCGTTGTTTTTTATAAATAGTTACAGGCAGGTACAACTGCGCAATGGGAATTCCGTGTGCACCCACAGCATGGATGGCTCCCTGGAACCCACCGGCTGTACATAAATGTATCCCATTGCAGTGCCCAACACAGCTGAGGTAGCGTCAGGTTTAATGCAGGTGGGCTTCGGCCCACACTGCATGCCCCAGTCAGACTGGGGTTCTTTAGAAGTGGACACATGCAGTTACAACTCCGTGTGAACCGACAGCATGGGAGGGTCCCAGGAAGCCACCGGCGGTACATAAACATATCCCATTGCATTGCCCATCACAGCTGAGGTAACGTCAGGATTAATGCAGGTGGGCTTCGGCCCACACTGCATGCCCCAGTCTGACCGGGGTTTTTAATACATAGACACTGGCAGGTACAAATCCCTAATGTGAAGTCTCTGTGGACCCACAGCATGGGTGGGTCCCAGGAAGCCACTGGTGGTACATAAATATATCCCATTGCATTGCCCATCACAGCTGAGGTAACGTCAGGTTTAATGCAGGTGGGCTTCGGCCCACACTGCATGCCCCAGTCAGACTGGGGTTCTTTAGAAGTGGACACATGCAGTTACAACTCCCTGTGGACCCACAGCATGGGTGGCTCCCTGGAACCCACCGGCGGTACATGAATATAGCCCATTGCAGTGCCCAGCACAGCTGAGGTAACGTCAGCTTTAATGCAGGTGGGCTAAAAATTACTAGGATTACAATGTAGGCGAGGGCCCAAAAAAATTGGTGTACCAACAGTGCAAATGTACCTCAGAATAATTGCCCATGCCCAACCAAGAGGGCAGGTGAAACCCATTAATCGCTTTGGTTAATGTGGCTTAATTTGAAACTAGGCCTGTAGGCAGCCCAGTTAAAATAAAAATTGGTTCAGGTGCAAGTTTCAATGCTTTCTTGAATTGAGAATTGAAACGTATAAACATTGTTTACAAAAGTTATATGACTGAGCCTTGTGGGCCTACGAAAAATTGCCCGTTCGGCGTGATTACGTGAGGTTTCAGGAGGAGGAGCAGGAGGAGGAGGATGAATATAATACACAGATTGATGAAGCTAAAAGGTCCCCGTTTTTTATGGTGATAGAGAACGATGCTTCCATCTGCGGGTGCAGCCTACGCATTGTTTAGGTATCGCTGCTGTCCGCTGGTGGAGAAGAGAACTCTGGGGAAATCCAGGCTTTGTTCATCTTTATGATTGTAAGCCTGTCAGCACTGTCGGTTGACAGGCGGGTACGCTTATCCGTGATTATTCCCCCAGCCGCACTAAACACCCTCTCTGACAAGACGCTAGCCGCAGGACAAGCAAGCACCTACAGGGCATACAGCGCGAGTTCAGGCCACGTGTCCAGCTTCGACACCCAGTAGTTGTAGGGGGCAGAGGCGTCACGGAGGACGGTCGTGCGATTGGCTGCGTACTTCCTCACCATCCTTTTACAGTGCTCCCGCCGACTCAGCCTTGACTAGGGAGCGGTGACACAGTCTTGCTGGGGAGCCATAAAGCTGGCAAAGGCATTGGATAGTGTTCCCCTGCCTGTGCTGTACAAGCTGCCTGATCTCCGTGCCTCCCCTGCTACCTGGCCCTCGGAACTGCGCCTTCGGCCACTAGCGCTGTCGGATGGGAATTTTACCATCAGTTTGTCCGCCAGGGTCCTGTGCTATAGCATCACTCTCGAACCCCTTTCCTCTTCGGGTATGAGAGTAGAAAGGTTCTCCTTATACCGTGGGTCGAGCAGTGTGTACATCCAGTAATCCGTAGTGGCCAGAATGCGTGTAACACGAGGGTCACGAGAAAGGCATCCTAACATGAAGTCAGCCATGTGTGCCAGGGTACCTGTACGCAACACATGGCTGTCCTAACTCGGAAGATCACTTTCAGGATCCTCCTCCTCCTCAGGCCATACACGCTGAAAGGATGACAGGCAAGCAGCATGGGTACCCTCAGCAGTGGGCCAAGCTGTCTCTTCGCCCTCCTCCTCATGCTCCTCCCCCTCCTCCTCCTCAACGCGCTGAGATATAGACATGAGGGTGCTCTGACTATCCAGCGACATACTGTCTTCCCCCGCCTCCGTTTCCAAGTGCAAAGCGTCTGCCTTTATGCTTTGCAGGGAACTTCTCAAGAGGCATAGCAGAGGAATGGTGACACTAATAATTGCAGCATCGCCGCTCACCATCTGGGTAGACTCCTCAAAGTTTCCAAGGACCTGGCAGATGTCTGCCAACCAGGCCCACTCTTCTGTAAAGAATTGAGGAGGCTGACTCCCACTACGCCGCCCAGGTTGGAGTTGGTATTCCACTATAGCTCTATGCTGCTCATAGAGCCTGGCCAACATGTGGAGCGTAGAGTTCCACTGTGTGGGCACGTCGCACAGCAGTCGGTGCACTGGCAGATTAAACCGATGTTGCAGGGTCCGCAGGGTGGCAGCGTCCGTCTTGGACTTGCTGAAATGTGCACTGAGCCGGCGCACCTTTCCGAGCAGGTATGACAAGTGTGGGTAGCTTTTCAGAAAGCGCTGAACCACCAAATTAAAGACGTGAGCCAGGCATGGCACGTGAGTGAGGCGGCCGAGCTGCAGAGCCGCCACCCGGTTATGGCCGTTGTCACACACGACCATGCCCGGTTGGAGGCTGAGCGGCGAAAGCCAGCGGTCGGTCTGCTCTGTCAGACCCTGCAGCAGTTCGTGGGCCGTGTGCCTCTTCTCTCCTAAGCTGAGTAGTTTCAGCACGGCCTGCTGGCGCTTGCCCACCGCTGTGCTGCCACCCCGCGCGACACCGACTGGTGGCGACGTGCTGTTGCTGACACATCTTGATTGCGAGACAGAGGTTGCGTAGGAGGAGGAGGAGGGTTATTTAGTGGAGGAAGCATACACCGCCGCAGATACCAGCACCGAGCTGGGGCCCGCAATTCTGGGGGTGGGTAGGACGTGAGCGGTCCCAGGCTCTGACTCGGTCCCAGCCTCCACTAACTTCACCCAATGTGCCGTCAGGGAGATATAGCGGCCCTGCCCGCCTGTGCTTGTCCACGTGTCCGTTGTTAAGTGGACCTTGGCAGTAACCGCGTTGGTGAGGGCGCGTACAATGTTGCGGGAGACGTGGTCGTGCAGGGCTGGGACGGCACATCGGGAAAAGTAGTGGCGACTGGGAACCGAGTAGCGCGGGGCCGCCGCCGCCATCATACCTTTGAAAGCCTCCATTTCCACAAGCCTATACGGCAGCATCTGCAGGCTGATCAATTTGGCTATGTGCACTTTTAACGCTTGAGCGTGCGGGTGCGTGGCTGCGTACTTGCGCTTGCGCTCAAACACTTGCGCTAGCGACGGCTGGACCGTGCGCTGAGAGACATTGCTGGATGGGGCCTAGGACAGCGGAGGTGAGGGTGTGGGTGCAGGCCGGGAGATGGTAGTGCCTGTGTCCTGAGAGGGGGGCTGGATCTCAGTGGCAGGTTGGGGCACAGGGGGAGAGGCAGTGGTGCAAACCGGAGGCGGTGAACGGCCTTCATATGTCTGCGCATGCTGGAGGTGGTGAGGCTGGTGGTGGTGGCTCCACGGCTGATCTTGGCGCGACAAACCTTGCACACCACAGTTTGTCGGTCGTCTGCACTCTCAGTGAAAAACTGCCACACCTTTGAGCTCCTCGGCCTCTGCAGGGTGGCATGGCGCGAGGGGGCGCTTTGGGAAACAGTTGGTGGATTATTCGGTCTGGCCCTGCCTCTACCCCTGGCCACCGCACTGCCTCTTCCAACCTGCCCTGCTGCTGCACTTGCCTCTCCCTCTGAAGACCTGTCCTCAGTAGGCTTAGCAAACCAGGTGGGGTCAGTCACCTCATCGTCCTGCTGCTCTTCCTCCGAATCCTCTGTGCGCTCCTCCCTCGGACTTACTGCCCTTAGTACTACCTCACTGATAGACAACTGTGTCTCACCATCATCGTCCTCCTCACCCACTGAAAGCTCTTGAGACAGTTGTCAGAAGTCCCCAGCCTCATCCCCCGGACCCCGGGAACTTTCCAAAGGTTGGGCATCGGTCACGACAAACTCCTCCGGTGGGAGAGGAACCATTGCTGCCCATTCTGGGCAGGGGCCCGAGAACAGTTCCTGGGAGTCTGCCTGCTCCTCAGAATGTGTCATTGTAATGGAGTGAGGAGGCTGGGAGGAAGGAGGAGCAGCAGCCAGAGGATTCAGAGTTGCAGCAGTGGACGGCGTAGAAGTCTGGGTGGTCGATAGATTGCTGGATGCACTTTCTGCCATCCACGACAGGACCTGCTCACACTGCTCATTTTCTAATAAAGGTCTACCGCGTGGACCCATTAATTGTGAGATGAATCTGGGGACCCCTGAAACTTGCCTCTCTCCTAATCCCGCAGCAGTCGGCTGCGATACTCCTGGATCAGGAGCTCGGCCTGTGTCCACACCCTGACTTGGGCCTCCGCGTCCTCGCCCGCGTCCACATCCTTTAGGCCTACCCCTACCCCTCAGCATGGTGTATTACGAGTAGAGCAGAAACAGAACGCTGTAATTAAATGTGCCGCTTATTGGCCTGTGGTTGGAGGCTGACTTCGCTTACGGAACGCACAGCAGAGCCAGGAAAAAAATTTGCGCACGCCTGTAGTGAGATGTAGGTGCGTATCACTGAGCTAGTGGAATTCACAGCTCAGAAGCAGTCAAGTGGCCAAAGGCCAGTAGTAGGCCTTAAGTATTTTGCTTCTATTTTTTTAAATGCTGAGCTGATACAGCAGACAGATACTGTAGGCAGCGTATAATATTATGTATACTGTTTCCCTCTGCCGGGATGACGGCGGTGATGTAACGGAGACAGCAGAGCCAGGAAACAATTTTGCGCACGCCTGCTGTAACGCTTAGCTGCGTATTAATTAGGACTTCTACCCCCAGCAGACAGATACTGTAGGCAGCGTATAATATTATGTATACTGATTCCCTCTGCCGGGATGACGGCGGTGATGTAACGGAGACAGCAGAGGCAGGAAACAATTTTGCGCAAGCCTGCTGTAACGCTTAGCTGCGTATTCATTAGGACTTCTACGCCTAGCAGACAGATACTGTAGGCAGCGTATAATATTATGTATACTGATTCCCTCTGCCGGGATGACGGCGGTGATGTAACGGAGACAGCAGAGGTAGGAAATAATTTTGTGCAAGGCTGCTGTAACGCTTAGCTGCGTATTAATTAGGACTACTACCACCAGCAGACACGCAGGTAACTGTACACGGTCACAGGCAGACCAAATATAGTATTTTTCCCCAATTTTTTTGAAAAAGCCCACTGCCTATATAGCCTGTATATCTCTTTCCCTGCCTCACCAGTACTGGCCCTATACTCTGTGCAATGACTGCAGACTGAGGACGCAATGCTCTGCATGCCCGATATACAAAAAAAAAATAAAATTGTGCAACACTGCAAAAAGCAGCCTCAACAGTACTGCACACGGTCAGATGTGGCCCTAAGAAGGACCGTTGGTGTTCTTCAAGCCTAAAATAACTCCTAACACTCTCCCTATAGCAGCAGCACCAGCAGCAACACTGTCCCTGATCTCTGTCAGAATGCATCTGTGGCGAGCCGCGGGAGGGGCCGATTTATATACTCGGGTGACACCTGATCTCGCCAGCCACTCACTGCAGGGGGGTGGTATAGGGCTGGAACATCACAGGAGGAAGTTGTAATGCCTTCCATGTCTTTCTATTGGCCAGAAAAGCGCGCTAATGTCTCAGAGATGAAATTGAAAGTAACTCGAACATCGCGTGGTGCTCGTCTCGAGTAACGAGCATCTCGAACACCCTAATACTCGAACGAGCATCAAGCTCGGACGAGTACGCTTGCTCATCTCTAAATGACAACTATCAGTTTTGGCTATGGTATGGTATCTTTAACCCTTTCCAATCTAATCTGTATCCTGGTTTTCCTAGCGGGCTTACTCTTTTTCTGCCGTTATACAACGGCGCTATATGCTGGCTAAAGTCAGTACTGCATGAGGTGACACGTTGGATAGGATCCGACAGCAGAAAGGGCTGGCAATATACAGTAAGAGAACCCCGACGGACGTCTTCTCGTCTTCTAACATCGGAGCTGTACAGCCTTAAATCATAATGTCTTAAGACGTCAGACAGTGGATTGGAAAGGGTTAAAGGGGCTGTCCAGTTGTAAGCTCTTGATTGCCTATTCTTAGGACCAGTCATCAATAGTAGATCAATGGAAGTCTGCTTGTCAGGACGCCTGCTGATCAGATGTTTGCTGGACTGCTGCCATTATGCATTGAGCTCATTTCTGTAATGGTCAGGATTGGTATTAAAGTTCCAATTTAATTCAATGGCCTGCAATACCAAGCCTGACCACTGCACCGAGAAAGGAGCAGTCTGCTTCCTGTAAAAATCAGTTAAGCACACGAGAACACTGGCCCAAAGAGCAACTGATGGATGGTGATCCTGATGGGGGGAACCCTCGCTGGCCTACTATTAATGACCTATTCTGCAGAAAGGCCATCAGTAGTTTGTAGCAGGACAACCCCTTTAATGGGAATTCGTATTTCACAATCCTCACTTCTCTTGCCCTTGAAACTCCTCTTGATTCAGCGCTGAAGGAGTTACCAACATTCCGGCCTCTATTCCGCGCACATTTCCTGCACTCACCCAGCACAGGTGCATATTTCAGTGTAACGAGGATAAATATCCGGCTTCACCTGAGTCCTGGCATATGTTCGATGTTGTACGCCGGCCCACCTCCTAATTTCCTTGCACAAAGCTTCGCTTCACAAATTTAATTAATGTACAAACAAGTCCCATATGCTTGATGTCGGCCTCACGCACACCTCGCCTCATTCCTGCAGCGCTCTCTTCTTCGCTTTACTAAAGCCTTCAGCTGCGGTCGGAAAGGACACCTCACAAAGTAAACACAGGGGGGAAATTAAATCCCCCCCAAAACAAAATGAATCTTTAATACCAGCAGAATAATACGTAATGCCAAATGGCGACCCTGGGAGCAGATGTGATGGTATTGAACATGTCGGTATCCCGGGCCCCACTTGTGCTGGTGATGTCATTTGATGAAGAGTCATGTAGGTCCCTTTCACAAGACCCTCAGAAGTGCGCCAAGTCCTCTGCAGAGCACCTGGGCCCCAAACTTAAGTTAGTTTTCATCACTTTTAATATCCAACACTTTACATTAGCATTGGGCTTGAATTTTTGGAGTTATGGAAAATCCCAATGTGGTCCAAAAACCAAATTTAACCCTTGACTGACGCAGCCTTTTTAAAAATATTTAAATAAATCACTTTCAATAACTCTTTTATTATTCCGTATAATGTAGCAGTCTAAGAGATTGTTGTTTTTTGTGGTACGAATTGTATTATTCAGCGTTACAAAATACTTTGTTGAAGAATTTTCAAAAAAGTTTAAGTGGGGAAAAAATGGAAAAAAATGGAATTCGCCATGTTTTTTGGGGGGGGGGGGGAATCTTGTTTTTAGGGCATACATATTGCAGCAAAAATGACATGGTAAATTTATCCTCTGGATCGGTACGAGTACGATGATACCAATCTTCTAGAGGATTTTTTGTTATTGTACTATCTTTGGGAAATAACTGAATTATTTTCTGCCGCCATTTTCTGACCGCCATAACTTTTTTATTTTTCCGTTGACACGGTTATATGAGGTTTTGGGGGGGGGTTTGTAGGACATCCTGCAGTTTCTATTGGTACCATTTTGGGGTACTTTTTGATCGCTTTTCATTACAATTTTTCTTGGAGATGGAGTGACTAATAAAGAGCGCAGTTCTGGGGTTGTGTATTTTTTTTTTTTTTTTACGACATTCACCATAAATAATGCTTTAATTTGTTAGATCAGATTTTTACAGATGCAGTGATACCAAATATGTTTTGGGTTTTTCCTTTTCAAATTTTTTTTTTTTACAAATATGGGGAAAGGGTTTTTTTCTAATAATTCATAAAATGTTTTTTTCCTAATTTCTACACACTTTCAGTCCCTATGGATGACTTGGACTTACAATTATTTAAATATAGAGTATTGCATTATACCACCTTATGAGCAAGCAGTCTATGAAGACCTGCCACAGGCAATAAGCCATGGCAGCCCCGGGGGCCTGCAGAAGGCTCTAGGCTGCCATAGCAAATGAACAGCACCTTGCAATCTCATTGAATATGAATCAGAATATTTAAAGGGTTAACAGTTGCGATCAAGATTCACTCTTATTGTAGCTGTGGTGGCTGGATGTTGGCTATCAAAGACAACTGGCACCCACCGTGCTTGGAGTGGGATCGGCTCCTGATCCCATGCCATACAAGCCTTGCATGCCCAGGATATAAACGTACGCCTAAAGGCTGAATGGGGTTAAATAGGGCGATCCTGACTGAATGTCATCCGCTAGCCTGCAGCATATTCTTTTTAATTAGAATGTATAATACACATGATAGGAAGAAAGTATTTTATAGGATTGACCCTCTACCAATACCGTCCTCAACCACCACCTTTCAGCCATTACTAGCTGCGCCACGCATTCACATAGGTTGATACTAAGGAACAGTATATGAGCGGTATATGGTTAAAATATCCAGTTGGGTTTATTAATGGTACGGTCACATGTAGCATAAATGCTACAAGTTTTCACAGCAAAAAACCCACTGCAAAATCTGCAGCATTTCTGCATTTAAAAAAATACGTCAAAATCCGTACTATTGGTGCAGACTTTGACTTGGATTCAGCTGCAGATCCTCTGATTTCAGCTGCCACTGCACTCCTCTCATCTTCCCATACTGCGCGCAACCAGAGTGCAGCGCCCATCAGCATCTGCTAGTGAGTGTCACAGGTCATGTGGTACAAAAGTGACATCACATGAACACTGTCGGCAGCGCCCAGTAGCAGTTGCTATTTGTGCTGTGCTCTGGGTACAGCGGCGCACAGTATTAGGAGATGAGAGGAGCGCAGTGCAGGATGAAATAGAAAACACAATTTAATAACAAATCATAAATAGAGATGAGTGAGCACCAAAATGCTCGGGTGCTCGTTACTCGGGACGAAATCATCGCGATGCTCGAGGGTTCGTTTCGAGTAACGAACCCCATTGAAGTCAATGGGCGACCCGAGCATTTTTGTATATCGCCGATGCTCGCTAAGGTTTTCATTTGCGAAAATCTGGGAAATTCAAGAAAGTGATGGGAACGACACAGCAACGGATAGGGCAGGCGAGGGGCTACATGTTGGGCTGCATCTCAAGTTCCCAGGTCCCACTATTAAGCCACAATAGCGGCAAGAGTGGGCCCCCCCCCCTCCCAACAACTTTTACTTCTGAAAAGCCCTCATTAGCAATGCATACCTTAGCTAAGCACCACACTACCTCCAACAAAGCACAATCACTGCCTGCATGACACTCCGCTGCCACTTCTCCTAGGTTACATGCTGCCCAACCCCCCCCCCCGCACGACGCAGTGTCCACAGCGCACACCAAAGTGTCCCTGCGCAGCCTTCAGCTGCACTCATGCCACACCACCCTCATGTCTATTTATAAGTGCGTCTGCCATGAGGAGGAACCGCAGGCACACACTGCAGAGGGTTGGCACAGCTAGGCAGCGACCCTCTTTAAAAGGGGCGGGGCGATAGCCCACAATGCTGTACAGAAGCAATGAGAAATATAATCCTGTGCCACCGCCATCAGGAGCTGCACACGTGGGCATAGCAATGGGGAACCTATGTGCCACACACTATTCATTCTGTCAAGGTATCTGCATGCCCCAGTCAGACCGCGGTTTTTTATAAATAGTCACAGGCAGGTACAACTCCGCAATGGGAATTCCGTGTGCACCCACAGCATGGGTGGCTCCCTGGAACCCACCGGCTGTACATAAATGTATCCCATTGCAGTGCCCATCACAGCTGAGGTAACGTCCGATTAAATGCAGGTGGGCTTCGGCCCACACTGCATGCTCCAGTCAGACTGGGGTTCTTTAGAAGTGGACACATGCAGTTACAACTCCCTGTGGACCCACAGCATGGGTGGGTGCCAGGAAGCCACCGGCGGTACATAAATATATCCCATTGCATTGCGCAGCACAGCTGATGTAACGTCAGCTTTAATGCAGGTGGGCAAAAAATTAATTGGATTACACTGTAGGCGAGGGCCCTAAAAAATTGGTGTAACAACAGTACTAATGTACCTCAGAAAAATTGCCCATGCCCAACCAAGAGGGCAGGTGAAACCCATTAATCGCTTTGGTTAATGTGGCTTAATTGGTAACTAGGCCTGGAGGCAGCCCAGTTAAAATAAAAATTGGTTCAGGTGAAAGTTTCAACGCTTTAATAAGCATTGAAACGTATAAAAATTGTTTACAAAAATTATATGACTGAGCCTTGTGGGCCTAAGAAAAATTGCCCGTTCGGCGTGATTATGTGAGGTTTCAGGAGGAGGAGCAGAAGGAGGAGGAGGAATATTATACACAGATTGATGAAGCAAAAAGGTCCCCGTTTTTGATGGTGATAGAGAACGATGCTTCCATCCGCGGGTGCAGCCTACGTATTGCTTAGGTATCGCTGCTGTCCGCTGGTGGAGAAGAGAACTCTGGGGAAATCCAGGCTTTGTTCATCTTGATGATTGTAAGCCTGTCGGCACTGTCGGTTGACAGGCGGGTACGCTTATCCGTGATGATTCCCCCAGCCGCACTAAACACCCTCTCTGACAAGACGCTAGCCGCAGGACAAGCAAGCACCTCCAGGGCATACAGCGCGAGTTCAGGCCACGTGTCCAGCTTCGACACCCAGTAGTTTTAGGGGGCAGAGGCGTCACCGAGGATGGTCGTGCGATCGGCTACGTACTTCCTCACCATCCTTTTACAGTGCTCCCGCCAACTCAGCCTTGACTAGGGAGCGGTGACACAGTCTTGCTGGGGAGCCATAAAGCTGGCAAAGGCCTTGGAGAATGTTCCCCTGCTGCGCTGTACATGCTGCCTGATCTCTGCGCCTCCCCTGCTACCTGGCCCTCGGAACTGCACCTTCTGCCACTAGCGCTGTCGGATGGGAATGTTACCATCAGTTTGTCCGCCAGGGTCCTGTGGTATAGCATCACTCTCGAACCCCTTTCCTCTTCGGGTATGAGAGTGGAAAGGTTCTCCTTATACCGTGGGTCGAGCAGTGTGTACACCCAGTAATCCGTAGTGGCCAGAATGCGTGTAACGCGTGGGTTTCGAGAAAGGCATCCTAACATGAAGTCAGCCATGTGTGCCAGGGTACGTGTACGCAACACATGGCTGTCCTCACTAGGAAGATCACTTTCAGGATCCTCCTCCTCCTCCGGCCATACACGCTGAAAGAATGACAGGCAAGCAGCATGGGTACCCTCAGCAGTGGGCCAAGCTGTCTCTTCCCCCTCCTCCTCATGCTCCTCCCCCTCCTCCTCAACGCGCTGAAATATAGACATGAGGGTGCTCTGACTATCCAGCGACATACTGTCTTCCCCCGCCTCCGTTTCCAAGCGCAAAGCATCTGCCTTTATGCTTTGCAGGGAACTTCTCAAGAGGCATAGCAGAGGAATGGTCATGCTAATGATTGCAGCATCCCCGCTCACCATCTGGGTAGACTCCTGAAAGTTTCCAAGGACCTGGCAGATGTCTGCCAACCAGGCCCACTCTTCTGTAAAGAATTGAGGAGGCTGACTCCCACTACGCCGCCCATGTTGGAGTTGGTATTCCACTATAGCTCTACGCTGCTCATAGAGTCTGGCCAACATGTGGAGCGTAGAGTTCCACCGTGTGGGCACGTCGCACAGCAGTCGGTGCACTGGCAGATTAAACCGATGTTGCAGGGTCCGCAAGGTGGCAGCGTCCGTCTTGGACTTGCGGAAATGTGCGCTGAGCCAGCGCACCTTTCCGAGTAGGTATGACAAGTGTGGGTAGCTTTTCAGAAAGCGCTGAACCACCAAATTAAAGACATGGGTCAGGCATGGCACGTGCGTGAGGCTGCCGAGCTGCAGAGCCGCCACCAGGTTACGGCCGTTGTCACACACGACCATGCCCGGTTGGAGGCTGAGCGGCGAAAGCCAGCGGTCGGTCTGCTCTGTCAGACCCTGCAGCAGTTCGTGGGCCGTGTGCCTCTTCTCTCCTAAGCTGAGTAGTTTCAGCACGGCCTGCTGACGCTTGCCCACCGCTGTGCTGCCACCCCGCGCGACACCGACTGCTGGCGACGTGCTGCTGCTGCTGACACATCTTGATTGCGAAACAGAGGTTGCGTTGGAGGAGGAGGAGGAGGGTGGTTTAGTGGAGGAAGCATACACCGCCGCAGATACCAGCACCAAGCTGGGGCCCGCAATTCTGGGGGTGGGTAGGACGTGAGCGGTCCCAGGCTCTGACTCTGTCCCAGCCTCCACTAAATTCACCCAATGTGCCGTCAGGGAGATATAGTGGCCCTGCCCGCCTGTGCTTGTCCACGTGTCCGTTGTTAAGTGGACCTTGGCAGTAACCGCGTTGGTGAGGGCGCGTACAATGTTGCGGGAGACGTGGTCGTGCAGGCCTGGGGCGGCACATCGGGAAAATTAGTGGCGACTGGGAACCGAGTAGCGCGGGGCCGCCGCTGCCATCATGCTTTTGAAAGCCTCCATTTCCACAAGCCTATATGGCAGCATCTCCAGGCTGATCAATTTGGCTATGTGCACGTTTAACGCTTGAGCGTGCGGGTGCGTGGCGGCGTACTTACGCTTGCGCTCAAACAGTTGCGCTAGCGACGTCTGGATGCTGCGCTGAGGGACATTGCTGGATGGGGCCGAGGACAGCGGAGGTGAGGGTGTGGGTGCAGGCCGGTAGGCACTCGTGCCTGTGTCCTCAGAGGGGGGTTGAATCTCAGTGACAGGTTGGGGCACAGGGGGAGAGGCAGTGGTGCAAACCGGAGGCGGTGAACGGCCTTCGGCCCACCTTGTTGGGTGCTTGGCCCTCATATGCCTGCGCATGCTGGTGGTGGTGGCTCCCCAGCTGATCTTGGCGCGACAAAGGTTGCACACCACTGTTCGTCGGTCGTCAGGCGTCTCTGTGAAAAACTGCCACACCTTAGAGCACCTTGGCCTCTGCAGGGTGGCATGGCGCGAGGGGGAGCTTTGGGAAACAGTTGGTGGATTATTCGGTCTGGCCCTGCCTCTACCCCTGGCCACCGCACTGGCTCGGCCTGTGCCCACACCCTGACTTGGGCCTCCGCGTCCTCGCCCGCATCCACGTCCTCTAGGCCTACCCCTACCCCTCAGCATGCTGTATTACCAGTAGTGCAGAAACAGAACGCTGTAATTAAATGTGCTGCTTATTGGCCTGTGGTTGGGGGCTGACTTCGCTTACGGAACGCACAGCAGAGGCAGGAAAGAATTTTGTGCGAGCCTGCTGTAACACTTAGCTGGCTGCGTATGAATTAGGACAACTACCTCCAGCAGAGACCCAGTACACTTGTGGACAGGAATACAGCGGTGATATAAGAGGCAACACAGAGGCAGGAAAGAATTTTGTGCAAGCCTGCTGTAACACTTAGCTGGCTGTGTATGAATTAGGACAACTACCCCCAGCAGAGACCCAGTACACTTGTGGATAGGAATACAGCGGTGATGTAAGAGGCAACACAGAGGCAGGAAAGAATTTTGCGCAAGCCTGCTTTAACACTTAGCTGGCTGCGTATGTATTAGGACAACTACCCCCAGCAGAGACCCAGTACACTTGTGGACAGGAATACAGCGGTGATGTAAGAGGCAACACAGAGGCAGGAAAGAATTTTGCGCAAGCCTGCTGTAACACTTAGCTGGCTGCGTATGAATTAGGACAACTACCCCCAGCAGAGACCCAGTACACTTGTGGACAGGAATACAGCGGTGATGTAAGAGGCAACACAGAGGCAGGAAAGAACTTTGCGCAAGCCTGCTGTAACACTGAGCTGGCTGTGTATGAATTAGGACAACTACCCCCAGCAGAGACCCAGTACACTGAGGACGGTCACAGGCAGCCCAAATAGATTTTTTTTCCCAAATGTTTTTGGAAAGGCCCACTGCCTATATACACTAAATATGTCTTCTGTCCCTGCCTCACCACTACTGGCCCTGGACAATGTAAAATTACTGCAGGACGCAATGCTCTGCACGGCCGATATACAAAAAAAAAAATGTGCAACACCGCAAAAAGCAGCCTCCACACTACTGCACACGGTTAGATGTGGCCCTAAGAAGGACCGTTGGGGTTCTTGAAGCCTAAAATAACTCCTAACGCTCTCCCTATAGCAGCTCCGGCACCAGCAGCACTGTCCCTGAACTATGTCAGAATGCATCTGTGGCGAGCCGCGGGAGGGGCCGATTTATATACTCGGGTGACACCTGATCTTGCCAGCCACTCACTGCAGGGGGGTGGTATAGGGCTTGAACGTCGCAGGGGGAAGTTGTAATGCCTTCCATGTCTTTCTATTGGCCAGAAAAGCGCGCTAACGTCTCAGAGATGAAAGTGAAAGTAACTCGAACATCGCGTGGTACTCGTCTCGAGTAACGAGCATCTCGAACACGCTAATACTCGAACAAGTATCAAGCTCGGACGAGTACGTTCGCTCATCTCTAATCATAAAATACAATTAAAACAACTATAATTTGATAAACCGCGGCGCCTTCGCAGAAACACGTATATTGCAATATAATGTGACAAACCAGTAATATTGATAACACACTGGAGCCGCTATTCTTATAAAGTGTCTCCAAGTTATTATGAGACGATCGCCCACAACAGGTCTGCAAATCTATGGAAAAAGTCCCTTCCAGAAAAACACCCGGCATTTGGGAAATCCTTCAACATTTCTAAATGTGTTCCTGCGCCAATTCGGCACTCAGCGCGGCACCTCATTACTTTGTAAGATGGAATCACCGAGTTGGAGCTTAAAAATGTATAATCACTGATATTATGAACACTCCAACTACTCAGTCCTGACACTGCTGAAAACCTACACCCTGATTGTATGGTACGAGGACATAGAAAAATGAATATACTTTAACTGCTATTGCCTCTCTGTTGTAATTGGATACCAAGATAGCCCAACTTACATTCCACCCCCCCCCCCCTTCCTGCTCTCTTGTAGATAAATTCTTCCTTCCTGAAGTTCTTCCTTCAAGTAATAACCAATAGTTATGAAACTGTGAATAAGCCGGCCCACACTGTGTAAAGTTGATGCATTTTGTTTGTATACGTACACTGGGCTTGGGATGTTAATCCACCAGTCTCCGTGTGCACATAAAATAAACATAATTTCCTGAAGAAGGTCCTGGGTGTCCTGTTAAATGTCGTACATCATCTGAGGACCTCGTTCGGGATTTGATGGAGACCGTTTTTTGCATCCTGGCTTCTCTGGGACTGAAGACAGAAAGATTTGAGAAGATCTGACCATTGTGGCGCCAACCAACAGATTTCTCTGAGATGAGGGAAATCTATTCTCTAGTATTTCTGTCTAACTCCCAGGGAGGTTAAAGGACACCCAAGAAGGTTTTTTAGGAAGTGGGCGGTGTATGGTGCCATTTGTTTGAGGACAACTACAAAAGGTAAGACACAGCATTCTGAGATAGTATGGTAACGATAGTATAGAGGCCATCGCAATTAAACGACCTGTCCCATATGGACAGAAGAGGGCTTTGGTCACGCCCTAGATAGACCTTAGTAACTTGATGTGTATTCTAAGTGAAGACATCTCGTTTTGAGTAACAATGATGATTGGAGGTCATCGTAATACGGTTCGTAGATATTTGCTAACGAACCTTGCTAGTCTGAAGTAAATAAGGTTGGTAGATGGGATCTACCAAGGATGGGAATACTATCTCAAGTGTTACCTTTGGAATGTATGTTGCAGAATATCAG
Source organism: Eleutherodactylus coqui (assembly GCF_035609145.1). Lineage (NCBI taxonomy): Eukaryota > Metazoa > Chordata > Amphibia > Anura > Eleutherodactylidae > Eleutherodactylus > Eleutherodactylus coqui. The sequence continues at coordinate 227,965,359 of NC_089839.1, forward strand.
TAAATGGTATTGTAAGGTTAGTGATGTAAAATTAGACAACAAAAGGTTAAAATATTTGTGTGAAAGACAAAAAATGCCAGGCCTTCTTCACCATCTAAGGGTTCCACCCTGGACATGTTATGGAAGGTGTTTCCTCCCTATTGCCCCGCTCCTAGATCCCCATGTTGTTAATGTGGCCAGTAGCAGTTTGCATACCTTGATATGTGTCTAGTATTCCTAGACATACCCCTTACAATCGCTGAGTCAGGCCACTTCTCTGGTGGCCATTTCAGTGCAAGTCATAGCCCAACAGCCATTTTAGAATCTGCCGTAACAATACCTTTGGCCACCACCCAAGCACCATCTTAGCTCCACAGCAGGCACGGGCTGGCTTCTCACCTCCCATCGATGTACCTTTTACCTGGCATCCCAATGCTTGCACTGGTAGTAGTGCGCACCACCAATGATGGGTGCCTTCTCTGAATTGCATAGGAATATTCAAAACACCTACATCCCGGCTGCACCCCCCAATTATCTGCCTTGCAGCCTGTGTTAGCACCCACCTCATGCTGTTTTGCCGGGTACTGTGCTTAAATTGCCCGCACATGTAGTTGTTGCTGGAAAGATCTGGGGGATCTTTTCCTCTCCAAAGCGGGATGGGGGGGGGGGGGGGGATTGGTAGAAAAAGGGGATCCTTTTATCCTCTCATTCATGCAGTCTGTGTCCCTCTATGTCATAAAGCACGTTCATGTACAATTTGTAGAAAAATTCTCATTAACAGGAATCTGTCATATGTGACAATTAACCACTGATTGTCCTGTGTGTCTTGATGTTAAATTGTCGGTCTTAACACTGATGTTTGCTAGACGTATTAGTCTCCCTAGAGAGTGCAAGAGTGTTATTTTGTCACCTTGGGAGGAATATAGGAATAGATGTTATGTATAGGACAAGGAGAAAGAGAAAAAAAATCAGTTAGTCTTGGGATAAGACAGTGAAAAGGAATGTAGGCTACATCAGCATTGAATGGAGTTACATTTATAAATGGCTTGGAGTATGAGCTCTTTGTGGTATGGCTAAATTTACAAATGGTTAAAGAATGCTTGATTCTTGCAGAGCTCTGATAGCAAAGTTGCTTTCCACCTTCGCCCCCTTTCAGCCTTCAGCGAGAGAGAGAGAGAGAGAGAGAGAGAGAGAGAGAGAAGGGAGGAAGGAATGTATGTCGACATTGTAATGTAAAAGTCGGGCTGCAGTACTCTGCTTGCGAGAGTGGAAAAACTTGTAATGAAGACAAACATGTGTTGAAAAAAAAAAAACGGATAGTACTTACCCGAATCCCCGCGCTTCGGTGACTTCTTACTTACCTTGCGAAGATGGCCGCCAGGATCTTCACCCTCGGTGGACCGCAGGTCTTCTGTGCGGTCCATTGCCGATTCCAGCCTCCTGATTGGCTGGAATCGGCACACGTGACGGGGCGGAGCTACGAGGAGCAGCTCTCCAGCACGAGCAGCCCCATTCAACACGGAGAAGACCGGACTGCGCAAGCACGTCTAATCGGGCGATTAGACGCTGAAAATTAGACGGCACCATGGAGACGGGGACGCCAGCAACGGAACAGGTAAGTGAATAACTTCTGTATGGCTCATAATTAATGCACAATGTACATTACAAAGTGCATTAATATGGCCATACAGAAGTGTATACCCCAACTTTGTTTCGCGGGACAACCCCTTTAAGTGAATTACACTGTCTTACTATAAGCTTATGCAAATAAGAAGTTTAATAAGAAAGTTACAGGAGCAGGGAGGTTTTGCTGAAATGCATGTTGCACAATGGCTTGGGCAAAGGACTGTTAAAAAGAAAAAAGAAAAAAATGGCATACAGCAATCCAGTCAAGACAGCCCCACCCCTGTACAATGCCCAAAACAACCCACCTTCTTCATACATACAGAAGGGTGGGCCCCAGCATCGCCCCCTTGATAGAGATCAATGCAGAAGGTGCAGGAAACATGGTCACTGGAATAGAGACTGCCCTCTCACTTCCTCTGCTCATACAGGAAGAGGAGGAGGAAGGGGCCAGACCCAAAATATCCACTACCAGAGACCAGCAGATGGCAGGGCCACTCAGGCCTGCCCCCACAACCTCCATCTTGTTTTGCTCCTATTGTTCCACTGTATGAAGATAATGCTGAATGAGGATGACCAGGTTCCTATCTGCTGGGCCCCCAGAAACCTATGGACACAGTAAATGTATGGGATCATTCTGTGAAGTTTATGGCTCATACCTGAGCTGAATATTCAGTTATAACCCAAAGACGTCACTCATCAATTCCTGTATCTACTGGACTGTCCAATACCAATATTGGGACAGGATATGATGAGAAAACTACAGGCCCAAGAGTCCTTTGAACCGGATGGACAGATGCCTTTACAACTTGAAAAAGATGGTCCAATTCCCACCCACATCTTCTCACTCGCAGTGCCTCAAGAGGAGGAATGGAGATTGTTTGCTGTCATTCATCAACCAGATCATTCAAGCCCTGAGTAATGAAAGTACTAGGAGCACGGGCAGAAGATAATCCACTAGGAGTAGCTTAGAATTGTATGACAGCTTGTGGCTGCTGCTTCTACAGTTATCTCTGTTGCTACTAAATTCCAGTCTGCTGCAGCTATTTGCTACTTGTGTGCCTTCCATGTTTTCTCTTAACTACTCTCACCCTCGACCTTTGTTCCTGCCTGGTACAACCTGTTCTTGTGTTAGGGTTGTGATAGGGTTAGTCAGTGCCCAGGTTCCAGCTCAGGCCCATCCTTGTCAGGATAATTACCCTGCTCTCTGTTAGGCAGGGATTTCCTATTCCTCACCAGTACAGTGCTAGCTTAGTCCTAATATCTGGTCTCTGGGTCAGCTGTCATTCCACCAGGTGGTTTTCCTGCCCAGGGGGATGACACAGTGGTTCCATACCCGAATACATAACAAGAATATACCTCCAGTCACAGTGCAGCTGAAGCCAGGGACACAACTGGTGTCCATCAAGCAATACTGCCTACCATCTGCTGCCTGCCATGGCATTGCACTGCAACTGGAAAAGTTTCTAAAGTATGGTATCCTGAAGAGATGCCAATCACCCTGGAACACCCTGCCCATAAAGAAACCTGGAAGAACAGAGTATAGCCCAGTCCAGGATCTCAGAGCAGTGAATCAAGCTGTGGTTACTTTGCATCAAACAGTGCCCAACATATCTCACAAGGGAAGATACAATTGGGAGTTGAAAGAAAGTAGGCCCTCTGCAATATCCCTGTACCAACAACCATAAGAAAAAGTCAGAGAATTCCTTGGAGCTGCCAGATTCTGCAGAATATGGATATCTGGCTTTGCTGAAATGGCCAAACCCCTTTATGAAGTCACAAAGGGAGGTGAAGATGCCCCCTTCTGCTGGGAGCAGGAGAGGGTCTATGACAAGGGTCTCTGACAACAGCAAACAAACTCTTCTAAAAGCACACACACTGGCCTTGCCTAATCTGGAGAAACCATTTATGGTGTATGTTCATGAGAAGAAGGGCCTGGTGATTGGCATTCTCACCTAGATGATGGGATCATGGCATCAACCTGTTGCTTATCCCTCCAAACAATTTGTTAATGTGGCCATGGGATGGCGTCCCTGCCACAAAGCACTGGCACTAACAGTGGCCTTGGTTACGAGGCTGACAAGCTTACCCTGGGTCAAGATCTTACAGTACGGGTGCCACCTTCCGTACTAACTCTGATGGTTACCAAAGGTCACCACTGGCTGACAAATACTCGCATGATCAAGTACCAAGCCTTCCTATCTGAATAACCAAGACTGACTTTGGAAGTATGCACCACTCTAAATTCAGCAACCCTGTTGCCCACTAGAACTGGGGCCCCTGACCATAAATGCTGTGGGGTGATGGATGAAGTCTTTAGCTACCATCTTGATCTACGGGACACACCTCTTGAAGCTCCTGATGTTGAATAGTACACAGTTGCTAGCAGCTTCATGGATGAAGGTATACGCTATGATGGATATACAGTGGTCATCCTACAGACTACTACAAGAGCAGAACTGCTGCCCAAAGGAACTTCAGCTCAAAAGGCAGAACTTATTGCACTTATCAGAGCCCTACAGCTGGCAGCTGGAGTGAAAGTCAATATCTTCACTAACTCAAAACATGCCTTCCTCACACTCCATGTTCAAGAGGCCCTGAGAAGAAAAAAGTGTCTGATCCCTTCAGCGGGTCAAGAAGTGAAGCATGCTCCTCTCATTTTGGAACTGTCAGAAGAGGCGTGGGTCATTCACTGTAAAGGAAGACAGAAGGGAGACTCACTCATTGCATAGGGAAACAGAGAGGCAGATGCTAATGCCAAGCGAGCTGCCACTCTCCTGAAGCGCCAAAAGTCCTGTCAAGCTACAAGTCTTTTTTTTGGTTCCCCTAAGCAACTGGAACCCCTGCTATAATCAAAGTGAACACCAATGGCTAAAGACAGAAGATGGAAAATACACACCTGAGGGCTGGTTCATCCCCTCAGATGGAAGAAGTGTGGTCCCAAAGGTACTAGCAACAAAGATCATCAAGAAAGTGCATGAGGACACACTATGGGTCCACCACTATGGAAGATCTAATCTGAGATGCACAGTATATCCCAAGACTTAACAGCCAGCACCACAAAATGTGTCATTTGCGCTGCAAATAATCCCAGACAAGGTCCTCTGAAGACCCCAGGGATATAATCTTATGGAGCAGCTCCCAACCAAGATGTACTAGTGGACTTAACTCAAATGCCTGCAGCTGATATCAGACCACGTTTCACAGCCCGAAATCCCACTTGCCTGTGTGAAATTTGCTTTCGGCCAAAAAAGGCAGTGTCTCTAAGGGGTAAAGAGGCTTTCTGAAATCTGGCTAATACAGCACAAATCATGTGGCTCCAAAGATCCAAAATTCACATATGGGACCAAATAGTTGGGTAATGCAATGGACCGGTGTTCTAGTTGGGTGCTTGTGCCGGTGTAGATTGCCTACTGGGTACCCAAAGACTTCAGGCCCCAGGCAACTGTCGACTTTGTCCACCCATCAAGCCCCTTGGCATTGACCTTTTCATCAATACCACAAAGGGCATTATAAATCTCAGCTATGCTCGGAGGAGCCTTAAATATTTCACGGAGTATATCAATCAGGAGCTGCAGATGAATCGCAGCTCTGATTACACAGTAGGTCTTTTCTATGAATTTCAGATTTCATTTCTATGAAGCTGTTGATGGGCACCACAGGGAGCCGAAGATGGTTGAGACCATGCAGAAATATTGATATGTGGGATTATACAGACAGGCAACACCTCGAGATATAACTACTGTATACTGGAAGTGACAGATATGCCCCAAGGCAGTAAGAGGTACATAGGGGCTTACTAGTAGCACATGGAGGATGGTAATGGGAACTTTATATTGACCCCAATGACAAAGGGATCATCAGTAAGTAACATTCTCAGACATCTGACTTATTTTTAAATAAAAGTTTTTTCACCTTTGAATATCACTCACATCCTGCCCAAGGATGGAGCACAGATTTCATCTCATGGGAGGAGCTTCCTCATGTACTCATTTTCACCTACTGCTCAGCAATAAGTGAGCTACTAGCCACATTGAAAAAAAAGGGTGTGGCAATTGCTTCCAACATATTTATGGCCTTCAAAAATGGATGTCACTATTTAAATGGGTTATCTAGCTTTTAAAAATGGATAGCCTTTTTCTCAGGATAGGCCATCAAATTCTGATTGGCTGCTCAGGTTCCTTGCTGATCAGATGATTGTAGGGACGCTGTGCTTGTTCAAGCAGAATAGCCTCTTCAGTTTTTACATTTAGAGATGAGCGAGCGTACTCGCTAAGGGAAATTACTCAAGCGAGTATGGGCATTTTCAAGTACATGCCTGCTTGCCGGAAAAGATTCGGGGGACGGCGGGGGAGAGCGGGTGGAAACGGGGGGTGGGGGAGATCTCTCTCTCCCCCTCGCTCCCCCTGCTCACTCCCGCAACTCACCGCTCACCCCCGCCGACCCCGAACCATTCCGGATGAGCATGCATGTACTCGAAAATGGTGATACTCGCTCGAGTAATTTGCCTTAACGAGTACTCGCGCTCATCTCTATTTACATTTGAACATGATGCTGTTTCTACTTCCAATACTGTAGAATTTCTAGTGGCCATTCTGGGTACTACAAGCTTGTCCCATCCACAGAAATAGAATTTCTGTAGTAGCACTTGGCATTCTTATAGTTATACATTGTATCATTTCCTGTAGTGTACAGCAGGGAACTCCAACCTTTTGGCGTCTCTAAGCCACATTTGAAGAAGAAGGGTTGTCTTGGGCTGCCCAATAAATACACAAACACTAATGAAATGCATTGGAATACTGCACATGGATTTTGCCCATTGACAGGGATAAATATGTCTGCAGATTCACGGCAAAAACCATGGCAGAAAGCCACTGATTTTGCCGCAGTTTTTAGAGACGGAATTGGCATATGTGAATATTCTGCCACGTGAACGTACCTTTAGGGTTCAAATAATCAATTAATGTCCACAGAGTCACAGGCAGCACTGACTTAATGACTTCTAGATTAATGCAGCAGGGGTGGCGGACCTGGGTTATCTACTGACTACTCTCTACACTGGGTACCCGCTCATTAAATCACACAGACGCACTCTCAGTACTGCCGCTGGGCACTAGGCGTTGCCCTAGCTGCAGCCCAAGATGAAATTGGAGAAGGGGAAGGGAGAGGCAGAGCTAAAAGCGCCTTACAGCTCATCACTGCTCTGCTGAGTATGCTCCAATGCCTCTTGGCCATCAGCGTGTCACATGAAGAGCACAGCCTGGAGGCAGTAATGCTAAGTGCTGGACCAATGAGGGAAATTGCTGGCTTAGACTTGGCCAGCACAGCTCCTTATTGGTTCTGCTCTCGACAGTGCCTCTCCTACAGCCTGGAGCAGCAACTGTAAGTGCCCTCTCACAGGCTCCTCTCCCTTGCGTGCCAATGTCTCTATACTCCGTTACTTCACAGTCACACATATTAGTAGTTGGGCAGGTGGGCTGCTGCAGTTCCTCTACACAGGGCCAGCTTCATGTAGTTGTCACTGACATGGTTGCCTCTGTGTATAATAAATTACAGCGACCGTCCCACCAGGAATTTTACAGCTGCAGTAAACAGCGAAACTGCTCCTGTGGGTCACATTCCTAGCTATCCTGGGGTGCATGCAGCCCCAGAAAAACTATGGAATACACTTTTCATCAAGTTTCTGACATAAGCACGCAGAGGATTATGGGAAATAATTTTAATTAGTTGCAGGATTTCAGTAATGTTCCTTTGATGCCTATGTAGTAATTTACATCAGCATATATTGTATTTATGTGCCTATCATCACATGTACCGTAGGTTATACAGTATATTACAGCTCTCGTTGTTGGCCATCAGACAAGACACATTGTTCCCTTTACACAACTCCATGCTATTATTATTACATAGGAAGGCACATGTGATAGATGATTAATTCACTATAATGCTAATTAACCTTATTAAGAAGCAGTTATGTGAATCGCTCTTTACATCTAATTACTGTTTGCATTGTTCCATTGGGGGAAAAGTTATTTACAAATAGTGGAAACATCAGAAGATTCTTCATGTCATAGCTGGGTGCGGTGTACATAACTGCACTCCTAAGAAAACAATGTGGGCGCTAACCCTCAACATAAAGACCAGCCTTTTATAATCGTATTGGTCCTGCTGCTAATACAACTAGCACTAACCTGTGTCTATAGACACCTGTATATAAACCAGAACTGCCCTACTGATAATTTACCATATTTTTCTGACTAAAAGATGCACTTTTTAGAAAAAAAAATCTTGCCAAAGAGTTTGTAGGTATTTAGTCTGATGTCAGGAGGGTTTAGCAGTGCCAGACCCCTCTAACTACTTCCATAAAGGTCAGTCACAGAGCTTTTGAGCTGTAACTGATCATTATACCACAAGGAAGTACTTTATTTCCCTCAGTAGGTCTGGCTCGGCTACCACTGATTATCACAGGCTTTGACCTCTGACCCCCTCCTCCTGGTGTATACACTGCATACAGACATGCAGTAATGCAGACACTAAGGGTAGACGTTAGGGGACAGAGCCTGTTATATCAGCCATGGTCAGACCAGAGCTACAAAGTATGGTCAAGTACTTCCTGGTTGGGTTGCTGCCTCAACGGAGGTACTGGGGGCACTTTTACTACTGGGAGCACTATGTAACGAGTGTGGTGGTATGGCCATTTAATTTGTTTATCAGTAACTCATTCATAATGGTTCAACTTACAGTGGTCTCTGCTGGAGAAGGTTTTGTATGTTGAATATTGTTAAAATGAACTTGATTCGATTGTTTGGTCTTAGGTTTGCAGGAGAAGTGGTGTTTAGGTTCGCTGCACAGGCAGTGGTCAGTTACAGTGGGCTGTGAGGAGAAGTAAGACACAAGTATCCCCCTCGTTCAAAGCGGATGTTTCTGGTACCTGGGAATACTCGGGACAGGGGATAAAAGAACAATCTAGTCTACGACTGTGAAAAAGTAAAGGAACTAAAGTCAGTCGCAACGCGACTTAATGGACTTACTCCACTTACGCATCACCATTATTTTTCCACGGTCTACCGGAACCAGTAGTAATAGCGGTCACAGTAATAAGTGACCCCCCCATGGGGGCCACAGTAGTAACATTGCACCCATAGTGGCCCTAGTAGTAACAGTGCCACCATAGTGGCCCTAGTAGTAACAGTATCTTCATAGTGGCCTCAGTGGTAACAGTCACCCCCATAGTGGCCACAGTAGTAATTAGTGACCCCCATAGTGGCCACAGTGGTAACAGTGCCCCCATAGTGGTTCCAGTAGTAATAGTTGCCCCAGTATTAACAGTGTTCCCTATATTGGCTCCAATAGTAATATTGACCACCATGATGGCCGCAATAGTAATAGGGACCCCTATAGTGGCAACAATAGTGGTTAGTGACCCTGATACTTGCCCTAGCAGTAACATTGACCCCCATAGTTGCCCAAGTAGTAATAGTTGTCACAGTAGTAAGTGACCTTCATAGTGCCCCCAGTAGTAACTGTGTTCTCATAGTGGTCCCAGTAGTAATAGTTACACCCATAGTGGGCCAGGTAGTAATAGTTACTCTATAGAGCCCCCAGTAGTAATAGTGACCCCCATAGTGGCCCCAGTAGTAACAGTGACCCCCATAGTGGCTGCAGTAGTAATAGTGACCCCTATAGTGGCCGCAATAGTGATTAGTGACCCCAATAGTGGCCCCCATAGTGGCACCAGAAGTAATAGTGACTCCATAGTGGTCCCAGTAGTAATAATGGCCCCAATAGTGGTCCCAGTGGTAACAGTAGTAAGTGACCTCCATAGTGCCCTCAGTAGTAACAGTGCCCCTAGTAGTAATAGTGGTCACAGTAGTAAGTTACCCCCATGGTGGTTCCAGTAGTAACAGTGATTTGATAGTGGCCCCAGTAGTAACAGTTACAGTCATAATGATCCCAGAAGTAACAATGGTAGTGGCCACAGTAGTAATTAGTGACGCCCATAGTGGATGAGTAGTAATTAGTGACGCCCACAGTGGCCCCAGAAGTAATTAGTGACTCCAATAGTGGCACCAGTACTAAAAGCGACCCCCCCCCCCCCATGGTGGCCACAGTAGTAACAGTGCCCCCAGTAGTAATAGTGACCCCCCCCCCCATAGTAGTCGCATGCTGTCCAACTAGAGACCAAAAGCAATCCTCCTAATGGCCTCTGGCCAGGCCTCATCCCTACAGGCACCCCACTTACTCCGTCCACAGCTCCAGTCTGGCGGTGGCATCTTGGCGCAGATATCAGTAGTCACAGACTCTTCACTCCACCACCACATCAGAGCTATAGGCAGAGTGAGTAGAATTCATTTATAGGAGTTATCTAGGTATATATTGGGGAGAGAGGGAGGCCGCTGCTCCGACCCCTGTTTAGTGGCTGGTGCTCGTAATTACAGGCGCAGCTCTCATTAAAATTAGTGGGACCCCAGCTTGCAATTCTGAGTGCTGTCCACTGCACCCCTGTGTATCCCACTTTATGCTGTCTTGATAAACCCTGGTTAAGAATTAATGCATGGCCAGCAGGCCGCATAAAATGAGTCTGTAGGTGGGATTTGGCCCGCGAGCCTTGTGTTTGATATGTGTGCTTTAGACCCTGAAGTCTGTGGGCTTCCTTTCTGAGTCCTTAATATTACCAATTTAGTTCCACAGTTTCTAGTTCCTTATTTCATACCCTATTCCAGCAGTTTAGTTCCCCTCTTCCTGTTCAAAGGTTTTATTGCTCCTACCCTTGGCCAGTGATGCTGTGGTGCTCAAGTCCCTATTATGCAGTAGTTCGGTCCTACTCATTTATGTCCAGTAGCGTTGGGCCACATATACTACAGCCCTGTGGTGTAAAGCTCAAGTTCCAGGTGCCAGTAGATTACTGCTCTAGTGTTACACGTTCAGACTTGGTTTTATTCACTGGTCCCCAGTGTTATTGATGTCGCATCCCAGTCCTTGGTATTCAGCAGTTTAGTCCCCCTTTTCAGTACACAAGTTCCTTGCTTGACGTCCAGTGGTTTGAGGATACTATCTCTTGTGTTCTGTGGTTTATTGACTTTACCCTTATGTCTGATGATTTAATACTCCCATTTCTATTGTTCAGGGGTTTGTGTACTAGTCAATTGTATTCAGTGGTTTATAGCTCTAATCCCTGGTGTCTAGTGGATAATGCTCAAGTCCATTTTGTATAGTGGATCGATGCTTAATTTGTTGGTGTCTTAATGCTGTAGTTAGTCACGCTTAATGGCTTCATTCACTAGCTTATGGTATAGTTGTTTCATTTGAATAACTGTATCTTTCTAGTAATATAGCTGCCTACTTGGTTAACAGTGATGTACTTTCCCCATCACTAACATCTGGTAGTTCAAAACTCGAGTCCCTGGTATCTGGTGGATTAATGCTTTAGTCCTTGGTGTCAAGTAGATTAATGCTGTAGTCCCTTGTGTCTAGTGGATTGATGCTTAAATCTCTGGTCTCTAATGGATTAATACTCTAGTTCCTGGTGTCTAAAGGATCGATGCTCTAATCCCTGGTGTCTAGTGGACTGATGCTCCAGTCCCTGGTGTCTAGTAGATTGATGCTCCAGTCACTGGTGTCTAGTGGATTGATTCTCTAGTCCCTGTTGTCTAGTAGATTGATGCTCCAGTCGCTGGTGTCTAGTGGATTGATTCTCTAGTCCCTGTTGTTTAGTGGATTGATTCTCTAGTCCCTGTTGTTTAGTGGGTTGATGCTCTAGTCCCTGGTGTCTAGTGGATTGATGCTCCAGTCCCTGGTGTCTAGTGGATTGATGCCCTAGTCCCTGGCATCTAGTCGATTGATGCTCTAGTCCCTGGTGTCTAGTCGATTGATGCTCTAGTCCCTCTGTCACATAGAAGTGAATGCAGTGATTGTGATGCATCCACTCCGCCGCACCTTTCACATGGGGTATTTGGTGGGTTCCAGTCATGAGATGTCTGAGTGTCCCAGTGGTCAGACCTCAGTGATCAGACATTTATCACTTATCCTGTGGACAGAGAGTAAAGGCCCATTTAGATGAGACAAGTGTTGGGCAAACGATAGCTCAAAGTGGGGCGACAGGAGGAGATTTCTCTCCTCTTGCTCCACCGCCCCTCTCCATTGACTTAACACAGCGGTCGTTCAGTACTGTACTGGCTGCTATTTACACTCATCGCTCAGCTCATCGTCCATCATTTATGCAGCATAAACTATGGATGATGAACTGATCGCTAATCGTACAGTACTGGACGGCCACTATGTAAAGGCAATACAGAGGGACGGGGGAGCGCGAGGAGAGAAATCTCCTGCCGTCACGCAGTGAGCCAGCGATACTAGTTCCTGTGCAGCAGCACGACAGCGAGTATGTACGGATACAAGTGTCAGCCATTGTTTCCCCGTTTTAGCCAAGTCTAAATGGACCTTAAATATCCAAGGCCAACTGCACACAAACGAGTCAGATTCAGCCTGCAGAGGAATTCGGCTCTGACCTCGTCTGGCGATCCTGTGGACCTGCTTTTTCTGTAATGTGGATGACCATGGACGCTCGCCATTGGTTGTGTGTAGTAGAGAATTTTTTATTTAAATATTCATTTTTCCTGCAACTGAAATCCGGTCGTGTGAGACTGGCCTATGGGAAAAAACAAATCCCAAACATCAAACATAATTATACAACAAAGCTCCAAAATCGAAGTCTTAAAAGAAATCTTATACATTGTTAGACCCTTAGTGGCGCGGCCTATTTTGGGCCTAAGGATGTGACGATGTTTTGGGATTTTCATCTCAACTTTTCAAAAGCCATAGCTTTTTTATTTTTTTGTCCACATGGCCATATGAGGGCTTGTTTTTGTGTGATCAGATATAGTTTTTATCGGTAACCTTGTTTAGGTACATACCGTATAATGTATTTTATATCTTTTATTACATTCTTTTGAAGAGCGGGAGAGAAAAAACACATTAATTCTGCCATTGTTTTTTGTTTTTGTTTTTTACAGTGTTAATCATTTAGCATGAATGACATGATACATTGTTTTTTGATACCCCCAAATTTTTATTCAGTTTCTTTTTCAGTTTTGCACAATAAGGGCTCAGTCAGATGAGCATGTTTTTTCATGTACCTATGCACGCAAGAAAATGCGCTCCACGGATGAGCAAAATGCGCGTGACCGAAGGTCAATGTATATGCTCCGTTCCCTGGAGCAGCTGTGTTTGAAGAAGTGTAGCTGCTCCAGGAGGGTCCCCTCATCACTGAACACTGGGACAGCGCTGTCACAGTGTTCAGTGATGAGGGGACACCCTGCGGGTGTTAAAGACTCCCCTGCCACAGCTGTCACCAGCTGTGGCAGTGGACCGTGATGCTATTGCATTGCTTTCAATGGGACCGGGGCTGTAGCTGGCCCCTTGAAAACAATGAGCTGCAGGCAACCCTTGCAGTGATTTTTGGGAAAGGGCTTGAAATATAAGCCCTTCCCTGAAAATAAGCCCAAGCTGACAGAAAAAAACATATCACCTAGCACTCTGGCGTGGCTTCTTTCTGCAGCTCCATGGAAGTTCTTATTCTATATTCTGGTGGCCGGGATTTAAAAATCCCCGCCTCCAGAAAGCACTGCCTCTGATTGGCTGAGCACTGTGACCAATCAGTGACTGGCCTTCCCAGGCAGGATGTAAGCTTTCGTCCTGAGGTGGGAACGGGTTAAATGCATTCAGTACATCTGTGGTCACTTAAAGATGTAAGCTGAGGCTCTTCACTGCCAATTCAAAATCTGACTATACTCCATTTATAATACCGCCGTCTTGTTATGCAGCTGAGGGGTCAGGACCCCAGGTGCGCCACCTGTAAACCTCTCTTCATTTATAACCAGGAAACTTTTGCCACCTCTAAGGCCTCCTTCCCACGAGCGTGACGGGGTCCGCCGCGTAATATTACGCAGTGAAGCCCGTCACGGCGCCCCCCAGAGCCCCTATACTCACCTGCGGGAGATAGCGTGAAATCGCTTCCCCGCCCACCACCGCCGCGTCACCGCCCGTCACCGCCCACCACCGCCGCGTCACCGAGCGTGTCACGTGACGCGGCCGGCCGCGTCATTTGGCGTCAGATGACGCGCGGCGGTGGGCGGGAAAGCGTTTTTTCACGCTATCTCCCGCTGGTTACAGCGGGAGATAGCGTGAACGGACGGCTTCCATTGACTGCAATGGAAGCCGTCAGTGCGTACAGCCCGTCCTCACCCGCAGAAAATAGAGCATGCTGCGGGTGAGGACGGGAGAAATCGCGGTGCGTAATTCCGCGCTGGAATTACGCATCGTGAGCATTGTGCTATTAGGTTCAATAGAACCTAATAGCTGCGGGCAACGCAGCGGATTTTCGCCGCGAATTACGCGGCGGAAATCCGTTCGTGGGAAGGAGGCCTTAGATGGAGATTTCACTAACTAATAAAAGTCTGTGGGAAAAAGCGATATGTTTTCCCTTTAGACCCAATTAAAGTCACATGACCTGTTAAGTTTTTCTTCTTCTTTTCCAGCTGCCTTTATCTCAGCTTTGCATTCGATGTAGTTCTAACCTTCTCCTGACATTCGCAGGTGCCAGAAATCTTTCTGCTGAAGCCCAGGAGAGGTAATAATGTATTTATAAAGCTTCATTTATAATTCTTTCTGTTGCTTTTATGACCCCAAGAAAATCTATGCCGTGTACTCTCCGCAACTTTAGTGTCTTTCTTCAGTAATGCAGCTAATTCACCGATACTGGAGAAAAAGAAGACCATGTGGGGAGAGAGAGAGGGGCTGCAATATATTTATTATACAGGTAGAGTAAGGATACATATTTATACCAGCTCTTTACGGGACTGTGAATATGTAGACAAGTAATCACATCCTGCCTGCGCTCAGCCCTGTAACCAGGAACTTTTTGTGAGGTACATTCAATTTAGGGAGCAATAAAGGGAAATAAGTTTAATCCAGCTGCAGTTACCAGAAAAACGTTAAATAATGTAACTTACTGGCAGGAGATTTATATTGGTGGAGGAGCAGTAGACCCTATAGGGAGGTCCGGGATATTATATTACTACCACAATGCCACAATTCACAAAGGCATATTTTTAACAAACTCTGCAACACCAGTCATAATGACTCCTAAGAACACCAATGCAGCAATCCTTCCCAAGTTATACGGCAAAAAAAGTTTAAAAAAAAAAGTTTGGCTAGTCCCTTATTTTTATTCTATTTTATTCTTCAGGAGGGATCAGAGATTTAATCTCTTATACTCATTGTCACCCCTTGCTGAGTAATACATTTTGTATGAGCTGCCAAGAGGATTGCGGGTAAGAAAATGACAAATAATCTAAGCAGATATACAAGACTACATCTACAATAGTATAGCACCTCATGTATACAGGTATAACTATTATAATACTGTCCACTATGTACAAGAATTTAACAACTATAATACTTCATCATATGTACAAGAAAAAAACTAATATAACACTGGTTCTTTTGTACAAGACTATAACTACTATAATACCGTTCCTATCTACAAGAATATAACTACTGATAATATTGCCCCCTATGTACAAGAATATAACTACTACAATACTGCCACCTATGTACAAGAATATAATTGCTATAATACTGTCCTCTATGTACAAGAATATAAGTACTATAATACTGCTCCTATGCGCAAGAATATAACTACTGATAATATTGCCCCCTATGTACAAGAATATAACTATTATAATACTGCCCCCTATGTAGAAGAATAGAACTTTTATAATACTGTCCCATATGTAAAATAATATAACTACTGATAATATTGCCCCATTTGTAAAAGAATATAACTACTATAATACTGCTCCATATGTACAAGAATATAACTACTATTATCCTACCCCCTATGTAGAAGAATATAACTACTATAATACTGCTCCTATGTACAAGAATATAACTATTATAATACTGTCCCACTAGGTAAAAGAATATAACTACTATAATACTGCTCCCTATGTACAAGAATATAACTACTATAATACTGCTCTCTATGTACAAGAATATAACTAATATAATACTGCTCCCTATGTACAAGTATATAACTACTATCATACTGTCCTCCTATTTACAAGAATATAACTACTATAATACTGCCCCCTATGTACAAGAATATAACTACTATAATACTGTCTCCTATGTGCAAGAATATAACTACTATAATACTGCCCCCCTATGTACAAGAATATAACTACTATAATACTGATCCCTATGTACAAGAATATAACTACTATAATACTGCCCCCTATGTACAAGAATATAACTACTATAATACTGCCTCCTATGTACAAGAATATAACTACTATATTACTGCCCCCTATGTACAAGAATATAACGTCTATAATACTATCCCCTATGTACAAGAATATAACTACTATAATACTGTTCCCTATGTACAACAATATAACTACTATAATACTGCCTCCTATGTACAAGAATATAACTACTATAATACTGTCTCCTATGTGCAAGAATATAACTACGATAATACTGCCTCCTATGTACAAGAATATAACTACTATAATACTGTCTCCTATGTGCAAGAATATAACTACCATAATACTGCCTCCTATGTACAAGAATATAACTACTATAATACTGCCCCTATATACAAGCATATAACTAGAGATGAGCGAACACCAAAATGTTCGGGTGTTCGTTATTCGGAACGAACTTCCCGCGATGCTCGAGGGTTCGTTTCGAACAACGAACCCCATTGAAGTCAATGGGCGACCAGAGCATTTTTGTATTTCGCCGATGCTCGCTAAGGTTTTCATGTGTGAAAATCTGGGCAATTCAAGAAAGTGATGGGAATGACACAGAAACGGATAGGGCAGGTGAGGGGCTACATGTTGGGCTGCATCTCAAGTTCACAGGTCCCACTATTAAGCCACAATACCGGCAAGAGTGGGCCCCCCCCCCTCCCAACAACTTTTACTTCTGAAAAGCCCTCATTAGCATGGCATACCTTTGCTAAGCACCACACTAGCTACAACAAAGCACAATCACTGCCTGGATGACACTCCGCTGCCACTTCTCCTGGGTTACATGCTGACCAACCGCCCCCCCTCCCCCCCACAGCGCACACCAAAGTGTCCCTGCGCAGCCTTCAGCTGCCCTCATGCCACGCCACACTCATGTCTATTTAGAAGTGCGTCTGCCATGAGGAGGAACCGCAGGCACACACTGCAGAGGGTTGGCACGGCTAGGCAGCGACCCTCTTTAAAAGTGGCGGGGCGATAGCCCACAATGCTGTACAGAAGCAATGAGAAATAGAATCCTGTGCCACCGCCATCAGGAGCTGCACACGTAGGCATAGCAATGGGGAACCTATGTGCCACACACTATTCATTCTGTCAAGGTGTCTGCATGCCCCAGTTAGACCGGGCTTTTTAATTCATAGACACAGGCAGGTACAACTCCCTATTGTGAAGTCCCTGTGGACCGACAGCATGGGTGGGTGCCAGGAAGCCACCGGCGGTACATAGAAATATCCCATTGCATTGCCTAACACAGCTGAGGTAGTAATGTCGTGCGTAATACAGGTGGGCTTCGGCCCACACTGCATGCCCCAGTCTGACCGGGGTTCTTTACAAGTGGACACATGTAGGTTACACTCCCTGTGGACCCACTGCCTGGGTGGGTGCCAGGAAGCCACCGGCGGTACATAGAAATATCCCATTGCATTGCCCAACACAGCTGAGGTAGTAATGTTGTGCGTAATACAGGTGGGCTTCGGCCCACACTGCATGCCCCAGTCAGACTGGGGTTCTTTAGAAGTGTACAGATGTATTAAAAACTCCGTGTGCACCTACAGCATGGGTGGCTCCCTGGAACCCACTGGCGGTACACAAAAATATCCCATTGCATTGCCCAACACAGCTGAGGTAGTAATGTCGTGCATAATGCAGGTGGGCTTCGGCCCACACTGCATGCCCCAGTCAGACTGGGGTTCTTTAGAAGTGGACACATGTAGGTTAAACTCCCTGTGGACCCACTGCCTGGGTGGGTGCCAGGAAGCCACCGGCGGTACATGGAAATATCCCATTGCATTGCCCAACACAGCTGAGGTAGTAATGTTGTGCGTAATACAGGTGGGCTTCGGGCCACACTGCATGCCCCAGTCAGACTGGGGTTCTTTAGAAGTGTACAGATGTATTAAAAACTACGTGTGCACCTACAGCATGGGTGGCTCCCTGGAACCCACCGGCGGTACACAAAAATATCCCATTGCATTGCCCAACAAAGCTGAGGTAGTAATGTCGTGCGTAATACAGGTGGGCTTCGGCCCACACTGCATGCCCCAGTCAGACTGGGGTTCTTTAGAAGTGGACACATGTAGGTTAAACTCCCTGTGGACCCACTGCCTGGGTGGGTGCCAGGAAGCCACCGGCGGTACATAGAAATATCCCATTGCATTGCCCAACACAGCTGAGGTAGTAATGTCGTGCTTAATGCAGGTGGGCTTCGGCCCACACTGCATGTCCCAGTCAGACTGGGGTTCTTTACAAGTGTACAGATGTATTAAAAACTCCGTGTGCACCTACAGCATGGGTGGCTCCCTGGAACCCACCGGCGGTACACAAAAATATCCCATTGCATTGCCCAACACAGCTGAGGTAACGTCAGCTGGAATGCAGGTGGGCTAAAAATTAATTTGATTACACTGTAGGCGAGGGCCCACAAAAATTGCTGTATCAACAGTACTAATGTACATCCCAAAAATTGGCCATGGCCAGCCAAGAGGGCAGGTGAAACCCATTAATCGCTTTGGTTAATGTGGCTTAAGTGGTAACTAGGCCTGGAGGCAGCCCAGTGTAACGAAAAATTGGTTCAAGTTACAGTTCCAACGCTTTTAAGCGCATTGAAACTTATAAAAATTGTTCAGAAAAATTATTTGAGTGAGCCTTGTGGCCCTAAGAAAAATTGCCCGTTCAGCGTGATTACGTGAGGTTTCAGGAGGAGGAGCAGGAGGAGGAGGAGGAATATTAGACACAGATTGATGAAGCAGAAATGTCCCCGTTTTGGATGGTGAGAGAGAACGTAGCTTCCATCCGCGGGTGCAGCCTACGTATTGCTTACGTATCGCTGCTGTCCGCTGGTGGAGAACAGAAGTCTGGGGAAATCCAGCCTTTGTTCATCTTGATGAGTGTTAGCCTGTCGGCACTGTCGGTTGACAAGCGGCTACGCTTATCTGTGATGATTCCCCCAGCCGCACTAAACACCCTCTCCGACAAGACGCTAGCCGCAGGACAAGCAAGCACCTCCAGGGCATACAGCGCTAGTTCAGGCCACGTGTCCAGCTTCGACACCCAGTAGTTGTAGGGGGCAGAGGCGTCACCAAGGATGGTCGTGCGATCCGCTACGTACTCCCTCACCATCCTTTTACAGTGCTCCCGCCGACTCAGCCGTGACTGGGGAGCGGTGACACAGTGTTGGTGGGGAGCCATAAAGCTGGCCAGGCCCTTAAAGACTGTTGCACTGCCTGGGATGTACATGCTGCTCGATCTACGCACATCCCCTGCTACCTTGCCCTCGGTACTGCGCCTTCTGCCACTAGCGCTGTCGGCTGGGAATTTTACCATCAGCTTGTCCGCAAGGGTCCTGCGGTATAGCAACACTCTCGAACCCCTTTCCTCTTCGGGAATCAGAGTGGGCAGGTTCTCCTTATACCGTGGATCGAGCAGTGTGTACACCCAGTAATCCGTCGTGGCCAGAATGCGTGCAACAAGAGGGTCACGAGAAAGGCATCCTAACATGAAGTCAGCCATGTGTGCCAGGGTACCTGTACGCAACACATGGCTGTCTTCACTAGGAAAATCACTTTCAGGATCCTCCTCCTCCTCCTCCTCCTCCTCCTCCTCAGGCCATACACGCTGAAAGGATGACAGGCAATCAGCCGGTGTACCGTCAGCAGCGGCCCAAGCTGTCTCTTCCCCCTCCTCCTCATCCTCCTCATGCTCCTCCTCCTCCTCCTGTACGCGCTGAGAAATAGACAGGAGGGTGCCCTGACTATCCAGCGGCATACTGTCTTCCCCCGCCCCCGTTTCCGAGCGCAAAGCAGCTGCCTTTATGGTTTGCAGGGAATTTCTCAAGATGCATAGCAGAGGAATGGTGACGCTAATGATTGTAGCATCGCCGCTCACCACCTGGGTAGACTCCTCAAAATTACCAAGGACATGGCAGATGTCTGCCAACCAGGCCCACTCTTCTGAAAGGAATTGAGGAGGCTGACTCCCACTGCGCCGCCCATGTTGGAGTTGGTATTCGACTATAGCTCTACGTTGTTCATAGAGCCTGGCCAACATGTGGAGCGTAGAGTTCCACCGTGTGGGCACGTCGCACAGCAGTCGGTGCACTGGCAGCTTAAAGTGATGTTGCAGGGTGCGCAGGGTGGCAGCGTCCGTGTGGGACTTGCGAAAATGTGCGCAGAGCCGGCGTGCCTTTACGAGCAGGTCTGACAAGCGTGGGTAGCTTTTCAGAAAGCGCTGAACCACCAAATTAAAGACGTGGGCCAGGCATGGCACGTGCGTGAGGCTGCCGAGCTGCAGAGCCGCCACCAGGTTACGGCCGTTGTCACACACGACCATGCCCGGTTGGAGGCTCAGCGGCGCAAGCCAGCGGTCGGTCTGCTGTGTCAGACCCTGCAGCAGTTCGTGGGCCGTGTGCCTCTTATCGCCTAAGCGGAGTAGTTTCAGCACGGCCTGCTGACGCTTGCCCACCGCTGTGCTGCCACACCGCGCGACACCGACTGCTGGCGACATGCTGCTGCTAACACATCTTGATTGCGAGACAGAGGAGGAGGAGGAGGAGGGTGCTTTAGTGGAGGAAGCATACACCTCCGCAGATACCACCACCGAGCTGGGGCCCGCAATTCTGGGGGTGGGTAGGACATGAGCGGTCCCAGGCTCTGACTCTGTCCCAGCCTCCACTAAATTCACCCAATGTGCCGTCAGGGAGATGTAGTGGCCCTGCCCGCCTGTGCTTGTCCACGTGTCCGTAGTTAAGTGGACCGTGGCAGTAACCGCGTTGGTGAGGGCGCGTACAATGTTGTGGGAGACGTGGTCGTGCAGGGCTGGGACGGCACATCGGGAAAAGTAGTGGCGACTGGGAACTGAGTAGCGCGGGGCCGCCGCCTCCATTATACTTTTGAAGGACTCCGTTTCCACAACCCTATACGGCAGCATCTCAAGGCTGATGAATTTTGCTATGCGGACGGTTAACGTTTGAGCGTGCGGGTGCGTGGCGGCGTACTTGCGCTTGCGCTCCAACAGTTGCGCAAGCGACGGCTGGACGGTGCGCTGAACTACACTGCTGGATGGGGCCGAGGACAGCGGAGGTGAGGGTGTGGGTGCAGGCCAGGAGACGGTAGTGCCTGTGTCCTGAGAGGGGGGTTGCATCTCAGTGGCAGGTTGGGGCACAGGGGGAGAGGCAGGGGTGCAAACCGGAGGCGCTGAACGGCCTTCGTCCCACCTTGCGGGGTGCTTGGCCATCATATGTCTGCGCATGGTGGTGGTGGTGAGGCTGTTGGTGTTGGCTCCCCGGCTGAGCTTTGCGCGACAAAGGTTGCACACCACTGTTCGTCGGTCGTCAGGCGTCTCTGTGAAAAACTGCCAGACCTTAGAGCACCTCGGCCTCTGCAGGGTGGCATGGCGCGAGGGGGCGCTTTGGGAAACACTTGGTGGATTATTCGGTCTGGCCCTGCCTCTACCCCTGGCCACCGCACTGCCTCTTGCAACCTGCCCTGCTGATGCCCTTGACTCCCCCTCTGAAGACCTATCCTCCTGAGTAAGCGTTGCACACCAGGTGGGGTCAGTCACCTCATCGTCCTGCTGCTCTTCCTCCGAATCCTCTGTGCGCTGCTCCCTCGGACTTACTGCCCTTACTACTACCTCACTGCAAGACAACTGTGTCTGATCGTCATCGTCCTCCTCACCCACAGAAAGTTGTTGAGACAGTTGGCGGAAGTCCCCAGCCTCTTCCCCCGGACCCCGGGAACTTTCGAATGGTTGGGCATCAGTGACGATAAACTCCTCTGGTGGGAGAGGAACCGCTGCTGCCCAATCTAAGCAGGGGCCCGAGAACAGTTCCTGGGAGTGTTCCCGCTCCTGAGCAGGTGTTATTGTAGTGGAGTGAGGAGGCTGGGAGGAAGGAGGAGCAGCAGACAGAGGATTCGGATTGGCAGCAGTGGACGGCGCAGAACTGCGGGTAGACGATAGGTTGCTCGAAGCACTTTCTGCCATCCAGGACAGGACCTGCTCACACTGCTCATTTTCTAATAACCGTCTCCCGCGTGGACCCATTAATTGGGCGATGAATGTGGGGACACCAGAAACGTGCCTCTCTCCTAATCGCGCAGCAGTCGGCTGCGACACACCTGGATCAGGAGCTTGGCCTGTGCCCACACCCTGACTTGGCCCTCCGCGTCCTCGGCCGCGTCCACGTCCTCTAGGCCTACCCCTACCCCTCAGCATGCTGTATTACCAGTGATTTGATTTCACAGGCAGCTAATAAATTGGCGCAAAACTGCAGGCCAAATATAATTTTTTCCCTTTTTTGAAAACGAAAGGCCCCACTGCCTCTACTGAATGAATAATCTAAGTTTAATAACTGTGCTGTTTTCCTGCTAATGTGTCACAGAACGTGAGGGTAGCAGAGTTATTAACTGTGGCAGAGCAGGTATTTTTTTTCCCAATTAAGGAAAGCAAATGGCGAAGCCAGGAGTAAAACGTAGCTGGGTGCGTCTGATTTTTACAGGTTGCACACGCAGCCGACACGTGTCCACCGCCCTTAGGACGGACAGAGGCAGGACAAATAGAATTATTTTCCGTTTTTTTGCACCAAAAGGCAGCACTGCGTATATTCTATGAACATGAGAAGTTTAATAACTGTGCTGTTTTCCTGCTAATGTGTCACAGAATGTGAGGGTAGCAGAGTTATTAACTGTGGCAGAGCAGGTATTTTTTTTCCCAATTAAGGAAAGCAAATGGCGAAGCCAGGAGTAAAACGTAGCTGGGTGCGTCTGATTTTTACAGGTTGCACACGCAGCCGACACGTGTCCACCGCCCTTAGGACGGACAGAGGCAGGACAAATAGAATTATTTTCCGTTTTTTTGCACCAAAAGGCAGCACTGCGTATATTCTATGAACATGAGAAGTTTAATAACTGTGCTGTTTTCCTGCTAATGTGTCACAGAACGTGAGGGTAGCAGAGTTATTAACTGTGGCAGAGCAGGTATTTTTTTTCCCAATTAAGGAAAGCAAATGGCGAAGCCAGGAGTAAAACGTAGCTGGGTGCGTCTGATTTTTACAGGTTGCACACGCAGCCGACACGTGTCCACCGCCCTTAGGACGGACAGAGGCAGGACAAATAGAATTATTTTCCGTTTTTTTGCACCAAAAGGCAGCACTGCGTATATTCTATGAACATGAGAAGTTTAATAACTGTGCTGTTTTCCTGCTAATGTGTCACAGAATGTGAGGGTAGCAGAGTTATTAACTGTGGCAGAGCAGGTATTTTTTTTCCCAATTAAGGAAAGCAAATGGCGAAGCCAGGAGTAAAACGTAGCTGGGTGCGTCTGATTTTTACAGGTTGCACACGCAGCCGACACGTGTCCACCGCCCTTAGGACGGACAGAGGCAGGACAAATAGAATTATTTTCACTTGTTTTACAAGCAAAAGGCAGCACTGCGTATATTCAATGAATAATAACTGTGTTGTGGCCCTGCCTATACAATTCTTTCCCTGCAGTATCAATGGAGGGTGCAATGGTCTGCAGAGGCGATTTTGAGAAGCAAAAAAAAAATGCAGCACAGCTAACAGCAGCCTGGACAGTACTGCACACGGTTAAATATGGCCCTAGAAAGGACCGTTGAGGTTCTTGAAGGCTACACTCACTCCTAACACTCTCCCTGCCTATCCAGCACTTCTGTCCCTAATGCCAGGTGCAACGCTCTGCAGAGCCGATTTTGAGGAGAAAAAAAATTGCCACTGCTAACAGCAACCAACACACAGCTATCAGTGGCCCTAATAAGGACCTTTGGGGGGTCTTGAAGCCTACACTAACTACCAATTCTTTCCCTACAGCAGCTCCGGTACAAACAGCACTGTCCCTCATCTAACTCACACGGCATCTGAGGCGAACCGCGGGAGGGGCCGACTTTTATGTTCGGGTGACACCTGATCTTCCCAGCCACTCACAGCAGGGGGGTGGTATAGGGCTTGAATGTCACAGGGGGAAGTTGTAATGCCTTCCCTGTCTTTCAATTGGCCAGAAAAGCGCGCTAACGTCTCAGGGAAGGAAGTGAAAGTAACCAGAACACCGCATGGTGTTCGTTACGAATAACGAACATCCCGAACACCCTAATATTCGCACGAATATCAAGCTCGGAAGAACACGTTCGCTCATCTCTACATATAACTATTATAATACTGCTCCCTATGTACAAGAATATAACTTCTATAATACTGCCCCCTATGTACAAGAATATAACTATTATAATACTGCCTCCTATGTACAATAATATAACTACTATAATACTGCCTCCTATGTACAAGAATATAACTACTATAATACTGCTCCCTATGTACAAGAATATAACTTCTATAATACTGCTCCCTATTTACAAGAATATAACTGCTCTAATACTGGGTTAGCACAGGTGGCTTTATTACTATTTTTGGTTTTACTGAAGGATGGATTTTGTAAAATTGTAGATTACGTAGAAAGGGTGATGGAAAAACAAGGAGCCAAAGATGTGTGAAATTCCACAGAGACAAGTTGCTGCCAGGAGAAGTCATCGTGGCAGTCTGGACGGGATACAGAAGAAAAGGGAAATTGAGCGACTCCAGTCAGAGAGGATATCACCTGTGATCACTGGATACAGTATAACGATCACTGATCTGATCTGCAGAACACCTGTTTGGAGTCGGTATCTATCATTATATGGTTACTGTATGTGCTGCCCACAGATTTACTGCCACATGTGTTGTGACACACTGCTAAGGGGCCCCCTGGGACTCTGTTGGCCAAGTTGCCGCATAAACCTCTTCCTTGTATAGTGGTAACATTGGTCTTTGTATAGTATTAGTATGTAGATAATATTTACAGTTTGGTGGATATATTTACACCTAACATAGCAGCACCAATGTGATATAATTATACAGTATGTAATCATTTGGGGAAGGGGGGCAGCATATGCCTTAAGGCTTGTGCCCATGTTTATTTAAGCAATGCCCCTACCAGGCACCGCTACTTATATTAATGCTCCCGCCCCGTTCCTTCACTCTTCCTGGCCTCCATCACATAGAAAAGTGACTTTCATAGAGGAGAATAAAAATATATGTGTATATGAGCTCCTCTCTGAGATGCCGCCGTCATTGCCTTGATTTATATCTCTACATGAGAGGCTTTGTGACTGCCCCCTGCCAGGCCGCAGATCCTCTGAATCCTTCTACTTAAATAATCTTCGGCTCTTGCTCCGCGTCTCCTCGTATCCCCTGTTTTGCTGGATTACACATATATTACGTATATATAAACAACATTTTTTAGTGCAGCGCTGGGACCTCTTTAAACAAATTACAGGCGATATCATCTCTAAAGCTGAGAAACGAGTTTCGCACAGTTGCAGTGAATTGGAAAATAGCTCTCAGCACCAAATTTCATCTTCCAGTGTCTTTGCTCAGGGTAGCGGGCAGGGATGGGGAATATATATATATCTGCTGTAATTGGTAGCGGGAGTCTTACAATGAGCGGCCTTACTCATAGGCTGCGGACAACAAGACTTTTGCTCAGAGCGTTCCCTGTTAAGCCGGTTCCCTGCGGTTCGCAGTGTCACTGTAGGTCACAGGCGCAGGAAAAGGGTCACACGTCTGTGGTGTAACAAGCGAAAGATCACAAGGAGGACATGCCGGCTTGTAGGGGAAGAAGAGAGCCATGTCTCCCTTTCTGGGTTAAATGAGCTTTACCACCTTAGTGATGCGGTCTATTTTGGATCTAAGGACGCAACTTTTTTGGGGGGGATTTTTATCTCCAAAGCCATAACTTTTTTTTTTCTGTCCACACGGTCATATGAGGGCTTGTATCTTGCGTGGGAAGCTGTAGTTTTCATTACTACCATTTTGGAGTCTCTAAAATGTATTGCATAACTTGTATTAATTTTTTTGGAGGGCAGAGAGAAAAAACACATCAATTCTGCCATTGATTTTTGTTTTCTTTCACAGCATTAATCATGCAGCATAAATGAAATGATACATTTTTTCTACGGGTCGGTCCGATTATGACAATACCAAACTTTTTTTTGTTTAGGTTTTTCCATTTTTGCATAATTAAACCTTCTTTTTTATTATTTTTTTTTGTATCGCTGCATTCAAAGTCCAATAACTTTTTTTATTTTCCATGGGCGCATTTTGTGCAATGAGCTGTAGTTTTTATTGCTACCATTTTGGAGTACGTATAGCTTTTATAATCACTTTTATTGCACTTTTTGCAAGGTAAAATGAACAAAAAAAGCATTTTGGCTCAGGGTTTATTTTCATAGTGTTTGCCGTGTGGGATAAAAAATGTGTGCAATCTACTGTATGTGTCATTATGGATGTGAGAATAGCAAACATGTGGGGTTGGAAAATTTTTTAAATTTATATTAAATAGAGGGGAGAGTGCCCAAAATGCTTTCTTCTATTTAACATTTTTTTCTTTGTGCTTTTTAAAGTATTCTTATTTTATTTTTTGACACTTTTTATGCCCCTGTAGGGGAGTTGAACCTGTGATTCTATGATTGCTCTGATAATACACTTCTGTACTGCAATATACATTTGCCATTAATAGCCATGGCATACACGGATGCCATTTAATGGTGTCCGGTTGCCATGGCAACCTACGAGTCCTGGGGCCGGAAGGGGTTAATGATAATCTGCGTTATTATATGTTCCACAAAGTTTAGGCAATGGGTTTTTAAGAGGCCTTCGATTTTCCCTACTACTTAAATTTCATGTTTCATGTGCACCTACGTGTCACCGGGGAGCCATCTTGGTTCTTGTCATTTACAAACAGGTATAATGACCAGAAGTTGTCACAACTTAAAATGCATAGAGGGGTTCTCCTAGTGATTCTACTCTAACCAAGAGAGGGGGCGGGGCTAAAGAGATCCATCCTCTAGCACTGCCCCCTGGCCTACGCTCTCAGGGGAAGCCCTGGTAAAGCCCTCTAGCCTGTCCTCTATATTTCCAAATATGGGGAGATATGTAAGAGATCAACCTGTAGCTCTGCCCTCTCTCTCTCCTCACTATGGGGGATTCCAAAGCTCTTTCACGATCTTCTCCCATTGAAATAATCGCAAATGAGAATGAAACCATTGAAAATCATTGGTTTCAAAATCATGCATTTTAACTCACTCTCGCATTGCAAGAAAATCTATCGCCGGTGTTGAATAACCCTTAGAGAATAAAATATTAATAATACCCCCACTGGTAATAGTGTTCCCAGCAGTGGCCCCAGTAGTAAAAATGAACCCATAGTGGCCCTAGTAGTAATATTGACCCCAGTAGTTATACTGATATTCAACACATATTTGAACAATTGAACAAAAGTGACAGAATAATAAAGCCCCCAGAAGTGGCCCCAACAGTAATAGTACCCCCAGTAGTAATAGTGTCCTCAGTAATGGCTCCCAGTAGTACAAATCCTACTATTGGGGCCCAGTAGTAAGATTGATCCCAGTCGTAATACTGACCCCAGTAGTGGCCTCAATAGTAATAGTACCACCAATACTAATAGTGCCCCCATAGTGGTATCAGTAGTAATAGTGCCTCCTGTTAGTGGCCCTAGTAGTAATAGTGCCCCCAGTAATGGCCTCCAGCAGTAATACGGACATTAGTAGTAAGTGTCCCCAGTAATGGCTCCCTGTTCTAATGGACTACAGTAGTAATAGTGGCCCTATTGGTGGCCCCAGTAGTAATAGTGACATTGTTAGTTGTCCCAGTAGAAAGAGTGATCCTCCATAGCGGCCCCAGTAGTAATAGTGGCCCTCCTAGTGCCCCAAGTACTAATAGTGATCTTCATAATGGCACCAGTAGTAAAAGTGCCCCATAATGGACCTCCAGGCAGGCAGTAACTCAGCAAGTATTTCACTCACTCTATCTGTAGCTCCACTCCGGCTGCCACTGCTGTTATCTGTCTGTGACCCCTAATCTCTGCCCAGTGTCTGCGCTGTGTACAGGAACGCAGACACAGAGGTGATGTCAGGAGCCACAGACTGGATGACAGCAGCGGCAACCAGAGCGATGCTACTGGCCCAGTGGATGGAATGCTTGTCGGGTTGCTGCGGTCGGCTTACAGCTGGCAATTATTTTTTACCAGACATTAATATCGCTATAAAAAAAAATATTGGTCGGGTGGCGATTCGCCACCACCACCCTTCTGAGTTCCCCTCAATCTATTGCCTGAGACAGCAGGCAAAGGTCACCTCATAGTAGAGGCACCCCTGCTTCATTCCACTATGCTAGGGCACTGACCTGCCCCTACCAAGTCTTCCAGTGCATACAGGGATGTAACTGTAGAGGGGGCAGAGGTAGCAGTTACACCCAACTGTGGTTCCACAAAAGAAAACTCTAGCACTACAATATTTGCACTAGGGCTTAGAAGTTATGCTAAATTACAACCAACAATTGGGGCATGATGAGAATACAATTTTGTGGGTACAACTGGACCCTTGTCATTGCTTAAAGGGGTTGTCCAGTTGTAAACTATCAATGGCCCATCCGCAGCAGTAGCCATCAGAAGTAGGTTGGCTGGAGTCTGTCACCTGTGAACCCATTGATCAGATATTCTCTGGTATAATTGTTCTTATGCACTGAGCTGATTTCTGCAGGAAACAGACTGCTCCATTCTTGCTGCAGTGGCAAGATTGATATTACAGGCAAAGTTCCCATGGACTTCCATGCCTGTAATACCAAGCCTGGCCACTGCAGTTAGACCACAGCTGTCTGCTTCCAGCAGAAATCAGCTCAGTGCATAAGAGCATCAGAGAACAGCTGATCGGTGGAGGTCCTAGGTTCCCTGGCTGTGGGTAGACCACCAAAAGTTTGCAACTCTACAACCCCATATGTTATATGTTATATGTTCCTTTGTTTGCAGAGGTCCCCTTTAAAACTTATACAAAACAGGTCAATGGCCTCATAAGTAACCCATAAGACCTATATACAAGGCAATTACGTGAATCTCCACCACAGCGGTGCTTTGCTTTAAGCCACTATAAAGTTACCAAAACAAAGTGAAATGAAGCGGGTGCTTATAAAGTACGAGCCGGAGCGCAGCGTTATAACAAGCCTCGTGTTTTATGAAGCAATCATTGAACAAGTTTTCTCCAAAAGCCCGGCTTGTGGTAATCAGCATTCTTGTGTTTCTGAGGTTGCGGCTCCATCAGGTTATGAAGACTTGGCGGTGTATATTAGATCCTGCTCTGTTATACATCTCCCACGATTCCTTCTGCACTGATGGAAGAAGCAGTTTGCTACCAGTGCACTGCTAAATGACCCATGACATGTTGTGTTTTTCATATTTGTCGTCCTGTAATTTAAACAGAAGATGTTTGTTAATCGCGTTGGTTCCATTCATCACAGATTGTTACAGTCAGTATGTGAAATAAATCGCAGCTGGGGAGACCACCGAAAGCAAAATCACGCATGCTACACAGATGTCTCTCCAAGTCACCCGGAAAACTTACAAACAGATTGGGGAGTAAGATAGGGCTAAGTTAGGTGCAAACTCCATCCACCCACTGTATACCAGCTGCTGTCTATGAGATGTGTGCGCTCTTCACTTGCAGTCTGCTATGGATACGCCTATTTTGGTCCTAAGCATGCAACAATTTTTTGAGGATTAACTTCTCCACATTTCAAAAGCCATAACTTTTTTATTTCTCTATCCACATGACCGTTTGTGTTTTGTGCGGCAAGCTGCAGCTTTTATTGGTGCCATTTTTTGGGGTACATATAATGTATTTTATAACTTCTATTACATTATTTTATGAATGGCAGGGAGAAAACTGCATCAATTTTACTGATGTAGTGTGGGAATTTTGTGTTTACAGTGTTAGGCCTCGGTCAGACGGGCGATTTTTCGTGCGATTTGCGCATGCGACCGGCGATTTTATAGAACCATTACTTTGCAATGGTATCGGACACATGGGCGCTTTTTATGCGCTTGTCCGATAAATTATAGAACAGCGGCGGCAGCAGCGCCGACCCCATTGAGAACATATACTACACAAATCATTCTCCTCTGCCACAGCTGTAACAGCTGTGGCAGAGAAGAATGATGTTTGACCATTGATTCAATGGAGCCGACAATACAGCTGGCTCCATTGAAAGCAATGGGCTGCCGGCGAGCGCGGGATGAATTTTCAGGAAGGGCTTAAAAATATAAGCCCTTCCCTGAAAATCATCCAAAAATGTGTAAAAATAAAAATATATATATATACTCACCTTGTCCCCGCAGACGGAGTGCAGCCGCAGCCGGCCGGCGGTTATCCTGAACTGCTCTGAGTAGTATTCAGCAGCCGGGGATTTAAAATCCCCGCCTGCTGAATGGGCTCCCTCTGATTGGTCACAGCCCTCACCAATCAGAGGCAGCTCTCACTCACCCATTCATGAATGGGTGAGTGTTGCCTCTGATTGGCTCAGCGCAGGGACCAATCAGGGGCAGCTCTCAGCTGTCATTCAATAGAGCCGTATTGCCGGCTCCATTGAATTCAATGCGCTGGACAGCGCTCCTGTGCTCCGGCCTGTTTCAAAGGAAACGCGGCTAGGAGCAGATTTTCTGCCCCGGTCACGTGATTTGCGGATGTGCATCCGTCATGCGATCCGCAAATCGCGGCAAAAATGCCCGTCTGACTGAGGCCTTAATCATATAGTCTATACAACATCATAAATTTTACCAAATATATATATATATATATATTTTTTTTTTTTTTTTTTTTTTTACGTTTTTCTACTTTTGCACAATAAAAATCCCCTTTTTTGAAAAATATGTATTTTTGCATGATGAGCTGTAGTTTTATTTGGTTTCATTTTAGAGTACATTTTATCGCGTTTTTTGGGAAGCAAAATGAACACAAATTTTTGTGGCTCCATTTTTTAAATCTTTCTTTGAAATAGTGTTTTCTATACAGAACAACCCCTGTGGTTATTTACTGTCTATATCCTGCAATGTCGTAGCACTCAATATGGTGCTCAGAATGGGGCCTAATACTGAACCCTGTGGCACCCCCCTAGCAAAGGTGACCCAATCAGAGTACAAACCATTTATTACCACCCTGTGTTTTTGTTTTTTTTCTTATCTCCGAGCCAGTTCTTTGCCCAGCTACACACGTTGTCGCCCAGACCAAGCTGTCTCATTTTATATATCAACATATTATGTGATACGGTGTCAAATGCTTTAGAAAAATCTAGACATATGAGATCAATAGACTCTCCCAAGTCCAGCCTAGAATTTGTAAAAGCTGATCAAGTTGGTTTGACATGATAGTCCCCTCATGACCTCATGAACCCGTGCTGATGAGGAGTTATGCCATTGTTTTCCTTGAGGTATTTTAGGATGGCATCTCTCAGAAACCCCTCAAATACTTTTCCAATTATTGAAGTGAGACTCAACAGCCTGTAGTTACTAGGCTCTTTTCTTGACCCCTTTTTGTCTATTGAAACCGCATTGGCAATACGCCAATCCAGTGGCACAACCCCGGTCTCAATACAGTCCTTAAATATAAGAAATAGCAGCCAGTCTATCATGTCACTTAGTTCCCTTGGAACCCTTGGGTGTATTCCATCTGGGCACGGCGATTTGTCTATTTTAAACCTTTTTAGCTGGCTCTGCACTTCTTCCTGCCTTAGGGAGATTATATTTAGAAGGGGGTTCATTTTATCCCCTTGCATCTCGTGCGACATTTCATTTTCTCTTGAGAATATACTTGAGAAAAAAAGTATTTAATAGATTTGCCTCCCCCCCCCCCCCCATCATAGTAACATAGTACGTAAGGCTAAAAGAAGACAATGTCCATCCAGTTCAGCCTGTTCCCACACTCCCTGTTAATCCAGAGAAAGGCAAAAAAAACACCAATGAGGCAGAAACCAACCTAGCCCATTGTGGTGGAAACAGAATTCCTTCCTGACTCCATAATGGCAGTCAGAATAATCCCTAGATCAACATTTGAAAGTTTCTACCAGACTCCAAGACCTGGATCAACAACCCCACTGGTTACTTCATGTCTATATTCTGTAATGTCAAAGCACTCTAAAAAGACGTCTAGTCCCCTCTTGTTACGATCATGTGGGCAACTAAGCACAAGGCCCACACAATCGTGACCAAATAATACACACGACTTTTAGACAACTGGCCCTGACACAGACCTACCTAAGCGGGGACATCGCCCCAATAAAGGGCAGCCCAGTGGTCTTCGGATCTGGGCCCTAGCTGCTCCTAGGAATCACACCACCAGAACAGGACACATAAACATGCCCCATGACAGGGACAAGTGAACAGAACAAGAAGACACACAGAACCAGAAAACACACCATACAACAGCCAAAATGCAAACAATAACAGCAGACAGTAAAGCTGAATTTAAATACCAGGTATTAGTTGACATTTTGATCAAAACATGGAAGCTAGCAGGCCACTTCATGGCTTCTGCCTATACCAGGAGTCCAGCAGCACCGTACACAGTTCACACCGCAAGCTGCAGCAGGACAAGTCACACAGCAAGCTGCAACAGCACAGACAACAAGACAAGTCACACAGCAAGCTGCACAGGACAGAAAGCAGGACACAAGTCACACAGCAAGCTGTACAGGACAGACAACAGGACACAAGTCACACAGCAAGCTATACAGGGCAGACAACCGGACACAAGTCACACAGCAAGCTGAAGTAACATGACTGCTCACCGTGAACACCGGACAAACACTGATAGGAGCTGGGTTTATATGTGCTGCAGACTAAAGCAGATTGGCTGCTGGAGAATACCACACCCAGCCAGCTCAATTAACCACAACCTGTAAAGTTGTGCTCCTGGAACCCTGTAGTACAACAGATCCCAGCAGCCCACCCTGACACTCCTCTATCGATTTTGCCATAACCACGTCCTCAGGCAGGGATTTCCATAGTCTCACTGCTCTTACAGTATATAACCCACTTCTGTGTTGTTGATGATACCTTCTTTCCTCTAAACGTAGAGGATACCCTCTTGTTGCAGTCACAGTACTGGGTACAAACAGATCATGGGGAGAAATCCTTGTATTGTCCCCTAATGTATTTATACATAGTTATTTAATCATCCCTTAACTGCCTTTTTTCCAGGGTGAATAACAGCAATTTTGATATTCCAGTCCTCCCATTCCTTTTATTAATTTAGTTGCCCTTCTTTGAACCCCCTCAAGTACTGCTACATCTTTCCTGAGCACCGGTGTTCAGAACTGTACACAGTATTCCATGTGAGGCCTGAGAAGTGCCTTATATAGCGCAAGAATAATGTTCTCGTCCCTCGTCCTTATACCTCTTTTAATGCACCCCAAGACTTTATTTGGCTTTGCAGCAGCTGACTGGCATTGATTGCTCCAGTTAAGTCTACAGTCAACTAGTACCCCCAGGTCTTTTTCAATATCACTTTTCCCTAGTAGTACCCCATTTAGTGTATATTGGTGACATCCGTTTCTCCTGCCCATGTGTATAACCTTGCATTTATCAATGGTGAACTTCATTTGCCATTTTCAACCCAAGCCCCTATTTATCCAAGTCCATTTGCAGTCATACATTGTCCTCCGTTATAGTAATTATCTTGTGTAATTTTGTTTCGTCTGCAAATATATTTTACTGTGAATATATTGATGAATATATGGAACAGAATGAGGCTTAATACTGAACCCTGTGGCACCCCGCTAGCAATAGTGACCCAATCAGAGTACGAACCATTTATCACCACCATAGACAGGAGTACGGCTTATGTGAGAAAATTCTTCCTGCTTTATTTAAATAAACATGTCCACTACAGAGACAATAGAGTACGTGTTTCGGTTCTATTGGAACCGAAACGCGTACTCTATTGTTTGTGTAGTGCACATGTTTATTTAAATAAAGCAGAAAGAATTTTCTCACATAAGCCGTACTCCTGTCAATGGAATTCATTTATTTGAGAGAGCCGAAGCAACCGGATGGCTATTTGAAGGCTTGTGAGTATACCTGCAGACAGGAACCAGGCAACAGTGAAGCGATTAAGGTGGGACAAAACAATCCATTTATCACCACCCTCTGTTTTCTTGTTCCCCCCCCCCCCCCTTAACCCTAGTTTAAACACTTCTCCAACCTTCTAGCTATCTTCTCCCCAAACACAGCTGCACCCTTCCCATTGAGATGCAGCCCATCCGTACAGGACAGCTTGTAGCCAACAGCAAAATCAGCCCAGTTCTCCGGAAACACAAACCCTTCCTTCCTACACCAACTCTGGAGCAACTTGTTTACCTCCCTAATCCCCCGCTGTCTTTCTTGTGTGGCACGTGTTACAGGTAGTATTTCCGAGAAAACTACCTTGGAGGACCTTGCCCTGAGCTTACATCCTAGATCCCTGAAATCAATTTAATGGTCCTCCATCGACCTCTGACTTTGTCATTGGTACTAATATGCACCATGTCTTCTGGATGTTCACTAGGCCCTCCCAGTGATTTGTCAATCAAATCTGCGATGTGTCGAACTTGAGCGCCAGGAAGACAATACAACGCTAGACGGTCTTGGTCTTTGTGGCTGATTTCTCTTTCTGTCCCTGTAATAATTGAGTCCCCCATTACTAGGACCTGTCTAGCCTGTCCTGCGCTTCCCTTCCCCTTCTAACTGGAGCAGTCATCTCTCTGGTGGTCAAAGGGCATGTTGTGCTGCAGCAGTGCTAACTCTGTAATGGCAGCCCCCTCATCTGCCAACTTTGCAAACGTGAGGGTTTCATTTTTTTATTTCTGTTTAAACAGGGAAGAGTACTTGAACCTGTGATGCTATCATCGCTCTGATAAAACATACTTCTGTACTGCAATGTATCATTGCTATTATTATAGATCTATGACAGATTTGAAGGCGATTGTCTGGCGTCTGTTTGCCATGGCAACACTTCTGCCCCTTGTGATGACTTGGCAGAAGGCCGATGACATTACAGAGGAAGCACCCTTCCTCTGTGAACCTTTTACATGCTACGATCAACATTTGATCGTGGCATCTAAGGGGCTAACAGCGGGAATCAATGTTCTCACCAATCCCTGCTGTTGCAGCAGATGTCATTGGCTCAGTTTCTGAGCCCGCACCATCCATAGGACATACGTTTACGTCCATTTGCGGGAATCCCTTCCCAGCCAGGACATAAACTTACGTTCTGTGGTAGGTAGGAATTAAAGGGTTTTCTGGGCAAAGCCTACTGAAGTTCTATCATCAGGATAGATCACCACTAGTTGATCACCGGAGACCCGCCGCTCAAGATCCCTGGCAATCAGCTTATTGCCTGGCTCAATATCAGTGCAGTGGACCCTGACATTTGGGTTAGAGTCAGGATTTTCATTGAGGGCTTCACTCCCACTGAAATGAATGGAAACGCCCCCTCCTATTATACTTCCACATCCGACTCCAGTGTCAGAGCTAGAAGTATAATAGGAGGCTTCAGATCCTGTTGATTTCAGTGAAGCGAAGTTCTCTATGACATTTCCACTAACGATCCTGATGGTGATGTCCAGCCCATAGAGGTCAATGCAATCAGCTGATCACCGGGGATCCTGAGCCATTGGTCTCCAGCGATTAACTATTAATGCCTTACCATAAGAATAGGTCATCAAGCAGATTTGTCTAGAAAACCTCTTTAATCCCATCTTTATGCTCACATATGGTTGTAGTGGGATGTAGGGGTTACGCATTTTTATGGAATGTGGTTGACCCTGTGATAAAGCGATAACCATATTGGGTTAAAAATGGATGATAAATCTTCTACTTCATGAATCCATCTTCAAGATGAAAGAGAAGACAGCAGCATGATTGACTTTAAACAGGTTTTCTGACCTTTAGAAAATGTTGCCGTGGGGTAAGGAATGGCAGAAGGAGTAGCCTTTATTCAACCTTCCACTGTGCCTCTGACTCAGCTCCGCCAACTCTGCCCTGATCCCCGCTGAAACAGGAAGCGATGACGACACATTCATCTCTCACATGACCACTGCAGTCATATACTATTCATGCAGACATTAGTACTGAGTAGAGATGAGCGAACGTACTCGTCCGAGCTTGATACTCGTTGGATTATTAGCGTGTTCGAGATGCTCGTTACTAGAGGCGAGCACCACGCGATGTTCGAGTTACTTTCACTTTCATCTCTGAGACGTTAGCGCGCTTTTCTGGCCAATAGAAAGACAGGGAAGGCATTACAACTTCCCCCTGCGACGTTCAAGCCCTATACCACCCCCCTGCAGTGAGTGGCTGGCGAGATCAGGTGTCACCCAAGTATATAAATCGGCCCCTCCCGCGGCTCGCCACAGATGCATTCTGACAGAGATCAGGGAAAGTGCTGCTGATGCCGGAGCTGCTATAGGGAGAGCGTTAGGAGTGATTTTAGGTTTCAAGAACCCCAACGGTCCTTCTTAGGGCCACATCTGACCGTGTGCAGTACTGTTGTGGCTGCTTTTTGCAGTGTTGCACTTTTTTTTTTTTTTCTATATCGGCCGTGCAGAGCATTGCGTCCAGAGCATTGCGTCCTGCAGTAATTTTACATAGTCCACGGCCAGTAGTGGTGGTGAGGCAGGGACAGTGAAAGACATATCCAGTCTATATACGCAGTGGGCTTTTCCAAAAAAATTTGGGAAAAAAAATCTATTTGGGCTGCCTGTGACCGTCCTGACTGTACTGCGTCTCTGCTGGGGGTAGTTGTCCTAATTCATACGCAGCCAGCTAAGTGTTACAGCAGGCTTGCGCAAAATTCTTTCCTGCCTCTGCGTTGCCTCTTACATCACCGCTGTCATCCTGTCTAGAGTGAAACAGTCTGCAGTAATTTTACATAGTCCATGGCCAGTAGTGGTGGTGAGGCAGGGACAGTGAAAGACATATCCAGTCTATATACGCAGTGGGCTTTTCCAAAAAAATTTGGGGAAAAAAATCTATTTGGGCTGCCTGTGACTGTCCTGACTGTACTGCGTCTCTGCTGGGGGTAGTTGTCCTAATTCATACGCAGCCAGCTAAGTGTTACAGCAGGCTTGCGCAAAATTCTTTCCTGCCTCTGCTGTGCATTCCGTAAGCGAAGTCAGCCTCCAACCACAGGCCAATAAGCGGCACATTTAATTACAGCGTTCTGTTTCTGCACTACTGGTAATACAGCATGCTGAGGGGTAGGGGTAGGCCTAGAGGACGTGGACGCGGGCGAGAACGCGGAGGCCCAAGTCAGGGTGTGGGCACAGGCCGAGCTCCTGATCCAGGTGTATCGCAGCCTACTGCTGCGGGATTAGGAGAGAGGCACGTTTCTGGCGTCCCCACATTCATCTCACAATTAATGGGTCCACACGGTAGATCTTTATTAGAAAATGAGCAGTGTGAGCAGGTCCTGTCGTGGATGGCAGAAAGTGCATCCAGCAATCTATCGACCACCCAGAATTCTGCTGCGTCCACTGCTGCAACTCTGAATCCTCTGGCTGCTGCTCCTCCTTCCTCCCAGCCTCCTCACTCCATTACAATGACACATTATGAGGAGCAGGCAGACTCCCAGGAACTGTTCTCGGGCCCCTGCCCAGAATGGGCAGCAATGGTTCCGAATCCTCTCCCACTGGAGGAGTTGGTCGTGACCGATGCCCAACCTTTGGAAAGTTCCCGGGGTCCGGGGGATGAGGCTGGGGACTTCTGACAACTGTCTCAAGAGCTTTCAGTGGGTGAGGAGGACGATGACGATGAGACACAGTTGTCTATCACTCAGGTAGTAGTAATTGGAGTAAGTCCGAGGGAGGAGCGCACAGAGGGTTCAGAGGAAGAGCAGCAGGACGATGAGGTGACTGACCCCACCTGGTTTGCTATGCCTACTGAGGACAGGTCTTCAGAGGGGGAGGCAAGTGCAGCAGCAGGGCAGGTTGCAAGAGGCAGTGCGGTGGCCAGGGGTAGAGGCAGGGCCAGACCGAATAATCCACCAACTGTTTCCCAAAGCGCCCCCTCGCGCCATGCCACCCTGCAGAGGCAGAGGTGCTCAAAGGTCTGGCAGTTTTTCACTGAGAGTGCAGACGACCAACGAACAGTGGTGTGCAACCTTTGTCGCGCCAAGATCAGCCGGGGAGCCACCACCACCAGCCTCACCACCACCAGCATGCGCAGACATATGATGGCCAAGCACCCCACAAGGTGGGACGAAGGCCGTTCACCACCTCCGGTTTGCACCGCTGCCTCTCCCCCTGTGCCCCAACCTGCCACTAAGATCCAACCCCCCTCTCAGGACACAGGCACTACTGTCTCCTGGCCTGCACCCACACCCTCAACTCCGCTGACCTCGGTCCCATCCACCAATGTCTCTCAGCGCACCGTCCAGCCGTCGCTAGCGCAAGTGTTGGAGCGCAAGCGCAAGTACACCACCACGCACCCGCACGCTCAAGCGTTAAACGTGCACATAGCCAAATTTATCAGCCTGGAGATGCTGCCGTATAGGGTTGTAGAAACGGAGGCTTTCAAAGGTATGATGGCGGAGGCGGCCCCGCGCTACTCAGTTCCCAGTCGCCACTACTTTTTCCGATGTGCCGTCCCAGTCCTGCACGACCACGTCTCCCGCAACATTGTACGCGCAATCACCAACTCGGTTACTGCCAAGGTCCACTTAACAACGGACACGTGGACAAGCACAGGCGGGCAGGGCCACTATATCTCCCTGACGGCACATTGGGTGAATTTAGTGGAGGCTGGGACAGAGTCAGAGCCTGGGACCGCTCACGTCCTACCCACCCCCAGAATTGCGGGCCCCAGCTCGGTGGTGGTATCTGTGGCGGTGTATGCTTCCTCCACTAAACCACCCTCCTCCTCCTCCTCCTACGCAACCTCTGTCTCGCAATCAAGATGTGTCAGTAGCAGCACGTCGCCAGCAGTTGGTGTCGCGCGGCACGGCAGCACAGCGGTGGGCAAGCTTCAGCAGGCCGTGCTAAAACTACTCAGCTTAGGAGAGAAGAGGCACACGGCCCACGAACTGCTGCAGGGTCTGACAGAGCAGACCGACCGCTGGCTTGCGCCGCTGAGCCTCCAACCGAGCATGGTCGTGTGTGACAACGGCCGTAACCTGGTGGCGGCTCGGCAGCTCAGCAGCCTCACGCACGTGCCATGCCTGGCCCACGTCTTTAATTTGGTGGTTCAGCGCTTTCTGAAAAGCTACCCACGCTTGTCAGACCTGCTCGGAAATGTGTGCCGGCTCTGCGCACATTTCCGCAAGTCCCACACGGACGCTGCTACCCTGCGCACCCTGCAACATCGGTTTCATCTGCCAGTGCACCGACTGCTGTGCGACGTGCCCACACGGTGTAACTCTACGCTCCACATGTTGGCCAGGCTCTATGAGCAGCGTAGAGCTATAGTAAAATACCAACTCCAACATGGGCGGCGCAGTGGGAGTCAGCCTCCTCAATTCTTTACAGAAGAGTGGGCCTGGTTGGC
This sequence comes from Eleutherodactylus coqui, assembly GCF_035609145.1. Lineage (NCBI taxonomy): Eukaryota > Metazoa > Chordata > Amphibia > Anura > Eleutherodactylidae > Eleutherodactylus > Eleutherodactylus coqui. The sequence goes on from NC_089839.1 coordinate 228,004,685, forward strand.
AGACATCTGCCAGGTCCTTGGAAACTTTGAGGAGTCTACCCAGATGGTGAGCGGCGATGCTGCAATCATTAGCGTCACCATTCCTCTGCTATGCCTCTTGAGAAGTTCCCTGCAAAGCATAAAGGCAGACGCTTTGCGCTCGGAAACAGAGGCGGGGGAAGACAGTATGTCGCTGGATAGTCAGAGCACCCTCCTGTCTATATCTCAGCGCGTTGAGGAGGAGGAGGGGAAGGAGAATGAGGAGGAGGGGGAAGAGACAGCTTGGCCCACTGCTGAGGGTACCCATGCTGCTTGCCTGTCATCCTTTCAGCATGTATGGCCTGAGGAGGAGGAGGAGGAGGAGGATCCTGAAAGTGATCTTCCTAGTGAGGACAGCCATGTGTTGCGTACAGGTACCCTGGCACACATGGCTGACTTCATGTTAGGATGCCTTTCTCGTGACCCTCGCGTTACATGCATTCTGGCCACTACGGATTACTGGGTGTACACACTGCTCGACCCACGGTATAAGGAGAACCTTTCCACTCTCATACCCGAAGAGGAAAGGGGTTCGAGAGTGATGCTATACCACAGGACCCTGGCGGACAAACTGATGGTAAAATTCCCATCCGACAGCGCTAGTGGCCGAAGGCGCAGTTCTGAGGGCCAGGTAGCAGGGGAGGCGTGGAGATCAGGCAGCATGTACAACACAGGCAGGGGAACACTCTCTAAGGCCTTTGACAGCTTTCTGGCTCCCCAGCAAGACTGTGTCACCGCTCCCCAGTCAAGCCTGAGTCGGCGGGAGCACTGTAAAAGGATGGTGAGGGAGTACGTAGCCGATCGCACGACCGTCCTCCGTGACGCCTCTGCCCCTTACAACTACTGGGTGTCGAAGCTGGACACGGGGCCTGAACTCGCGCTGTATGCCCTGGAGGTGCTTGCTTGTCCTGCGGCAAGCGTCTTGTCAGAGAGGGTGTTTAGTGCGGCTGGGGGAATCATCACAGATAAGTGTACCCGCCTGTCAACCGACAGTGCCGACAGGCTTACACTCATCAAGATGAACAAAGCCTGGATTTCCCCAGACTTCTCTTCTCCACCAGCGGACAGCAGCGATACCTAAACAATACGTAGGCTGCACCCGCGGATGGAAGCATTGTTCTCTATCACCATCAAAAACGTGGACCTTTTAGCTTCATCAATCTGTGTATAATATTCCTCCTCCTCCTCCTGCTCCTCCTCCTGAAACCTGACGTAATCACGACGAACGGCCAATTTTTCTTAGGCCCACAAGGCTCAGTCATATAATTTTTGTAAACAATGTTTATACGTTTCAATGCTCATTAAAGCGTTGAAACTTGCACCTGAACCAATTTTTATTTTAACTGGGCTGCCTCCAGGCCTAGTTACAAATTAAGCCACATTAACCAAAGCGATTAATGGGTTTCACCTGCCCTCTTGGTTAGGCATGGGCAATTTTTCTGACGTACATTAGTACTGTTGGTACACCAATTTTTTGGGGCCCTCGCCTACAGTGTAATCCAATTAATTTTTTGCCCACCTGCATTGAAGCTGACATTACATCAGCTGTGCTGGGCACTGCAATGGGATATATTTATGTACCGTCGGTGGGTTCCAGGGAGCCACCCATGCTGTCGGTCCACACGGAGTTGTAACTGCATGTGTCCACTTCTAAAGAACCCCAGTCTGACTGGGGCATGCAGTGTGGGCCGAAGCCCACCTGCATTAAACATGACATTACCTCAGCTGTGATGGGCAATGCAATGGGATATATTTATGTACCGCTGGTGGCTTCCTGGCACCCTCCCATGCTGTCGGTCCACACGGAGTTGTAACTGCATGTGTCCACTTCTAAAGAACCCCAGTCTGACTGGGGCATGCAGTGTGGGCCGAAGCCCACCTGCATTAAACATGACATTACCTTAGCTGTGATGGGCAATGCAATGGGATATATTTATGTACCGCCGGTGGCTTCCTGGCACCCACCCATGCTGTCGGTCCACACGGAGTTGTAACTGCATGTGTCCACTTCTAAAGAACCCCAGTCTGACTGGGGCATGCAGTGTGGGCCGAAGCCCACCTGCATTAAACATGACATTACCTCAGCTGTGAAGGGCAATGCAATGGGATATATTTATGTACCGCCGGTGGCTTCCTGGCACCCACCCATGCTGTCGGTCCACACGGAGTTGTAACTGCATGTGTCCACTTCTAAAGAACCCCAGTCTGACTGGGGCATGCAGTGTGGGCCGAAGCCCACCTGCATTAAATATGACATTACCTCAGCTGTGCTGGGCCCTGCAATGGGATATATTTATGTACCGTCGGTGGGTTCCAGGGAGCCACCCATGCTGTCGGTCCACACGGAGTTGTAACTGCATGTGTCCACTTCTAAAGAACCCCAGTCTGACTGGGGCATGCAGTGTGGGCCGAAGCCCACCTGCATTAAATATGACATTACCTCAGCTGTGATGGGCACTGCAATGGGATATATTTATGTACCGCCGGTGGGTTCCAGGGAGCCACCCATGCTGTGGGTCCACAGGGACTTCACAATAGGGAGTTGTACCTGCCTGTGTCTATGAATTAAAAACCCCGGTCAGGTTGGGGCATGCAGTGTGGGCCGAAGCCCACCTGCATTTAATCGGACGTTAGCTCTGCTGTCCAGGGCACTGCAATGGGATACATTTATGTACAGCCGGTGGGTTCCAGGGAGCCACCCATGCTGTGGGTGCACACGGAATTCCCATTGCGGAGTTGTACCTGCCTGTGACTATTTATAAAAAAACGCGGTCTGACTGGGGCATGCAGACACCTTGACAGAATGAATAGTGTGTGGCACATAGGTTCCCCATTGCTATGCCCACGTGTGCAGCTCCTGATGGCGGTGGCACAGGATTATATTTCTCATTGCTTCTGTACAGCATTGTGGGCTATTGCCCCGCCCCTTTTAAAGAGGGTCGCTGCCTAGCCATGCCAACCCTCTGCAGTGTGTGCCTGCGGTTCCTCCTCATGGCAGACGCACTTATAAATAGACATGAGGGTGGTGTGGCATGAGGGCAGCTGAAGGCTGCGCAGGGACACTTTGGTGTGCGCTGTGGACACTGGGTCGTGCGGGGGGGGGGGGTTGGGCAGCATGTAACCCAGGAGAAGTGGCAGCGGAGTGTCATGCAGGCAGTGATTGTGCTTTGTTGGAGGTAGTGTGGTGCTTAGCTAAAGTATGCATTGCTAATGAGGGTTTTTCAGAAGTAAAAATTGTTGGGGGGGGGCACTCTTGCCGCTATTGTGGCTTAATAGTGGGACCTGGGAACTTGAGATGCAGCCCAACATGTAGCCCCTCGCCTGCCCTATCCGTTGCTGTCACGTTCCCATCACTTTCTTGAATTGCCCAGATTTTCACAAATGGAAACCTTAGCGAGCATCGGCGATATACAAAAATGCTCGGGTCGCCCATTAACTTCAATGGGGTTTGTTACTCGAAACGAACCCTCGAGCATCGCGAAAATTTCGTCCCGAGTAACAAGCACCCGAGCATTTTGGTGCTCGCTCATCTCTAGTACTGAGGCCAGCAATTGGCTGCAGCGATCATGTGAATGATGAATGTCATGCCATTTTTTTCCTGCTTCAGCAGGGAGCGGAGGGGTCTGGCTTGGTGACGATGAACCAAAGGCACAATGGAAGTGTAAGCAATGGTTATTCTATTTTTTATACTATTCCCTACCTTGGGACAAGAATTTTTAAAGCATGGAAAAGCCCTCCCGGGCAGTTTCCCAGGAGTAAAGAAAAAAAAAAAAGGGAAGTTAAAATTTATGTTTAAACAGTTTTATTAAATTTTTGCTAATTGAATATACCATATCAAAGAGGTCTCACAGGACTGTTTGATTAAGGTAGAGCAAGAGACAAAACATTTACATATTAACTTTAAACCATCACTAGTAGATTACTACCATCTTGCTTGCTGATGTATGGTGTTTGGACTGATTATTAGCATATAATAGTATGTGTATACCATATACTGTATTCAAAATTATAGTACTAATTCAACATTTGTGTATGTAGCAGTCAGGGGTGCTCTCAGCGCCTCAGATAAATCAGAGTGATTAAGGGATAGTCCCTTAAATTTGAGCTTCTTTGAGCTGGAACCCTAGAAGGAGACCTCTGGGGAGCCCTCTTTACAGTACCAGTATCGAAGCAATCTCATTGTCCATTGTCTTGTGTCAAATCAGTATGGCACTTATTAATATTGAACAGTTTAATATTTTCATCAATGGTCTGTCTGTGTACAAGTAAAGATATAAAAGAAAGAAAAACATAGCAATAGAAATAAAGAGGTTAGGGGAGAGAGGGAGAGGGTTTTATTAGTGTTATCTTTGGCCACTCTGCCCGGGACTAAATCCACTTTTGTCTAGAAGGCGGGAGGAGTGTTAAAACTAGGGACTGTAGGGAGGGCAAAAAGATAAACAGGGGGGTAGGCAATGTCGATAGCAACCTGGGTCCAAGTAATGGGAATGGGGGTCGAGCAAGGTGTGGGGTTAGTACAGTTAGAATCGACAGAACAGCCAATAGTACCATTAATAGCAAAATGAATTTAAAAAACAAAAACAACCGTATAAATTGTATGGCTACGAATGCAAGAAGTCTTATTGGCAACGTGGGCAAGCTTGAAGCAAGAATGACTGATGAAAACTATGATATAGCTGGAATAATGGAAACATGGCTTGATGATAAGTGCGATTGGGCTGTGAATTTACAGGGTTACAATATCTTTAGAAGAGATCGTAGAAACCAGAAAGGGGGAGGGATATGTCTGTACGTTAAATCCTACTTAATGTCGAGGCTAGGGGAGGATATAGGGGCAGGAGATGAACAGGTGGAATCTCTGTGGGTAGAAGTACAGGGAGAAAATACTGATAGAGGTTTTCTATAGACCACCAAAAGCAACGGAAGAAACTGAAATCCTATTATTAAGGCTGATAGAAGAGGTGCCAAACCGCAATTAAGTATTATTATGGGGGACTTTAATTATGTGAAAACGAAACCTGCAAATCTCACAAGAGTGATAAGTTCTTGAGAACAATTAAAGATAACTACCTTACCGAACTTGCGCAGGAGCCAACTAGAGGAAGGGCCACTCTGGACTTAGTACTAACTAACAAACTGGACCGAATAATGGGGGTGTAGGTTGAAGGACACTTGGGAAATAGTGACCACAATATAATTAATTTTCAGATGGCATTCAATAAGAAGCCTTATCAGGGAAGGACAAAAAAAATAAACTTTAGTAAAGCAAAATTTGATCAGCTGAGAACTACTATCAGTAACATTAATTGGGACAACATCCTCAAAAATATCAGTACGGACAACAAATGGGAAAAGTTTAAAAACATCCTAATCACCATGATCAGTTCATACCCTTTGAAAAAAAAAAGAACCACAAGTAGAAGGAAACTAATGTGGCTCGACAAGACTGTAAGGGGGGGGCAATAAACGAAAAAAAGAGAGCGTTTACACTATTAAAACAAGAAGGCAGCGAAGAAGCGCTAAAAACATACAGGGAAAAAACAAAATATGTAAAGAAAAGATAAAAATTGCTAAGGAGGAGGCAGAAAAATTGATCGCCGAAGAGAGCAAAAATTACCCTAAACTATTCTTCAACTATATTAACAGCAAATGGATTTGCACTGAAAGCACCGACCCTTTAACGAATAATGGAGGAAAAATCATAGAAGACGATGGGGGGAAGGCAAATCTATTATATGGTTTCTTTTCAAGTGTATTCACAAACGAAAAGGAAATGTCACGTGAGATGCAGGGGAATAAAAGGAACACCCCCCCCCCCCCCCCCCCGCTACATATTGCATACCTAACACAGGAGGAAGTGCAGAGTCGGTTACAGAGGAATAAAATCGATAAATCGCTGGGTCCAGATGGAATACACCCAAGGGTTGTAAGGGAAGTAACTAGACCACTATTTCTTATATTTATGGACACTATCAAGACCGGGGGTTGTACTATTGGATTGGCATATTGCCAACGTGGTTCTAATTTACAAATAGGGCTTCAAAAGAGAGCCTGGTAATTACAGTCTGGTAAGTCTCACTTCAATAACTGGAAAAATATTCAAGGGGTTTCTGAGAGACGCCATCCTAAAATACCTCAAGGAGAACAACGAAATAAATGCTCACCAGCATGGGTTCATAAGGGGTCGATCATGTCAGATCAATTTGATCAGCTTCTACAATGAAGTAAGCTTAGGCTCGACCTGGGAGAGTCTATTGATCTCATATATATGAATTTCTCTAAAGCATTTGACACCGTGCCGCATAATAGGTTGATATATGAAATGAGACAGCTCGGACTGGGCGAAAATGTGTGTATCTGGATAAAGAACTGACTCAGAGATAGAAAGCAGAGGGTGGTAATAAATGCTTCGTACTCTGATTGGGCTGTGATCGCTAGTGGAATGCCACAGGGCTCAGTACTAGGCCCCATTCTGTTTAATATATTTATCAATGACCTGATAGAGGAACTACACAGTAAAATATCAATATTTGCAGATGATACAGAATTAGGGCGCCCACCCACTGGCGTTTGCGATTTTCGTGCGTGAAAAACGCAGCGTTTTCGCGGCATTTTTCCTGCGTTTTTCGCCGCGTTTTTTGCCGCGTTTTCGCGGCGTTTTCGTGGCTTTTCCATTAATTTCCATTGACTTTCATGGGTGCATTAGGAGAAAAATAAGGACACATATGCAACTGACAGTTCCTATGTTAAAAAACGCAACGCAACGCCAAAAAAAACGCCAGTGGACAGGAGTACATTCAATTCTAATTGCTCTTGAGAAAAAACGCAAAACGCAAAGAAAAAAAAATCGCCAGTGGGTGGGCGCCCTTATATAAGACAATTAATACAACGGAGGACAATGTACGGCTACAAAAAGACCTAGATAAGCTGGAGGCTTGGGCAGAAAAATGGCAAATGAAGTTCAGTGTGGATAAATGTAAGGTTATGCACATGGGCAGGAGAAACGGATGTCACCAATATACACTAAATCGGGTACTGCTAAGGAAAAGTTATATGGAAAAAGACCTGGGGGTACTAGTGGATTGTAGATTTAACTGGAGCAACCAATGCCAGTCAGCTGCTGCAAAAGCTAATACAATCTTGGGGTGCATTAAAAGAGGTATAGGGGTGAATTTCAAGAACATTATTCTTCCGCTATATAAGGCACTTGTCAGGCCCCACATGGAATACCGTGTATAGTTCTGGACACCAGTGCTCAGGAAGGATGTTGCAGTGGCGACTAAGGGGGTATCAAATAACTATGTTTAAATATATTAAGGGACAATACACTTCCTCTGGATCAACTAGGGGTTGAAACAGGCTGAACTAGATAGATATTGTCTTCATTCAGCCTAACATACTATGTTACTATGTTACTTGATCATTGTGTATGATTGAGGGCAGAAGAGGGCCCAACCTATTTGCCATGATGTTGGAAAATAATTTGACATCATTGTTAATCAATGAGATGCAGCAGTAATTTCCACATATCAGTGTGTCCTTTCGTGGTTTGGGAATCATCGTGATATGGGCCATTAGGGTCTGACGTGAAAATGGAGAAGCAAGGGACACTTTATTGAAGACTGATGTCAAAAAAGGAGAGAGTGGTTCCAGAAATTGTTTTAAAAACCTAGGCGCAAATCCATTGGGGCTGAGAGATTTATTTGCTGGGAATCCTTTAATGACTTCCTCCACCTCTTCCTTAGTAATGTCCCCTTCCAGGAGGTCACTGGTTTCCTGGGGAACCGGGAGGAGGGCGGTTTCCTGGATATAGGATTGGAAGCGTCCATGCAGGGCATCTGGTGTCATGTCGTTGAATTGACCTTTAATTTGGTATAGCTCCCTGTAGTAAGATACCGGCGTCCTGTATTGCCATAGCCTAAGATCGGTGTAGTAAGCGATAAGGTATGGCAGAAGAGAAGTCCTGCCATGCCTTATCGTAGCGATCTGCAGTGCTGTGGTGAAATTCCTCAGAGGGACATAGATGGTGTAAAAATAAGAGAAAAATAAAGATCAAGAAATAAAAATGTAAAGAAAAGTTAAAAAACCCTCTTTTTTATGCTTTTTCTTATATTAGCATTAAAAAAAATCCCATATATTTGGTATCGACGCGTCCATAACGACATGTACAATACATTGAACATGCCTTTTATCCTGCACGGCGAAAAGCGTTAAAAAAAACGCTAAAAAACTGAGGCAAAATGCTAATTTTTAGCATTTTGCATCCCAAAAAACACAATAAAAGTGATAATAATTTTAGGGCTTTTATTGTGGAAAAATGGAAAAACCTAAAAAAAAATATAACAATTTTTATATCGTTGTAACTGTACCGACCCGCAGAAAAATATGTAGTGTGTCATTTACATTTAGAGCTGCATAATTAACCCTCTAAAAAAAAAACCAAAAATCTATGGCAGAATTGATGCGTTTTCTCTCCCTACGATCATAAAAAAAATAATAAAAGTTTTACAATATAGTCTATGTACCCAAAAATGGTACCAATAAAGACTACATTTCGCCACGCAAAAAACAAGCCCTTGTATGGCCACGTCGACGGAAAAATAAAAGATTTGAACAAGAATAAAGTATAAAATGCATGCACAACAAACCCCTCTATTATGTATCTAATGTTCTTTCTGTATATCCCCTCAGAATGCAGTTGTCTAGTTTCAGAATCCACAATACAATGGATACATAGTTTATGATATAATGTCAATCAGTGTGTTTGATGTCATATGTGGGTGTGGTCAAAAAGTTGCCATGCAGCCTCAATGCAAAATTTCTAACAAGTCACCCACATATCATGTGCCATTTATAATAGTGCAACTGCAACACCCAATAGCGAAGCCCTGCCTATGGCCTGCTGTACTTGCAGTAAGGAAGGAAGCTGTCGGAGATTTTGAGTTTTCTCAGCAATTGCTCTAACCCCTTCCCATCCAAGAGCGTATGTTTACACCCTGGGTGAGAAGGGGTTTGTGCAAATAGGTAGACACTTACGTCGTATGGATGGCATGGGCTCAGGAGCACAGCCCACACCATGCTCAGTGGGAGCTGGCTGTGACTGACATCTGGCCTTTTGCTGCAGGAGTAGGGATTGGTGATAACAGTGATCCTAGCCATTAACCCCTTAATGCTGCAAGCAATGTTAATTGCGGCATGTAAAGGGTTAACCTGTAATAACATTCAATTGTGGAAGGCCAATGGGTTGCCATGACAACTCGACATTATTGAATGTCGTCTTGGTCTGGTATGACCTGCAGACACTATGAGATATGATAATGCATTGCAGTACAGAAGTACTGCAGTGTTTTTTTAGAGAGATCATAGCATTGCAGGTTCAAGTCCCCTACAGGAACATAAAAACTGTTAAAAAAAACTAAAACATAAAAAATAATTACAAAAACCCTTTTTTGTACACTTGTTTAAAAAAATGTTGAAAAGAATTAAAAATCCACATTTGGTGTTGTTGCATCTTTAATGGCCCATACAATAAATTAGACATACTTTTTATCCTGCTTAGTAAATGCTATAAAAAAAAGCAGAGCCAGAATCCCACTTTTTGTCCATTTCATTATCCAAAAAGCGCAATAAAACAGATCAAATGAGCCGTATGTTCCCCCTCAAATGGTACCAATTAAAACTACTGCTCGTCACACAAAAAACAAGCCCTTACAGAGCTCTATCGATTAAAAAATGAAAAAGTTATGGGATTTTGAATGCAGCAATTTCGAAACCTCGAAAGGGGTTTTATTATGGAAAAGTGGAAAATCCTGCAAAAATCTATAATTTTGGTATTGTTGTAATCGTAGCATTCCACAGAAAAAAATGTATCACGTTATATTTGCTGCGTGATTAAAGCTGTACAAAAATGGCAGAATTGAGATGTTTTTTCTCCCTGTACTCCAAGAAAAATGAATAAAAGTTCTACAATACATTAGATGAAATCAAAAAATAAAAACTACAGCTCCCTAATAGTCTTTATTTATATAGTGCCAACATATTGGTTTAGGGGATGTGGTATGCCTTCCTGAAGAGGTGCGTTTTTAGAGAATGCCTGAAGTTTAGTGTGTGAGTGATTTCCCGGATAATTTGGGGTAGCACATTCCAGACAACTGGTGCTGCTCTGGAGAAGTCTTAGAGGCGGGAATGAGAAGTTCAAATTAAAGGGGCACTTAGTCTGTTTCCGTTAGCAGAGCGGAAGGCACGGGCTGGGTGGTGTATTGAGATGAGGGAAGCTGAATTTTGTATTTGATTAGCAGCCAGTGCAGTGACTGGCACAGGGCAGAGGCATCTGAGTAGCGGCTGGACAGGAAGATGAGCCTGGCTGCCGCATTCAGGATGGATTGGAGATTGGAGAGTCTGGCGTGGGGAAGGACGATCAGCAACGAGTTGCAGTAATCGAGGCGAGAGTAGATGAGGGCCAAAGGCGTAACTTGATGCTCCCGGGCCCCGATGCGAAACTTGTAACAGGGCCCCCAATTATAATGCTTTACTCATAGTACTGGGTTCCCTATGTGGAAAAGAGAGGCCTTATGGGCCCCCTAAGGCTCCTGGGCCCGGGTGCAACCGCATCCTCTATAGTTACGCCCCTGATGAGTGCAACAGTGAGCGTTTTTAGCGTGTCCATGGTGAGAAAAGGGCAGATTCATGCAATGTTCTTGTTGTGCAGTTGACATGTTCGGGACAGAGATTGGTTGTGGACGATAAAAGAGAGATCGGAGTCGAATCTGACCTCAAGGCAGTGAGCGTGCTGTCTCGGAGTTATGGTAGTGCCACACACTGAGATGGAGATGTCAGGATGAGGTCGGTTAGTAGAGAGCGGGAACACCAGTAGGCCAGTTTTTGAGAGGTGCAGTTTTAGGTAGAGAGAGGACATAGTGTGAGAGACAGCAGACAGTCAGTGATGTTTTGGAGGAAGGTCACAAAAAAGACAAACCCTCATACGGACATGTTGATGGAAAAATCAAAAAGTAATGGCTTTTAAAAAGTGGAGATGAAAATCCCCTCAAAAATCATTTCATCTTTAGGTCCAAAATAGGTCGCGTCACTAAGGGGTTAAGTCAGCACTTCTGTATTGAAATTCTGAAAATGACATTATATCACTATGAACCATGACAGCCCTTATTACAGAACACATTGTTACATGGTCATATATTAAAAATGCTAATATTAATGAAAGGTCGCAGGCATTGTATTTCGGAATGTAGGAAATAAGTCCAGGTAAGGTTCTCATTGGCGGCTTCAGTCTGTCATAAGTATTTGTTCTAGACTATCTCTGTATTTAATGAGCTAAAATGCCACATAGGCTGATAATGGGGTAAATGCGGAGGTGAGAAGCCTAACCTCCATTCCTTCTCGCTGCAGGTTAAACTCATTTCCTTTCATGTGATAGGCAAGATTTCTATTACAAGCTCCAGTAATATACCAATTTAATGTCTAAAAGGCTACGCTTTTTATTCTGAGCGGGAAAAAAAAATTTTTATGCCAGCTTTGACACTGAACTCTATCCAGTGATTTGCATAATAAACTTGGCTCCGGAATGCGTTGGCTGCATTTCTTGTTATATTAAGGAATATTTGGGTACTAATACAGATCAGGCAGCAGAAGGGACCTTTATGATATATCATGTGAAAGGAACAGATTACTAGACAGTGCTACATTGTAAATGTGTAACGATAACGTTGTCTCCACGCTACATTAATGGCCGACGATTGTAACAGCGAGAAAGAAGGCGAGTGAAGGAATCTGGCATGTACAAATGACTAGATACAGAGAATAAGCGCACCAGCTGACAACCCTGGAAAATGCCAGCGCATCTTAATGACAAATGATTATATTACAACGCTACAGATTTATTACTAAATTGTCAAGAATAAAATCTAATTGACCACAATTATTGGTAGAAAAGCAATTCTTTGAGAAAACTTGCCAAATGTGGAGTATAAATAGGACTCCATAGCATAATAATGACTGAATTCTGACCAAATAAGGGAGTCCCATTAATATAATACTGTCCCCAATACACAAGAATTGAATTTTGGATAAAAAGGGGAGGAAGACCTGAGAAGACTCAGACCTCAAGGTTGGATTTCAGAAAGGCAGATTTTAATGGACTCAGAAAGAGGATGGAGAGAATCCAATGGTTGGAGGTTCTTAAAGGGGTTGTCCCGCGCCGAAACGTTTTTTTTTTTTTTTTAACCCCCCCCCCCCGTTCGGCGCGAGACAACCCCGATGCAGGGGTTAAAAAAACAACCCGCACAGCGCTTACCTGAATCCCGGCGGTCCGGCGTCTTCATACTCACCTGCTGAAGATGGCCGCCGGGATCCTCTGTCTCCGTGGACCGCAGGGCTTCTGTGCGGTCCATTGCCGATTCCAGCCTCCTGATTGGCTGGAATCGGCACGTGACGGGGCGGAGCTACACGGAGCCGGCATTCTGCACGAGCGGCCCCATAGAAGACTGCAGAAGACCCGGACTGCGCAAGCGCGGCTAATTTGGCCATCGGAGGGCGAAAATTAGTCGGCTCCATGGGAACGAGGACGCTAGCAACGGAGCAGGTAAGTATAAAACTTTTTATAACTTCTGTATGGCTCATAATTAATGCACAATGTACATTACAAAGTGCATTATTATGGCCATACAGAAGTGTATAGACCCACTTGCTGCCGCGGGACAACCCCTTTAAGGACAAAAATGTCCAAGAAGGTTGGGAAATATTGAAAAATGAGATTCTCAAAGCACAATCGTTAATAATCCCTGAAAAAAGGCAGAATAGTAAGCTTTTATTCCCTTAGTGACTGCCCCCTTTTTTAATTTGCAGGTTTTTTTCAAAAAATCATAACTCTTTTATTTATCCCTCAATGTAGCTGTCTGAGGGCTTGTTTTTTGCAAAATGAGTTTTCTTTTTCAGTGGTACTATGTAATGTACCATATAATGTACTGAAAAACTTTTTAAAAATTTCCAAGTGAAATGGAAAGAAATGAAATTCCGCCATTTTTGGGGGGTCTTGTTTCTATGGTGTACACACTGCAGCAGAAATGACATTACCTTATTCTAGTGGTCAGTACGATTATGATGATACCAAATTTATATAGGTTTATTTTTTTTTTTGCTGTACTACTTTTAGAATATAAAACATCTGGAAAAAAATGAAATTATTTTCTGTCGCCATCTTCTGACAGCCATAGCTTTTTTGTTTATCTGTCGACATAGTTGTACAAAGGCTCATTTTTTGTGGGACATCCTGTAGTTTCTACTGGTGCCACGTAACAGTACATACAACTTGTTTATAATTTTTTATTACATTTTTGTTCAAGACAGGGGGACCAAACAAGCGCAATTCGAGCGTTATTTTTTTCTGATGTTAAATAGTGCATTACTTTGATAGATCAGACTTTTATGGATACAGCAATACCAAATATGTTTTTTTTAAATTTTATTTACATTCTTGTATTATAAATATAGCAAAACGGTTTGTATAACTTTTTATTACCTTTTATTTTTTTAAATAACTCTGTGCAACAAATCTTCTTTCAGAGCCTCTTGTTTCTACTGCCAACAAACTACAACAAAAATGACATGATAGCTTTATTCTATGGCTCAGTACGATTACGACGATACCAAACTTATGTAGGTTTTTTTTAGCTGTACTACTTTTTTTTTTTTTTCAAAGACATTTAATTTTTTTTAAATTATTTCCTGCTGCCAAATTCTGCGCACAATAACTTTTTTATTTTTCCGTCCATATAGTTGTGAAAGAGGTCATTTCTTGTGGAACGTTCTGTAGTTTACATTAGTACCATTTTGGAATACATACGACATTGTGATCACTTTTTATTGCATTTTGTCTTGGAAACAATGTCCAAAAAAGCGCATTTTTGGCGTTCTTTAATTTTTTTTTGGACGACATTCACTTTGCGGGGTAAATAATGCATTACTTTGATAAATCGGACTTTTACGGACGCAGCGATACCAAACATGTCTTTTTGTTTTATGCTTTTGATTCTTTTATTTAGTCTAACCACTGACCTGTAAAAACACAGTTCATTAATTACAACTTACTGGTGGATGATCCGCACTGTTTACGCCACGTGGAAATATACCCTATATGTTACATAAACCTTCCCTAATAGTGTTCAGTCAGCACGTTGTGTCTAAGGCCTCGGTCAGACGACCGTTTTTTGCCGCGATTTGCGAATCGCATGTCGGATGCGCATCCGCAAATCGCGTGACCGGGGCCGAAAAATCGCCCGAAAAATCTGCTGCTAGCAACGTTTTCGGGAAAAAGGCCCCAATCAAAGGAGCGCTGTCCAACCCATTGCAATTCAATGGAGCCGGCAATACAGCTGGCTCCATTGAAAGCAATGGGCTGGCGGTGAGCGCGGGATGAATTTTCGGGAAGGGCTTAAAAATATAAGCCCTTCCATGAAAAGCATCCAAAAATGTGTAAAAATAAAAAATTTACTCACCTTGTCCGTGCAGCCGGAGTTCAGCCGCGGCAGGCCGGCAGTTCTCCTGAACTGCTCTGGGTAGTATTCAGCAGCCGGGGATTTAAAATCCCAGCCTGCTGAATGGCTGCCTCTGATTGGTCACAGCCCTCACCAATCAGAGGCAGCTCTCACTCACAGTGCTGCCTCTGATTGGCTCAGCACAAGGACCAATCAGAGGCAGCTCTCAGCTATTGAATGACTATTTTTAAGCCCCTCCCAAAAATTCATCCCGCGCTCGCCGGCAGCCCATTGCTTTCAATGGAGCCGGCTGTATTGCCAGCTCCATTGAATTCAATAGGCGAACATTATTCTTCTCTGCCACAGCTGTTACAGCTGTGGCAGAGGAGAATGATTTCTGTAGTATATGTTCTCGATGGGGTCGGCGCTGCTGCCGCCGGCCCCATTGAGCGCATATAATAGAACACAAGGAATCGCAGAGCGCAGATAGGCGTGATCTGCGATTTCTTGTGTCCTATAATTTATCGGACGAGCGCATAAAAAGCGCCCATGTGTCCGATACCATTGCAAAGCAATGGTTCTAAAAGATCGCAGATCGCATGCGCATGCGCAAATCGCACGAAAAAACGCCCGTCTGACCGAGGCCTAACAGTGATTGCAAAGTAGTTGCGCAATCACTTTCGGTTTTTTTATTAAGCAAGGTTAATGGCGAGCCTGCTAGATTAATTGTATAGGCATATTTCCAAAAAAATAAAATACAACGGCAATTAAATTACATTATTCCCCATAATTGGAAAACCTTATATGGCAGAAAAAAACAGATATCATATTTGAATTCAGCACACTAAAGTTACTATGAGCCGCCTATCTGCTTATCGGTTACAAAAATTGTGTTGCACAGTGTAATTAATAAAACTTTTTTAAACTGATTTTTTAGATAGAGGATATGAAGTTGCGATGGTTTGCTCAATCCTGCAGTATGATGTAATACCTTAGTATTACATTATACGTGGTCAGACAGGCAATCTATCAAGCCATGCCACAGGCAGCCCCTGGTTGCCCTGACAACCAAACAGCACCCCATAATATTATGGTGGGGGACGGTACAGGACCCCGAAACATCATTTGGGGCATTTAAGTGCCGCTGCTAGCATTAAAGCATTTAAATGGTTAACAGTCACAATCAGCAGAAGTGCTGATTACAGCTGTTGCCGGTGGGTGTTTGCTGTAAGAAAAATCCATCACCTGCATTGTATGGAGTGGGATCGACCCCCTCCATATAAACCTTGAACGCACAGGATGTAACTGTACATTCTCTATCGTTAAAAAGTTAAAGAGACCAACACAGATTTTAAATACTTGCTAAAAAAGAAGAAAAATAAGTTTATCAAATTGAATGAGGTTGGGAATATCTAAAGAATATAATGCAGTCTGCAGGAACTGTACAGCAAGTGTTAGAATAGCTAAAGCTAACAATAAATTAAGGCTTGCAGGAGAGGCCAAAAGCAATAAAAATGGATTTTGGGGGTATGTCAAAAGAAAAGTCAGGATGAAAATGGTGAATTGGTCAAAAATAATGTTGAGACGGCCAAACTTTTAAATTCCTATTTTGTATCTGTTTCCTCTCAGAAAGTAGATGTAACATCAACTGATCTCCCCAGTGTTATTGAAGAAATAAAATAATGCAGACTATCTATAAGTACAGATATAGTAAGGAAATACTTAGCTAACTTACACTAATTAAAGTCTCCATGTGGAGATTATTTACATCCTTGGATACTGAAGAGAGCAGCAGAAATAATTGCTGAACTACTCAATGGAATCTTTATCAATTCCTGGACAACAGGAGAAGTCCCAGAAGATTGGAGAAGGGCAAATGTTATCCCTATCTTCAAAAAAGGGAAGATGGTGGACCCAGGAAACTACAGCCCTGTTTGCCTGACTTATATACTGGGAAAGATCTTCCAATAAATTATTAAACAGCATGTATGCAAGTACTTGGATGCGAATGGAGTAATTAACCAGAGCCAGCATGGGTTTGTAACAAACAAGTGCCAGATGAATCTAATTTCTTTCTATGACAGAATCACCAACTGGGTTGATCAGGGAAATGCGGTGGATATAGTATATCTTGACTTAAGTAAAGCATTTGACAAAGTATCTCATATCATCCTTATTGAAAACATGACCCAATATGGGATTGACAAGGCAACTGTTGGGTGGATTCACAACTGACAACTGGAATGATCGTACTCAACAAGTGTAATCCACAACTGATGAAGAGATGGATCAGCACTCCTGGGTTTTCTTTTAATAAAAATATCTTTATTCCTCAGTAAAACATTGAGACGTTTCGATCCGTCTTGGATCTTTCTCAAGCCGGAATAAAAATGTTTTTATTTTAAAAGAAAACCCAAGAGTGCTGATCCATCTCTTCATCAGTTGTGGATTTACCTCTGTGGATCCCCAGGTCTGGATTCCCCTTTGGATCGTGCACCTGTGGCCGGGTTGTGCCTATTTTGGTAACTGGATGTGCTGTTATCCATACATTTCTTTAACCGTACTCAACAAGTGGTCATAAATGGCTGCACAACCAAGTGGAAGAATGTCTCAAGTGAGGTACCACAGAGCTCTGTCCTGTGCCCAGTGTTAGTCAACATTTTTATAAATGATCCAGAGAAGGAACTGAGTAGAAACCGATCAAATTCGCTGTCAACAAAAAAGCTAGGATGAATGGCTAACGCTGGAGAAAAGAGAGAGAGGGTTCAAAAAGATCTGGAAAAACTTGAACAGTGGGTGGCAACTAACGGAATGGTGTTTAACAGGGAGACATATGTCTGGGATGATTTAGAGAATCCTACATTGAGCAGGGATTTGGACCAGAAGACCCTGGAGGTCCCTTCCAATGCTATGATTCTATATAACTACTATAATATTGCCCCCTATAAATTAGAATATAACTATTATAATACTGCCAGCAATTATTAGAATATAGCTACTATAATACTGCCCCCTATGTACAAGAATATAACTACTATAATACTGCCCCATCTGTACAAGAATTTAACTACTATAATACTGCCCCCTATGTACAGGAATATAACTACTATAATACTGCTCCTATGTACAAGAATATAACTACTATAATACTGCCCCTTATGTACAAGAATATAACTACTATAATACTGTTCCTATGTACAAGAATATAACTCCTATAATAGTACTGCTATGTACAAGAATATAACTACTATAATACTGCCTCCTGTCAGGGAAATGTCTGCGTACAGCACCAATCAGGCCCACCCCAATGCCCCGCTGCCGGCGGTAAAGAAGAGACACCACACACGGAGGTCTGGTATAGTTCCTCACACGGGGAAATAGCTGCGCACTTTATTACAGATTACATGGGATCTTATACCCTTTGGTCTCATCACTAGGAATGCGTAATAGTCTCATTGGCTCAAATTCACCGCATAACCATATATGTTAAGTCCGGATTTCCGGCTGAGGCACTGATAGTCATATACATAGTTAAACAGTCGTTATCTTGATACGGCGCCTCTGGGAAGACAGCCAAGCACGCGGCCTTCGTGTTCGGTTCTGTATCATCTCTGAATTTCTGGACACATCTCTCTCAGCCTTGCAAACTTTTGGAATATCTGATGTAAGGCGACATATAAGTTTTTCTCATTTTAACTTTGAATAGAACTTGCATACAGGTATAAAAGCATAAAAAACATATGGCAATATATACATATACCCTCACAAACCCCCCTAAAAACTTATATGGAGATCAAGCCCAGACCTTGCACTCTTCCTCAGTCACCTCTCCCTTGCGTCAGGGTTTCCCCACTGCCCGTAAGTCCCTACTCCTAGGAGGGGGGGATCCCTACCTCACCTCAGAAGGAGGCCATGGATTCCCTGGGCTCATTTCCGGCCATCCATACCCTCTATCTGTACAAGTTAACACCCCGCAGAGTGTGCCCTCGCTCGAACCTAAGGTCTTCTGCACTAACCCTAGGCAAATGGGAATTCCACTGACAGTCCATCTTAGGAAATCGGGACAGGCGCAGTACTAGTACATTTCTCCATTCTTCTGGTAACGTACTTGGTTGGCATTATCGGAACTGGCTCTTTATCTTTTTCAAACAAGGGAAATGTTGGTGTCACATTATCCAGTCCCTTACTCATACTCTTTTTGATCAAAGGGATTATACACGTACAGGAAGTTACATACCCCACCTCTTTCTGCTAAAATCATATCCAGGCCACTCTATTTTGGAACGCGATGGATGCAGTGGGCCCTAACTGGTCAGCTAACCCTTGCAAAGCATCTCTGGTGTAGTTTACAAACCTCTGCTGATTGTAATAGATATAATTCATCCAATCTACATTATTATTAACAGTGACAATAGCAAATAAGGACTCAAAACCTGCTTTAACCTGATCTCTAGAATTAAATTCATCTGGCACCCCCCCTTGGCACTCCTATTGCATCTATGTATACATGTGCATCAAAGTTACCACCTGGAGCGTTAACTTCTCTCTTAGTACGATGCGGTGTTGGATTCTCACCCTCAGTGTAGTCTTCATATTGCATATTTGATTGTATTAATTTGTTCTGATCCCTGAAACAGGGGGCTAGTGTACAGTAGTCAAAGGTGTGTGTTAGAGGAATTGTAGCACATTATAGCATGTAAAGGATATGCAGGATCATGAGTTCTGTGCTCCGGGACCCAGGGCCTTTTTGCAGTGCGAGGTGTGGATCCAAGTGCGCTTTCCTTCGAGCTTGACTGCAGTTGGGGTGGTGAGCAACATCTGGTAAGGACCTTCAAACTGGGTTTCTCTCTCAAACTTTTTCACATAGACCCTGTCACCTGGTTTCAGATTGTGACACTCGTCTGTAGGACCTGGGAGAAAAGCAGAGACTGCAGAATGCCTTATTGACAATTCCTTGGAGAGGCTTATGACAAAATTAACAAGAAAATCATTCCCCAAACTCAGCTACTGTGGCATGTACCCCCCTGGGAAAGAACTAATGGGAGACACTCAATTCAAGATTTGCCCGTTTTTCTTCATTGCCTTTTGTATCTACTTTCCCACTACTCCGTGGATGGTAGGGTGTGTGGAAAGCCGCGAATATACCCAAGCAGACATGATGTATTGCATTATTTCACCTGTGAAGTGTGTACCTTTGTTTGACTCAATCACTTCCGGTGCCCCATATCTGCGGATTACCTCATTCATGAGCTTCTGTGCAGTTACCTGCTTATTTACTTTGGTAAAAGAGTAGGTCTCTCCAACCTGAAAAGACATCAACAACAACAAGCACATATTCATACTTCCCAACACGTGGGAGCTGAGTGTAGCCAATTTGCAATCCCTGAAATGCGTAGAGTGGCCCCAGCAAGTGTTATGTGGCAAATTTACTTCTGCCCTGTTGCTTACGGCAAAGATCATGCAAAATTGGACAAATGATGCAGCAGCTACAGAAAACCCAGGAGCCACCCGTCCTCGTTCAAGCGTCGACTTTATTGCTGCTTTGAGAGGTGCGTCTTTCCGTGCGTCAGCTGGGCCATCATGGGGCACAGGGATCGTGGTGGGCAAGTGCTGTTGACTGTTCACCATACACCGTCCTGTTTCTGCTGCTCCCATATTTAGTCCATTTGTCTTTTTCTTTCTTGCAGGCTTGTAACTGTAAAGTCTTTAGCATATCAAAGTCCAAAGTTTTTATCAAAGTCCAAAGTTTTTATCAAAGTCCAAGTTTTTATCAAAGTCCAAAGTGTAGTCAAAGTCCAAAGTTATTGTCAAACTCTTCTTTTCTTCTGTTCTTCCACGGCTTGAGGGCCGCTGCCTTTGCAGTGTGGTCTGTGATGGCGTTGCCTCTTGCTTCTCCGGTGTAGGAATTGATGTGAGCTTTCCACTTTGTCAGGTAGAAGTAGGGCTTCCATGAGACTCTGCACTGCATTCTTAATTGGCTGTCCTGCTGAGGTAAAAAACTGTCTGGCCTTCCCTGTTGGGCCGTAATCATGAGCTATGCCAAATGCATACCGGGAGTCAGTGTAAATGTTTGCCGTCTTACCTTCTGCCACTCTACTCGCCTCAGTGAGGGCCTTCAGTTCCGCTTCTTGTGCTGAGACATGCGGAGGCATTCTGCTTTTAGGACATCTTGTTGTGTGACCACTGCATGTCTAGTGTGGAGTCGTCAATCACCCCTGGGACCATCTATAAAAAACAACTCAAAATATGCATTGTTAACAAGGGCTTTCAGTAACTTTTTAAAACTTAAATTTTCTTGTTTCATCAATGCTTGACAATCAGGCTGATATTCTATTTCAAAAAGATCAGAACCTTGTTGCAAAAATTTTTAAAAATGGCTGATTTGCAATACCTAGATCACCTATGCCTTCTCCTCCCCCCCTTTGAACCAGGGTACTCGATTGTAAGAAGAGTAACCGGGTTCCAGGTAGTACAACATTGAAAAAAGATATGATGGATGCAGATAAGGCCTGTAAGATGTTAGCACCAATAACAGAGACATGAGTTACATCAGGGCAGAATATTCTACAAACATCTATTAATATTTGAAATGTGATATCCTTTAAGCAAATTCATTATTAATCTGATCCTGCCTGCAATGTCTTATCAAATTTGTGGAAAAACTTTTACTAGCTGCTCAAGATTCTCACCCCCTCCCTTGTACTTTTACATCATCTAGCTCCACCCCCTCGATACTGGTCGCTTGCGTCTTTTTTCACACCTTCATTTAAGCTCCACAGTCTAAGCCTCCACATCTCAAACAAGTAAAGTCTTATGCATGGGGGGGGATAATGTTATCCCCAGTCAATATCCGCATCACACTTTTTACATTCATCACAGCCTGAACACTGGTCATTAACTCTCATCCATCCATGCGCTCAAGTCTGCCCCGTCACCCCCCCCCCCCCCATTGAAGGTGTACCAGTACATACAGATGCACAGATAAAAAGTTTGACAAACAAGCATACATCAGTTTAAAAAAAAAAATTGAGGTGAGTGCTATAATGTTATTAAAGGGGTTGTCCCGCGGCAGCAAGTGGGTCTATACACTTCTGTATGGCCATAATAATGCACTTTGTAATGTACATTGTGCATTAATTATGAGCCATACAGAAGTTATAAAAAGTTTTATACTTACCTGCTCCGTTGCTAGCGTCCTCGTTCCCATGGAGCCGACTAATTTTCGCCCTCCGATGGCCAAATTAGCCGCGCTTGCGCAGTCCAGGTCTTCTCCTGTTCTCTATGGGGCTCCGTGTAGCTCCGTGTAGCTCCGCCCCGTCACGTGCCGATTCCAGCCGATCAGGAGGCTGGAATCGGCAATGGACCGCACAGAAGAGCTGCGGTCCACGGAGGAAGAGGATCCCGGCGGCCATCTTCACCGGTAAGTATAGAAGTCACCGGAGCGCGGGGATTAAGGTAAGCGCTCCGGTAAGCTTTCTTTAGGTCCCTGCATCGGGGTTGTCTCGCGCCGAACGGGGGGGGGGGGGGTTGAAAAAAAAAAAACCCGTTTCGGCGCGGGACAATCCCTTTAAGTACATGATTCTGTTGAGATGAAATTGTGAATGAGCGCTATTTTTTCCAAATTATGTGAAAAAATTTGCTGAGTGACTGAGACATTCTATCTTTCTTATCTACTGAAGCTATTATATGCTATATTAAACGCTAAAGTATTTTAGAATGCGTGGGTATCTTTCAGCCCCCCTTGTGACCCTGAGCTTAGAGTGAAGTTTGAAAGCCCCCACCTTTGCAAAATAACTGTTATCTCTCTATGAATATGAAACACAGACTGAATAAGTTGTTTTAGTTTAACTATTTCCTGCATTTGAACTCATAAATAACACATATGCTGGGACCTTCTGACAACGCAACATGTTCTTCATTTTCAACCCCTGTATGCTTAAAAGCCCCCTCAGTGGGGTATAACTTTCTTACACCTGTATGAAAGAAACCAAAACGTGTCCATTTGTGACCTCCGAACCCAGTAAGAATATACCTTAGAAATTGCTATATTTCCTGCCTACTTAGGCCTTAGTCAGACGGGCGATTTTTCGCGCGATTTGCGCATGTGCATGCGTCCGGCGATTTTATAAAACCATTGCTTTGCAATGGTATCGGACACATGAGCGCTTTTTATGCGCTCGTCCGATAAATTATAGAACAAAAAATCGCAGATCGCACCTATCTGCGATCTGCGATTCCTGTTCTCTTCTCTATATGCGCTCAATGGGGCCGGCGGCAGCAGCGCCGACCCCATTGAGAACATATAGAAGACAAATCATTCTTCTCTGCCACAGCTGTAACAGCTGTGACAGAGAAGAACGATGTTTGCCCATTGAATTCAATGGAGCGGCAATACAGCCGCTCCATTGAAAGCAATGGGCTGCCGGCGTGCGCGGGGTGAATTGTCGGGAAGGGGTTAAATATATAAACCCTTCCCTGCAATTCATTCTAAAATGTGTTAAAATAAAAAAAAATTGTATACCCACCTTTCCGCTGCAGCCGGAGTCCAGCCGCGGCCGCTGTCAGTTCTCCTGAACTGCTTCTTGGCACTATTCAGCCGGCGGGGCTTTAAAATCCCCGCCTGCTGAATGATCTGCCTCTGATTGGTCACAGCCCTGACCAATCAGAGGCTGAAAACACTCACACACCCATTCATGAATTCATGAATGGGTGAGTGACTGCTGCCTCTCAGCGCTGAGCCAATCAGGGGCAGGTCTGACTCACATCCATTCATGAATTCATGAATGGGTGTGAGTGAGGCATGCCTCTGATTGGCTCAGCGCTGAGCCAATCAGGGGGCAGGTCTGACTCACACCCCCTTCACACCCACTGCAGGACGGCCACGCGGAGCTCCGACTGCCGGGAGAAGGTGAGCATACAATTTTTTTTTATTTTAACACATTTTAGGATGGATTGCAGGGAAGGGCTTATATATTTAAGCCCTTACCGACAATTCATCCCGGGCTCGCCTGCAGCGCATTGCTTTCAATGGAGACGGCTGTATTGCCGTCTCCATTGAATGCAATGCGCTGGACAGCTCCGGCCCGTTTCTAATGAAACGCGGCTAGGAGCAGATTTTTGGGCGATTTGCGGGCGACTTGCGCGCACTGGTCACGCGATTTGCGGATGCGCATCCGTCATGCGATCCGCAAATTGCGCGAAAAATCGCCCGTCTGACTAAGGCCTTAGACAGTATAATTGTTACGGCACTCTGCCCCCCCGAGCGCCAGTTGGGGTGCCCTGATCTCCCGCACCCCCACTGTCCCTGCCTACTTGCCTCGGCCCTGGCTAACCCCAGGCGGACAACTGGACGGCGGTCCCTGCCCTGGCTAGGGGCCTGGCGACTGACAAGCAGGAACCTACCTAATGGGGGGAACAGAGTGCCGACAGAGGAGGCAGATGAATCAGACCAACAAAACTGACAAGGCTGGAGATGGAACTCACTGGCAAACTGGCAGGGTGCTGGATAGCAACTAGTGCTGACTGGGCCAGACTAGATTAGAAGCAAACAGAACCAACTAAAACAGACTGAGTAACAGGGGACCAGAGGGAGCTGACCGACAACTAGGGACTGACTGAGGAGAACCGCAGACAGACTGGCTAGGTGCATGCAGAACCAATAACTGGCAATGAGCTCAGTTCACTGCCAGTCTTTTAACCACAAGGTTCCGCCCAGGGGCGGAGAGTGGGAGGAGGCAACTCCACCCACTGCTGTATAAGAAGCACAGAGGAGTGCGGGCGGCACCCTACGGGCGGGCACGCCCACGCCGCCGCCCACTGGCCAACCCAAGCTGCTGGGATGACCTCGACACAGGGCTCCAGGCTGCTGGAGCCGACGCCGGAGCGACGCGCGCCGACCGCGGGACCCCATGCCGCACTGTATGGTAACATTACCCCCCCTCTGACGGGGGACCTCCGGGCCCCCGGAAACTCGACCAGGCTTATCCAGGCAAAGGCTGTGAAAACGCTGTACCAACCCGAGAATGTGACCCTCCTGAGCGGACACCATGGACTGATCCTCAGGTCCATGACTTCGGTAGTCTGTGGCTGCCCCATTTCCTTCAGGGCCAACCGTTGACATATCGTCATGTTTCAGGTCGTCTTCCGAGTCAATGTCCAACCATTCGCCACTGTCTTTTGACCCATCCTCGCTACCAATGACGCTGCCTTCAAAATCTGAGGCATCTCTAACTTTAAAATCACTGTCATGTGAGCTATCATACTCCAAAAAACTCTTCCGGGCCCCCAAATATTGTACGGTTCCTGGACCCCGGCAAGAATCCAGGACCTCCTGGGCCTTGTGTTCAACTTCATCACAGACCAGGGTGGGCGGCGGGGGACCGGAGGTGGGCATCACCGAAGAGACAACAGGTTTCGACAAAGACTTATGGCACCCCGTGCGACCCCTCCTTTTGCGATTTCCAGAGGACCGGTACCCCTTCTGTTCGACTGAGCAGGGGGGAGGGGGAGCGCGATGGCTATGGCAGGACGGCCCCCACTGGGTTAGCTCCCCAGTGGCCCAATCGAATTGGGGGTTGTGCAACGCCAGCCACGGCATCCCTAGTACCATGTCTACCGACATTTTCTCCATCACCAGGAATGATAGACCTTCCGAATGGCGACCCCCCACCATGAGTTGTAACACTGGGGTCCTCCATCGAACCAAGCCCGAAGCAAGAGGAGTAGCATCAATGCTAGCAAAACGAATTGGCATCTTCAGCGCCACAAATTCAGCCCTCAGGGGCTCAACGAGACGCCTGCTTATCAGGTTGGCAGCTGCTCCGGAATCAATAAACGCCTGCCCTAGGCGGGAGAAGTTCCGGAATCTAACCTGGCAAGGTATCAGAAATCTAGGACGTCCCTGAGGTCCTAGGCGACCCTCCCTGCAGTCGCCTAGGACTGGAAGTCTTTCTGCCGATTCAGACGGTGGACGCTGAGGCCTCCAGGGGCAAGTTATCACCCGATGTCCAGCTTTCCCGCAGTAGAGACAGAGATTATGTAACAACCGAATCCGGCGTCGCTCCTTGGGGTCCAGCGGGTCCAGTTCCATAGGTTCGGGAACAGAGACTGGTACGGACGGGGAGGGAACAGGACAAATGACCTCCCTGACTCTATGGGTCGGTCTATCTTGCTTCCCAGCCCTGAGCCTCCTATCTGCCTTCACTGCTAACTCCATAGCCTCCTTTAAGGACCCGGGAACGGGATGGGAGATCAACAGTTCTTTGACCGCGTCAGAGAGACCTTGCATAAAAACGTCTTTCAGGGCACTATCGTTCCATGCAGTATCACCCGCATAGCGTCTGAAATTGGAGCAATAATCCTCCACACAAAGCGACCCCTGATGCAGCGCCAGCAACCGAGAAACCGCCAACCCCACTCTGTCCGGTTCATCGAAGATGCCCCCAAGTTCCTGAAAAAAGGAGTCCACCGAATGCAGGGAGGGGGAACCCTCGGGAATGGAAAAGGCCCAAGTCTGGGCAGAGCCCCGCAGCAGGGACATTATGAGCCCGACCCTCTGGACCTCCGAGCCGGAAGAGCGGGGACGCATCCGAAAAAACAGGCGACACGCCTGTTGAAAAACAAAAAACTTGTTCCTCTCCCCAGAGAACACCTCGGGAAGAGGGCACTTGGGTTCGGGACTGGTAACGGCATTCTGCTCCTGCGACAATGCCCACTGCTCCTGGGCCACCATGCGAGCTGACAAATCCCGGATCACCGGCACCAGGTCTTGCAGCTGGTTTGCGAGGGCGCTGATCGCCGCCATGAAAAGAAAAACAGTATTTTAAGGGCCAGTTATTATGTTACGGCACTCTGCCCCCCCGAGCGCCAGTTGGGGTGCCCTGATCTCCCGCACCCCCACTGTCCCTGCCTACTTGCCTCGGCCCTGGCTAACCCCAGGCGGACAACTGGACGGCGGTCCCTGCCCTGGCTAGGGGCCTGGCGACTGACAAGCAGGAACCTACCTAATGGGGGGAACAGAGTGCCGACAGAGGAGGCAGATGAATCAGACCAACAAAACTGACAAGGCTGGAGATGGAACTCACAGGCAAACTGGCAGGGTGCTGGATAGCAACTAGTGCTGACTGGGCCAGACTAGATTAGAAGCAAACAGAACCAACTAAAACAGACTGAGTAACAGGGGACCAGAGGGAGCTGACCGACAACTAGGGACTGACTGAGGAGAACCGCAGACAGACTGGCTAGGTGCATGCAGAACCAATAACTGGCAATGAGCTCAGTTCACTGCCAGTCTTTTAACCACAAGGTTCCGCCCAGGGGCGGAGAGTGGGAGGAGGCAACTCCACCCACTGCTGTATAAGAAGCACAGAGGAGTGCGGGCGGCACCCTACGGGCGGGCACGCCCACGCCGCCGCCCACTGGCCAACCCAAGCTGCTGGGATGACCTCGACACAGGGCTCCAGGCTGCTGGAGCCGACGCCGGAGCGACGCGCGCCGACCGCGGGACCCCATGCCGCACTGTATGGTAACAATAATTGATTAGATTAAAGGGGTTGTCCCGAGAAAGCAAGTGGGGGTAAGCACTTCTGTATGGCCATATTAATGCACTTTGTAATATACATCGTGCATTAAATATGAGCCATACAGAAGTTATTCACTTACCTGCTCCGTTGCTGGTGTCCCCGTCTCCATGGTGTCGTCTAATTTCAGCGTCTAATCTCCCGATTAGACGCGCTTGCGCAGAAGGGTCTTCTCCCTTCTCTTGGGTCTCGGCACCAGCGGCGTTCTGGCTCCGCCCCCTTCTACACGTCATCGCGTAGCTCCGCCCCGTCACGTGTGCCGATTCCAGCCAATCAGGAGGCTGGAATCGGCAATGGACCGCACAGAGCCAACGGTGCACCATGGGAGAAGACCCGCGGTGCATCGTGGGTGAAGATCCCGGCGGCCATCTTGGTAAGGTAAGTAAGAAGTCGCTGCAGAGCGGGGATTCGGGTAAGTACTAAACTTTTTTTTTTTTAACCCATCCCTTGTGTTTGTCTTGCGCCGAACGGGGGGGCCTATTGAAAAAAAAAAAAGACGTTTCGGCGCAATTTCAAGCTTTCATTCTATTTAAGCAAGCAAGGCTACTTTCCAGGGTTAGTATTGCATTCTCTCTGCTTTGTTATCTCTTGACCTTGGAACCTAGACACAGGCTGCAGCTTCAAGTAAACAATCCTTCTCCCACTAAAAGCAAGCTCAGTTAACCATTTGCATACATACACTACCGTTCAAAAGTTTGGGGTCACATTGAAATGTCCTTATTTTTGAAGGAAAAGCACTGTACTTTTCAATGAAGATAACTTTAAACTAGTCCTAACTTTAAACAAATGCACTCTATACATTGCTAATGTGGTAAATGACTATTCTAGCTGCAAATGTCTGGTTTTTTGTGCAATATCTACAAAGGTGAATAGAGGCCCATTTCCAGCAACTATCACTCCAGTGTTCTAATGGTACAATGTGTTTGCTCATTGGCTCAGAAGGCTAATTGATGATTAGAAAACCCTTGTGCAATCATGTTCACACATCTGAAAACAGTCTAGCTCGTTACAGAAGCTACAAAACTGACCTTCCTGTGAGCAGATTGAGTTTCTGGAGCATCACATTTGTGGGGTCAATTAAACGCTCAAAATGGCCAGAAAAAGAGAACTTTCATCTGAAACTCGACAGTCTATTCTTGTTCTTAGAAATGAAGGCTATTCCATGCGAGAAATTGCTAAGAAATTGAAGATTTCCTACAACGGTGTGTACTACTCCCTTCAGAGGACAGCACAAACAGGCTCTAACCAGAGTAGAAAAAGAAGTGGGAGGCCGCGTTGCACAACTAAGCAAGAAGATAAGCACATTAGAGTCTCTAGTTTGAGAAACAGACGCCTCACAGGTACCCAACTGGCATCTTCATTAAATAGTACCCGCAAAACACCAGTGTCAACATCTACAGTGAAGAGGCGGCTGCGGGATTTTGGGCTTCAGGGCAGAGTGGCAAAGAAAAAGCCATATCTGAGACTGGCCAATAAAAGAAAAAGATTAAGATGGGCAAAAGAACACAGACATTGGACAGAGGAAGACTGGAAAAAAGTGTTGTGGACGGATGAATCCAAGTTTGAGGTGTTTGGATCACAAAGAAGAACGTTTGTGAGACGCAGAACAAATGAAAAGATGCTGGAAGAATGCCTGACGCCATCAGTTAAGCATGGTGGAGGTAATGTGATGGTCTGGGGTTGCTTTGGTGCTGGTAAGGTGGGAGATTTGTACAGGGTAAAAGGGATTCTGAATAAGGAAGGC
Organism: Eleutherodactylus coqui; assembly: GCF_035609145.1. Taxonomy (NCBI): domain Eukaryota; kingdom Metazoa; phylum Chordata; class Amphibia; order Anura; family Eleutherodactylidae; genus Eleutherodactylus; species Eleutherodactylus coqui. The sequence continues at coordinate 228,033,511 of NC_089839.1, forward strand.
TATCACTCCATTTTGCAACGCCATGCCATACCCAGTGGACAGCGCTTGTTTGGAACCAATTTCATCCTACAACAGGACAATGACCCTAAACACACCTCCAAATTGTGCAAGAACTATTTACAGCAGAAGCAGGCAGCTGGTATTCTATCGGTAATGGAGTGGCCAGCGCAGTCACCAGATCTGAACCCCATTGAGCTGTTGTGGGAGCAGCTTGACCGTATGGTACGCCAGAAGTGCCCATCCAACCAATCCAACTTGTGGGAGATGCTTCTAGAAGCGTGGGGTGCAATTTCTCAAGCTTACCTCAACAAATTAACAGCTAGAATGTCAAAGGTGTGCAATGCTGTAATTGCTGCAAAAGGAGGATTCTTTGACGAAAGCAAAGTTTGATGTAAAAACAATGTTATTTCAAATACAAATCATTATTTCTAACCTTGTCAATGTCTTGACTCTATTTTCTATTCATTTCACAACGTATGGTGGTGAATAAGTGTGACTTTTCATGGAAAACACAAAATTGTTTGGGTGACCCCAAACTTTTGAACGGTAGTGTATATATATATATATATATATATATATATATATCTACCTAGTATTATACACCTTTTCCTCTCTCTCTCTGCCAACAAATCACATGCTAGTAATCTTTCTTTCAACTTTGCTTGTTCCCCATATTCCTCTACCTACCTAACTGCCAATGTAACCTTCAATAGACACTCTCCCGACACCCTCTTGATCACTTACTGTACTTTCCAACATTTCACTTATGGATACTTTCTTAATACGTGTATATACTTAACTTTCTCTGACTGTCTCTCTGCTTCTCACTGCAGCACTTTCTAGTAAACCTTTGTCTTTTAAGGCACCCTTCTTGGTCCTAAGGACCTCCTCCCAGTCACCATACTGTAATCTACCGTGCGGGTCCATGTCACACATTTTCATAAGAGTTTTCTTACATTTTACAGATTGGGACCCTTGTCTCTACTCCACCAATTCATCCGCACGGCGGCGGCCCTTGAGGGGCTCCGTCTTCTTTAATAAGGTCTTACGCATATTAAAACAACAACAACAATAATAATAACACGCTCCATAGAGTGCATCCTTCTGACCCGAATTGTTAGCCCCTTATATACGGCAAAACAACCGAAGGCATCTCCTTCTATGGAACCAGTCTCATAGAGTGCATCTCCTCCTCAGCTAAACCATCAACTAACTAAACTAAAACCAAGGGTCCCTTCTTCTATGAGACCTATCTCACAGAGTGCATCCCTCTCTGCTAAACCATCAACAACTAACTAAACTAAAACCGAGGGTCCCTTCTTCTGTGAGACGAAATGAAAAGAGAGAGAAAAAAAATTCTGCAGATACAACAAACAACCTTCACTATTGCTAAAACGCTACGGACTTCAAAGTACAAATAGACTACAGACTAGTTCCTAGGTGGGCGATTGGTGCACCTATCACGGTCAGTGGTCCGTGACGGCAAACCCGAAGCCCACGAGTTACCATGTAGAACTCTTAACCCAACTCATCCGGTCACAAAACACAGATAGTCCCTCCTGCTGCAAGACTCTCAGTGTAAAACACAACATAAATATATGCCGGTCTTACCTGGAGTTCTGTGAGTTGATCAGGCTCGGTTTGCAGCAGGACGGCTTCCCCGTGGCGTGGATCCGGGTGGACAGGGCTGCACAGCTCCGGTTTTACCGCCCCACTTTTGGGCGCCATTTGTCAGGGAAATTTCTGCGTACAGCACCAATCAGGCCCACCCCAATGCCCCGCTGCCGGCGGTAACGAAGAGACACCACACACGGAGGTCTGGTATAGTTCCTCACACGGGGAAATAGCTGCGCACTTTATTACAGATTACATGGGATCTTATACCCTTTGGTCTCATCACTAGGAATGCGTAATAGTCTCATTGGCTCAAATTCACCGCATAACCATATATGTTAAGTCCGGATTTCCGGCTGAGGCACTGATAGTCATATACATAGTTAAACAGTCGTTATCTTGATACGGCGCCTCTGGGAAGACAGCCAAGCACGCGGCCTTCGTGTTCGGTTCTGTATCATCTCTGAATTTCTGGACACATCTCTCTCAGCCTTGCAAACTTTTGGAATATCTGATGTAAGGCGACATATAAGTTTTTCTCATTTTAACTTTGAATAGAACTTGCATACAGGTATAAAAGCATAAAAAACATATGGCAATATATACATATACCCTCACACTCCTATGTGCAAGAATATAACTACTATAATACTGCCTCCTATGTACAAGAATATAACTACTATAATACTGCCTCCTATGTACAAGAATATAACTACTATAATGCTGCTCTTATGTACAAGAATATAACTACTATAATACTGCCCCTATGTACAAGAATATAACTACTATAATACTGCCCCCTATGTACAAGAATATAACTACTATAATACTGTCCCTATGTACAAGAATATAACTACTATAATACTGCCCCTATGTACAAGAATATAACTACTATAATACTGTTCTTATGTACAAGAATATAACTACTATAATACTGCCCCTATGTACAAGAATATAACTACTATAATACTGCCCCCTATGTACAAGAATATAACTACTATAATACTGTCTCTATGTACAAGAATATAACTACTATAATGCTGCCTCCTATGTACAAGAATATAAATACTATAATACTACTCCTATGTATAAGAATATAACTGCTATAATATTGCTCCACATGTAAAAGAATATGAGTACTCTAATTCTGTCCCTACGTACAAGACTATGCCTACTATAATACTGCTCAAATGTGCAAGAATATAACTGATATAATCCTGTTCCTATGAACCAGAATATAACTACTATAATACAGACTCCTTTGTGCAAAAATACAACAGCCTATCTACAAGAATATATCTGCTATAATACTACCGGGTTTCCCTGAAAAGAAGACAGTCTTATATTAATTTTTGCCTCAAAAGAGGCACAGTGTCTTATTTTCAGGGAGTGTCTTATAATATTCACCTAACAGTTGACGTTCGAGTCCCTTGCTCTGGTCTCTGGTGCTGCTGCAGGCTTCTGTGTTCTTCTGCATGCCAATAGAGCAATTCTTCCTGGTAGACAGACTTGAATACCTTGCCTCCAGCAAGCTAATCCTCTGATTGGTTAATGAATGACATCATTGAATGGCTGTGATTGGCTAATCAAGCGCCATCTTTCATTGGCTGCTGGAAGCCAATCAGAGCATTAGCTTGCTGGAAGCGGGGTATTGAAGCCCTGTTACCAGGAAGAACTACTCTGTCGACGTGCCGAAGGACACGGAAGCCTGCAAAACTGCCACAGCCCAGCGCGAGGGATGAGTTTTGCTTCTTTTTTTGCAGTGTAGCTAGAGTTTATTTTTGAGGTATGGCTTATTATCGGGGGTGATAAGCCTTGTCCCCCACTTCCCCCGAAAATCTGGGTAAGACCTATTATCGGGGAGACGTGGTACCTACTATATACACGAATAACTTTATTATATTACTGCCCCAATGTACAAGAATGAAAATAGTATAATTCTGCCCCTAATGTTCAAGAATATACCTACTATAATACCGCCTTTTATGTTCCAGAATATAATTATTATAATACGCCCCCCATGTACAAGAACATAACTACTATAATACTGCCCCCCATGTACAAGTATATAACTAATATAATACTGACCCCTATGTACAAGAATATAGCTACTATAATACTGCCCCTATGTACAAGAATATAACGACTATAATACTGCCTCCCATGTACAAGTATATAACTACTATAATACTGCCCCCTATGTACAAGAATATAACTACTATAATACTGCACCATATGTACAAGAATATAATTACTATAATACTGCCCCTATGTACAAAAATATAACTACTATAATACTGCCCCAATGTAAAAGAATATAACTACTATAATACTGCCCACTATGTAAAAGAATATATCTACTATAATACTGCTCCCCTATGTACAAGAATATAATGGCTATAATACTGCCACCTATATACAAGAATATAACTACTATAATACTACCCCCTACGTACAAGAATATAACTACTATAATACTGCTATGTACAAGAATATAACTACTATAATACTGCCCCTTATGTACAAGGATATAACTACTATAATACTGCCCCCTATGTACAAGAACATAACTACTATAATACTGCCTCCTATGCATAAGAATATAACTACTATAATACTGCCCCTATGTACAAGCATATAACTACTATAATACTGCTCCCCTATGTTCAAGAATATAACTACTGTAATACTGCCCCTATGTACAAGAATATAACTATTATAATACTGCCCCCCTATGTTCAAGAATATAACTACTATAATACTGCTCCCCTATGTACAAGAATATAACTACTATAATACTACCCCCATGTACAAGAATATAACTGCTATAATACTGCCACCTATATACAAGAATATAACTATTATAATACTGCCCCCTACGTACAAGAATATAACTACTATAATACTGCTATGTACAAGAATATAACTACTATAATACTGCCCCTTATGTACAAGGATATAACTACTATAATACTGCCCCCTATGTACAAGAATATAACTACTATAATACTGCCTCCTATGTATAAGAATATAACTACTATAATACTGCCCCTATGTACAAGCATATAACTACTATAATACTGCTCCCCTATGTTCAAGAATATAACTACTGTAATACTGCCCCTATGTACAAGAATATAACTATTATAATACTGCCCCCCGATGTTCAAGAATATAACTACTATAATACTGCTGCCCTATGTACAAGAATATAACTACTATAATACTACCCCCCATGTACAAGAATATAACTGCTATAATACTGTCCCCCATGTACAAGAATATAACTACTATAATACTGCTCCTATGTACAAGAATATAACTACTATAATACTACCCCCATGTACAATAATATAACTGCTATAATACTACCCATATGTACAAGAATATAACTACTATAATACTGCTCCTATGTACAAGAATATAACTACTATAATACTATCCCCCATGTACAAGAATATAACTGCTATAATACTGCCACCTATATACAAGAATATAACTACTATAATACTACCCCCATGTACAAGAATATAACTACTATAATACTGCCACCTATGCACAAGAATATAACTACTATAATAGTAGCTCCTATAATTAACAGGGTGGTATGAGTTGTACCATTTCAGTACAATCCTTTGACCATTGAGAAACATAACAAATTGCCATATACCCACATCTCCCTGCTACCGCTGTTTTACACAAGGTACTGGGTTCTTGACTGTAGTCTTCGAAGGGTTCACTTAAGTAGGTGACAAGGTGTTATTTTTAAACTTGAAGAATCCCTTTAATTCCCCCAAAATCCCTTTAATGTCTCCAAATTTCACAAGTCACAGAATTAGGTATTTTCGGTGATGTTCCTCCACATTCTCTGCATAGATCAAATTTTAGCTGTACATCTTCTCTCATCCCTCACAAATATTACATTTTTATATTCTTTGAGATTTATGTAACTACACAATTAAAGATACCAGGGATGTCGCCAACAACAACGACCAAGAAATGCAAATAAAATCTCACAATACGTGAAAAGAAAATGGGGAGATTTTTTCAACGAGGGCACAATAAATAACTCCCCTTTATTTTGCACCATTAACAGGAAACCGAGGATGGATTTATATGCGTCGATTTATAGCACCTTGCAATATTATAATCAGCGGCTGCATGCATGAAGTATAAATTATCCATCTTGTTTCTCAGACAAGTGAAAGTAACATAGTGAATCTAAAAACAAACAAACAATATGTGCAGATAAACAGATGGTTAGGGGAGAAATAGCAGAGTACGTATGCTAATCTCCGTGTATGACAACAACAGCGCTAAAATATTTAGTGCCGCCGTTATACAGTATATTTAATTCAGAATATGATGAGTTCTTCCAGATAATATAGAAAAGATGCCGCGTCTCATTACATCCGAAATTTAAGAGATACAACATCTATTTGCAGAGAAATTCCCCACTGGAGTGGAGGCAGATAAGATAATGGATACTGCGATGTGGTGTAGTATACAGCAGCTGTTGGCTCTCCTGTATGGTGTAGTATAGAGAAGCTGTCGGCTCTTCTGTGAGGTGTAGTATAGAGGGGCCATCAGTTCTGTAGTGTGGTGTAGTATAGGGTAGATGTCGGCTCTTTTGTTTGGTGTAGTATAGGGGAGCTGTCGTCTCTTATGTGTGGTGTAGTATAAAGTGGAGCTGTCTGTTCTCTTGTGTTCGGCCCTCCTGTGTGATGTAGTATAGAGGAGCTCTCGGCTTTCCTGTGTGGTGTTGTATAGAGTAGCTGTTCGTTCTCCTGTGTTGTGTATTATAAAGGATCTGTCGGCTTCTCTTTGTGGTGTAGCATAGAAGCACCATCGGTTCTCTTTTGTGGTGTAGTATAGAGGGGCTGTTGGATCTTCTGTGAGGTTTAGTATAGAGGAGCTGTTGGCTCTTCTGTGCGGTGTAATATGTGTTTTGTCTCAGAGGGTACTACAGGGTAGTCAAATGATCAGCACAGTCCTTAATACCTTGCTATGAGCTCCTCGGGAGACATAGAGGGTATTTCGCAGGAGAAAGACACTGTCCTTCCCTGATTTTGGGCTAAGTATAGTTGGCTCGGCAACTGCTCGCTTCTGATTGGCTGCTTACTAGCAAATTCCCTGATTGGTGGAGTGAGAAGAGTTGAGTCCAGCCCGGTAGAGTGAGCAAGGTGGAGGAGGAACTGAGTCAGTAGATAGAGAAAAGTGTGGGAAAGCAGCAGGAAGTGAAGAAGGAGTTAGTGAGTTCGTCAGTGGAGGAGAAAAGAAGAAGTGTGAGGAGCTGCAGCAAGTAGCAATTAACCGGAGAGCAGGAACTGGTGGAGAGTGCTGGAAGCACACTTCAAAAATCACAAGTCCTTCTGCAGCAGAAGAGTAAAAAACTCTTAGGTGTTGTAAACCCTCAGTATACCACTGCTGGAAACACATTTCAGTAAGGAGCAGGAATTCACACAAAAAAAGGACTTCTCAAATCAGGGGGTCACGATTCTCATGCATAATTCTCTCCCCCTGACTGTTACACAAACGGAAGCTGATCCATAAGGCAGATTTCTTATCCTACAGGGAAATCTCTTTGACAATAAAGTAACAATAGTTAACTCCTACGCCCTGGCCACAAACCCACATAAACTCTCCTCTATGGTGGCCAATAAGCTCCGAAACATCTCAGATACCCACATCTATTGGATGTGAGATTTTAACATGGTGCAGTCCCCCTCTATGGATCGCTCCTATTCAGGCTTGAATAGGCTTAGTCCAGCGCAGCGAACCTCATTGAAGGCTACATTGGTAGATCTGGCAATAGCGGATGTCTGGAGGGAGAATCATGGAGCTACAAGGGGTTACACTTTCTTTTCCTCACCACATATGTCGTATTCACGCATAGATTGGACTCTCGTATCCACCTTGATTTTACCGGCACTGGTTCAGGCCCGACACATTCCGTGTGCCTAGTCGGACCACAATATAGTTATTTCACATTTCTTGGATAAACTTCCACACATGCATCCAATAAGATGGCGGCTTAATGAAACCCTTCTCAAAAATCCAGTGTCCCATTCCCAAATCCAAGATCAACTTAAAACTTACCTAGATACTAACGCCACCCCTGACTCACAACCAGTTTGGGTTTGGTTAGCACAAAAAGCATTCATAAGGGGACAGATCATTAAAATCGCATTGTACATTAAGCAAGAGAAAATTCAGAAAACAGCAGACTTGGAGAGACAATTGAACGTCCTGGAGCGAGCTAACCAACAGCTCCAGAGCCTAGCCCTGATTAAAGAAATAAGAGACGTTAAGCTCCAGTTGAATCTACTCTACACATCCCAGGCTGAGAGGGCCCTTCAGTGGACACACTCCATTATTACCGGCTAGCTAATAAATCCGATAAGCTATTGGCTGCAAAGCTGAGGCAAAGAGAAAGACTGAAAACAGTCTATTCTATCCGATCCAGCAATTGGAACTGCACCTCAAACCCCCGCACAATTGCGCAAACATTCCAAGACTTCTATAGCTCTCTCTATAAATATAAACCACAGAAGCACCTATCAGCACCACAGTCCTTCCTAATAGGGATTTCCCTACCACAACTAGACCCAAATCAACAATTTGATCTGAATCAACCCATTGAAGTGGTGAAAGTAGAAGAAACCATAAAAAAACCTAAAATTAGGTAAAGCCCCAGGGCCTGACGGGCTGACCGCTCTTTATTATAAAGAATTTGCAGAGTTCCTTATCGATCCCTTGGTCCTTCTGTGCAATGACTTATTAGACCAAAAACAAATACCTGGGGAGTTTTTAGATGCGCACATAGTGGTAATCCCTAAACCCAATAAAGACCACACCGCCCCAAAAAACTACCGCCCCATTTCTCTCTTAAATCTGGATTATAAAATATTTACTAGTATCCTTGCCATCTGGTTAAATAGGCTCCTTCCCTCCCTGATCCACAAAGACCAAGTAGGTTTTATACCTGCACACCAAGCCCCTGACAACGTTAGAAAAATTCTGAACCTTGTTCATACCTCAAGTTCCCAAAACTCATTGCTCCTTCTAGCACTCGACATAGAAAAGGCATTCAACAGCCTATTTTGGGACTACATGTTTGCCGTCTTGGATGAGATGGGGGTAGGAGGTCCATACGTGGCGGTCCTGAGATCCCTGTACTCTAGTCCATCTGCGAAACTAAAGCTCCCCAGCTCAGAGAACTATTTGATCCCTACTCAAAGGGGGACAAGACAAGGTTACCCATTATCCCCAGCACTATTTGCACTCGCGACTGAGCCCCTAGCTTGCCTAATTAGGCAAAATCCAAATACATCAGGTCTTAACTGTGGTAATAAAGAATTTAAGTTGAGTCTGTTTGCAGATGATATTCTGCTCTCTCTCACTAGGCCCCTGACTTCCCTGCCCGACCTGATTAAAACCCTTGACTCTTCTGCAGAGGTGTCGGGTTTAACAGTCAATATGGACAAGACAGAGGCGCTTTACATTAATGTTCCCAGTCCGATAAAAAAGCTGATTGACCTCAACTTTGGGTTTCACGCTCCCCCCACTATCTTACTTATTTTGGCATAAAACTTACCCCTGACCTGGCCTCACTGTACAGGTGGAACTACCTCCATTATTTAAATCCATTAAGGCAGAATTGAAAAGACCCAACCTGTCCTGGATTGGACGCACAAACGCTATCAAAATGATGGTACTGCCACTTCTCCTGTACCTCTTCCGATGTCTCCCCATTACCATCCCTACTGCTGAATTAAAAGATATCCAACGGGCGGCTTTCCGATTTATTTACAGAGGGAAGAGACCTAGAATCAGCCAAAATATTATCACAGACAGGTAGGCGGGTTGTCTGTCCCCAATTTCCGAAAATATTTTGTGGCAGCCCAATTATCCCAGATCCCCCAAATTTTTGCTGGGACTGGAGTACCTCTTTGGGCGGAACTGGAATCATCTATGATAGCCCCAGTGGGCCTACATACAGTTTTTGGGGATAGGAGCTTCAATGCATCAGCCCTGCGTCTGTTGTCACCACTGACGACACATCTTTTTGATATCTGGAGAAAGACTAGATTCTAATATTCTTTGATGTCGGGCCTCCCTCCCCTTATGCCCATTTTTCCTGATCAGGGCTCCCCCCCAAGCACTTAGCAGAAGACTTTTCGCTGGTGGAGGAGCAGGAGTATAGTTCATGTAAACCATATCATGCATTTTCAAAAACTGCTTAGCATCCCTCAAATTATGGAGAAATACGATGTCCCCGACAACCGATGGTTTGAGCTTTACCAGATTCACGGTTATGTCAGACCACTGCTGCCTATGTCAACCGCTGTATCTAACAATTCTACATTTGAACGGCTTTGTCTCTGGAACCCCCTTCAACCAGGAATTATCTTCTACTTCTATGCAACAATGAACCAACCCCCCTAGATGGCAAACTTCCATTTATGATAAAATGGGAACAAGATCTCTACAGAAGTCCTATGGATGGAATAGAGAGTAACAGAGTTCATCCGAAGAAATATGTAAAATAATAAATGTGGAAGTTATAGCCTAGATTTTCTATGAATATTTACTATGTTACCTTTTGTTTTATAAACTGTTTAATTTTGAGATCCCCTGCGTAGGGTAAACTTCTAGCTAATATACTGCTGGATTTTAAAAAAATTAAATAAAATCATTTGAAACTAAAAAAAAGCCCTTCTCAAAGCAATGAGTGCAATTTGTCCCTGCGTAGTTGAGAGACAGAGAAAGTGCAGGCAGTTCTACTCAAACCCTCCATTTTTCTACAAATAACCATCAGATATCTTAGACTTGTGTGATTATATCTTTCCAACTACAGGAAATGAAAGGAATTGGTACAAGTAATTCTACTGTTTACCACAACTCTACTATAGTGAATGTTTATTGGAAAAACTGCAAAGTGTGAACTTCTGTTGAATTTACAAGCATTAAGTAAACTTTGTACCTTTGGTTTACTTCATCACAACTGGTTTAGACTCGTTATTCTATCGCCACCAGAAGGCTTAATTAAAGAGGTACTGGCATCACAAACTCATTCAAGTTATAGCATCTGTAATTATTGTGATCTTCTCATTTGCCACTGAGCACAGCCAGGCCAGGCCGCATCTTGCTATTCCAAGGAGGGACGGCAGAGCCACCATAGACAACCAACTTGTTCCCTGCTGTTTTCCCGCAAAGCCCTGTGCTTGGTGGCCGCACATTTTGGCATCATAAACAGTAATGCTGTGACTTCAATTCACATGGACTGGTGAGATGCTGAGATTCAAAGGGCCAGCTCCTGATTTTGTAAAGCACACCAAAAGTAAAAAGACTTTACATAGCAGTCTAAAATGTCAGATGGAGGTGATGTTGAGCAAGCAGGCGATCTGCCAACTCCTCAGACCCCTCCAGCACCTGTCGCTCCTCCAGCACCTAGTGCTTCTGGTTTCATGCCACTAACCATGCCCTACTGTCTAGGCGCCCCATGGCTGCCGTGATACAATGGAGAAAAGCACACTCTTAGAGAATTTAAAGGAAAAATGGAAGCTGTGTTCTGGCTCCATCCGCTTTCTGCCGAACGGAAAGAAGAGATATTTATAGGGCAGCTAGAGGGAGTAGCAGCTCAGGAAGTCAAAACCTGGCCCAGAGAACATAAAAAAAGCAGTAGAGGATATCTTTAAGAGATTACAAGAGAGTTTTTATGTACACACCATGTCGGAGATTAAAAAACGTTTCTTTAACAAAAAACAGAGGCCTGGTGAATCTCTCAGGGAATATGCTCAGTCTTTACAAGAAGATTTGAAGGCTGTAGTCCATGCCAATCCTAAGGAAGCTGAAGGGTCTGACCAAGCCCTAGGGGAACAGTTCATAGAAGGGACTAGGACTGAAACCCTCCGTAGTCAGCTCAAAATGTTATCAGTACAATACCTAGAAAACAGCTTCCTTGCATTTAAAGAATTGGCTATCCAATTCCCCAGCCGGCTGACGTAAATGACCCTAAACCCTGCACCAGTCTTATAGGGCACTCCGCCCCATAAATAGGAACTGTTCCGACAGGCAGCTCAAGCCTGCATGCCTGAGGAGGAACCTTTGAAGCAGACGTAAAAACAGATGGCGGAATTACCAGCACTGATGGATACAGCGTCGCAGGTGACCACCATTAGAAAAATAGATTTTGAAAGATATTGGACAGTAGATGCCTTATGCTGCCCTCCGAAGCAATTAATGTTACGACAAGCAACGGACTGCCAGTACCCATAGCTGGATACCGGAAGACCACAGTCATTGCAGGAAGAGCTGAATTGCAGCAGCAAGGTATCTTAGTAGTAGATGCTGCCAATAGGAATGCTCTAGTTAGCACGCTAGGAATAAATATCCTTCACAATTGTTACGAGGAAATGTTAGAAACATTGCAGCATTCTGTGCCAGCGGCATCCCAAACTCAACAAGTAGTACTGAAAAAGGCTATTAAAGCTTTCTCTGCACAACTGTGATTTACCAATCCAAAAGGCCATGTGGGACAAGCTAGAGTTAAAGGAGATGTCTCGAGGAAGCAGTTAATTTTTTTTTTTGCCCAGTCCCCCCCATTAAACATACATTACAAAGCCCCCCTGTAAATGACATTTCTAGCTGGTTCGTACTTACCGTTCCAGCGTTTCAGCAACTTATAAAAGTTTCCTCAAGATGGCCGCCGGCTCTTTCCCCGTCGCTCGCTGCAGCCCGACGTGCGCGCTCCCGAGACGCCGCCAGCTGTGTCTCCATGGCAACCGGACGCATCGCAGCCGCCGACCAGACGCCCCGCAGCCGCCGACCAGACAGCAGGTAACCGGCGCTAGCCCCCGGCTCCCCAGCGCTAGACCCTCAGCCCAGGTGAAGGCCCCGGAGCCCAGCGCTAGGTTCCGGAGCCCAGCGCTAGTTCCCCCGGCCTAGCGGCAGCCCCCCCCGGCCTAGCGACAGCCCCCCCGGCGCAGCCCGGCGCAGCGGCAGCCCCCCCCGGCCTAGCGACAGCCCCCCCATCACAGCGGCAGCCCCCCCCGGCCTAGCGACAGCCCCCCCGGCCTAGCGACAGCCCCCCCGGCGCAGCGGCAGCCCCCCCCGGCCTAGCGACAGCCCCCCCGGCGCAGCCCGGCGCAGCGGCAGCCCCCCCCCGGCCTAGCGACAGCCCCCCCATCACAGCGGCAGCCCCCCCGGCGCAGCGACAGCCCCCCCGGCGCAGCGACAGCCCCCCCCCGGCGCAGCGACAGCCCCCCCCGGCGCAGCGACAGCCCCCCCGGCGCAGCGACAGCCCCCCCGGCGCAGCCCGGCGCAGCGGCAGCCCCCCGACCCATCACTTACCTGGGAGGCTTCTCGGGGCTGCTGGGCTGGGCTGGGCTTCTCCGCTGGGCAGCTCCAGTTTCTGCACCTTCCTCTAACAGAGGATGGTGCAGAATGGCCGCTTCAGCGCGCTCCCGAGCAGTGACAGCTCGTCTGCGCATGCGCAGAAGAGCTGTAGCGGGGAGCACACTGAAGCGGCTCGTGCTGAATGGAGAAGACCGGACTGCGCAAGCGCGTCTAAAAAAGCAAGCTGCCAGCGAATTTAGACGGAACCATGGAGACGAGGACGCTAGCAACGGAGCAGGTAAGTGGAATAACTTCTGTATGGCTCATATTTAATGCACAATGTACATTACAAAGTGCATTAATATGGCCATACGGAAGTGTATACCCCCACTTGGTTTCGCGAGACCACCCCTTTAAAGATGTGAGACCAGTAGTGGTTTCCCCAGAATCAGAATTTCTCCTTTGATGCCAAACTCACCCTGAGTTGCAAGGGAGGGATTATGAAGCACTAGTGGAGGCTATTCCAATAGTTGGACATCCCTTCCTAATGGCTGCCAAAAGCCTTGTCACTGTGACTAATGGGAGAGTTCCAATTCGCCTTATAAATATTGGAAATATCCCTTTTCAGTTGAAAAAATACACCGCAGTAGCCAAAGTTGTGTTACTTCAGCCAGAAGATGCGTTGGATTGTGAAGACAAAGTTTAAGTACAACAGTACAATCAGCAGCATAATTTAACCCCTTGAGTCCTGGTTAGATTAGTTGCATATCGGGAACTAAAAGACCTCAAAGATGCAGATTCAAGGTGTAAGAAATGTGGCACTCGAGAAACAAGCTGCTTTTAGTAAGCATTCTATGGACTTTGGCCATGCTAAAGTCATCACCCATACTATTCCTACAAAGGGGCATGCTCCAATCAAAGAACATTATCACCCGATGCCACCTTCTTCCTACCAGCAGGTTAAAGCTATGGTAAAGGAGATGAAGGATAACAACATTATCAGAGAAGGTTATTCAAGAATTCTACAGATCCTATCTCTGGAAATTCAACAAATATGGCTTCAACATTGTGATGCAAGTCAAGTTCTTGCAGCATACCATGATCAGTCAGGGCACTTTGGAGTGTACAGAACTGAATCCACGATTCAACATCGTTTTTATTGGATAGGAATGAGGGACAATACAGAAAAATGGTGACAAGAATGCTCTCTTTGTGTGAAATATGACGATGAGCCAAGAATCATCAAAAAACCGCTCTTCATCCCGTCATCGCCAGTAAACCTTTAGAACTGTTAGCTATAGATCATCTAAAAATAAAAACTAGTTCTTCAGGATATAGTTAGCAATAATCGATCAATATGCAAAGTTTACTGTGGCAATCCATGTTAAAGATCTCATAGCCAAGACCACCACTGCCATTGTGTGGAAATACTTTATCCTTTGCTATGGTTGTCAAGAAAAAATTATATCAGACAGAGGATCGGCATTTGAATCACAATTATTCCATGAACTTTGCAATGCATACCAGTGTAAGAAACTGAGAACCACAGCTTATCACCCAGAAGGGAATGGGCTTTGTGAAAAAACCAACTAAACTATTTTAGATTTGTTGTGCACTGTCCTTCAAAACCAAAGAACTCGTTGACCTGATATTCTTCCAGAACTTGTCTATACATTTAATAACACTACTCATTGTTCTACTGGGTATATCCCTTACTACCTCATGTTTGGAAGACAAGGAAAATTGCCTGCAGACGTAGAGTTAGGAATCCAAGTTCCAGATTAACTAAATCCATTGCCCACAACGGAATGGGTACAAGATCACCAACAAGGTCTCAAGGAGGCCCAAAGCATTGTGGATACTCGTCTAGAGGAGGTACGCCAAAAACAGCAAAGAAGAAGAAAAAAATTTTTAAAAAAATCAGCACTACCCAATGGAAATATATCCCAATAGAAATGTATAGGTGCACGTTAAACCATGGCTGCAACATACAGTAGCAGCAGAAACCAAAAATGGCAACAGCACACAACATAAATTTACTATCAGAGGTATACATACCTATAATCAATACTCTAACCACATTAAATAATGCAAGGTTCTTGGTATATAATTTGATCAAATTACATTGGCCCCTCTACCAACGTCCAGGTGACCAAGCTTTCAGATGGGTCCTAATGCTAAAACCAGTATATAATCTCAACCTGGGAAAGCTGAGTTCCTACCTCTCAGAATGCTCCTCTCTTGGGACTAACCTACAAATAAAACCAGGGAAGGTAGGATACCATTTAGATGTTCCAGTAGGAGGGACAGAAGGTAAATGGGCGGCAGGTGTGCATGACCAAGTGAAGGCAGCCAAAACTTCACAATATTTGTACAAAAAAGAAAAAAAAGTCAGCACTACCCAATGGAAATATATCCCAAAAGAAATGTGTAGGTGCATGTTAAACCATGGACGTTGGTAGATGGGCCAATGTAATTTGATCAAATTATATACCAAGAACCTTGCATTATTTAATGTTGTTAGAGTATTGATTATAGGTATGTATACCACTGATAGTAAATTTATTTTGCGTGCTGTTGCCTTTTTTTGGTTTCTGCTTCTACTGTAAAAACAGCAAAGAGACTTAAAAAAATGCTTATGTTACTACTTTGCAAGTTGGAGATAGAGTTTGGTTACGAAAAGAACACCAAACTGAGAAATTAGACTCTTGCTGGGAATTACAACCCTACACCATTTCATCGGTACCTTCTATAGAAAAAGGTCTGTATTGTATCAGTCAGCCAAACAGGAGACCTCAGACCGTACTTCGCAATAGATTTAAAGTATGTTCTATAGCCCCACCAGCAGTTGAATTAATTGAATCTGGGACAGACAGAACAGACAGTGATTCCAACCATGATTCAGAGGAACCGAAAGACATCCCATGCCCATCCCCTTTTGACTTGAATAACTTGATACTTTGGTACCAGAATCCATTTGCCAGATTACAGTCTCCAGTTCCCACAGATTTTACCCCAGTTTCCATAAGACTGATTGCCACAGATTCCTGTTCCACCTCCACCTGCACCAAGCAGAAGACTGTCAGGAATTCCTGTTAGCAACCAGAAATTCTACTCGAAGCACTCAAGGACAATGACCTCTTCGTTACAAAGAGTAATTATTTATTTCTTCATTTTTACTTTTCCGCCATTATTTTGTGGTCGACGTATTTTTCTTTCCTTTCATTATGCCCTATGGATTATAATTGTACTCTCTAATTTATGAATTATAAATACGATGGTTTGTGCCCTGAGGGGCTGCTCAGAGAAGTTTGTAACGTTAAAGAATGTGCCTCAAGGGACTACTTAAAGATCTGTGTTGATTGTTCTTGTTTTGTTATTATTCACCTTTGCCTATTGTTTTCCATAGACACTAAACTAATGGTTTCTACACTCCTCTGCATCTGGAAATCTGTTTTCACTTTGTTTGGAAGCACAGTCATCCAGAAGGTTTGCAAGCAGGGACTTAATAATGCCATTTCGAATGTTTCCTTTTCAGATTGTTTCATGCATATGGACTTTGTAAGGACTTGGGAATTATGATTTTTGTCCACTGATAACCTAGTGAATTCCTTCCCTTTGTACAGTACATATGTAAATGTTATTTTATGCATTAATGTGATTTTTGCAATTCTTTCTGAATGTGGGGAGAACAATGCAAGGGCCCCATAGTTAGCTGAGACTTAAGATTCTGTCTTAGCCCAACGTGCCCATTTAAAAATTTATACTTGCAAGTACTCTGCTCTTTAATATCAATGTACTGACGAGAATTTAGGTTGACAACCTGTTTTGTCCTGCAGATCTGATTTCACGCAGAGGACGGCTATGTTTTAAATAGGGGGAACTGCAGTGACCCCGAGGGTACTGCAGGGTAGTCAAATGATCAGCACAGTCCTTAATACCTTGCTATGAGCTCCTCGGGAGACATATCACGCAGGAGAAAGACACTGTCCTTCCCTGATATCGGGCTAAGTATAGTCTGCCCGGCAACCACTCACTCCTGATTGGCTGCTTTCTAGCAAAATCCCTGATTGGTGGAATGGAAGGAGTTGAGTCAAGTCCGGGAAAGTAAGCAGGGTGGAGGAGGAAGTGAGTTAGTAGATAGAGAAAAGTGCGGGAAAGCAGCAGGAAGTAAAGGAGAAGTTAGGGAGTTGGTCATTGGAGGTAGGGAGAGGAAGAGGTGTGAGGACCTGCAGCAAGCAACAAGTAACTGGAGAGCGGGAATTGGAGGAGAATGCTGGAAGCACATTTCAAAAATCACAAGTCAATCAGCAGCGCATTTCAGTGAGGATCAGGAATCCACACAAAAAAAGGACTTCTCAAAACAGTGAGTGCAACTTGTTCTTGCGTAGTTGAGACACAGAGAAAGTGCAGGCAGCCCTTCTCAAACCTTCCATTTCTTTTTTTCTTTTTTTTTAAACTCGCTTTATTTGCACAAATAAAATGGTACAGTACAGACTACAATGGTAGTTGCCAATCATATAACATTCAACGTATTATTTGTGTTCTGTACATTGAAGAATACCACAGTAGGGGAGTAATTTTCTTATTGAGAGAAACGTGCAAGATTCTCAGGTATTGTGTTCAGCGATTGCAACTGTAAACTTATTGTCTGATATTGGAGATAAAACAAACTAATTAAACTAAAGCGGTCTGTGCTGGTCTTATTATTTCGATTAGGGTTATATTGGTCCAGTGGGTAATGTGGAGTGTGTGTCTAGCCAGGGGCCCCAAATTTTTTGATGTTTGTCTGGGCACCCCCTATTTTGATATATGATTTTCTCGTAGGGGATTATGGCGTTTACTAGTTGGATCCATTTTGTAATTGTTGGTGGTTCTGCGGCCATCCAGTGCATGGCTACTGTTTTTCGGGCTAGGAATAATGCCTCTTTAAGAAATATGCACGTGTATTTTGACCATGTCTCTTCTTCTAGTAGGCCGAATAGAATTATTTTGGGGTCTAAGTTTATGTTGTAAGGGGGTATTAGAAGTTGGTTTGTGAGAGAGACTACATTGGACCAAAAGGTCTTAACGTACGGACAGTCCCACATCAGGTGCCAGAAGTTCGCGTCTGGTTGACGACATCTGCGGCAGGAGTTCGAGTGGTTGTTTCCCATTTTAAATAGACGGCTGGGGGTGAGGTATGATTGATGAGTAATGTATAATTGAATCAGTTTATTATTTATGGCAGGGGAGACTGACAGATGGGATTCCTCTATTTCCTGCCATTCTTCAGGTGTCAGGGATGGGATGTGGAGCTTCCATTTATTGAAGATTGGGAGTGGGTTGGGGCACATTTTGGCTGAGAGTAAGTGTGTATATAATGTTGAAATTAAGCCCTTGGGGCCCTGTGACTTGAGAATCCCGATTGTAGGGTATTTTGAAATTTGGGTCAAGGTCTGGGGAAATTGGGTGTTTAACGCATGTCTCAGCTGGAAGAACCTAAATATTTGCAGATGTGGGGATTGCAGCTTCTCGCGCAGCTGGGTGAACGTAGGGAACGTTCCATCAGTGTATATGTCTCCCACTGAAAGGACTCGGAGGTTGATCCAGTATGAAATGTCTGGAACGGAGTGTAGGGCCGTTAGGCCAGGGTTATCCCAAAGAGATAAGTCCGGCATCACGTCTCGGTATCTCTGAAGTGATTTAGACTCTCTCCATACACTAAGCGCCAATCTGTGTAGTGGTAGAATTTCCGATGAATGTGTGCAATCTGGGAATTCTAAGTAATTTTATAGATTATTGCCTGTTACTTGCATTGCTAAGTATTGATCTGCAATAGGCATCTCCTGGTTTTGGAACCACGACTGGATATTTCGTAATTGTCCTGCCAGGTAGTATAGCCGAAGGTCTGGTAGGGCCATTCCTGCATGGTCTTTTGGCCTTTGTAGTGACAAAAGGCTCAGTTTGGATCGGGTGGAGTTCCATATAAATGATGTGATGAGTGAATTGAGGGATTGGAAGAAACGTTTTGGGACCTGGAGTGGCATGTGTTGTAGAATATATAGGCATTTAGGTTGAATCGCCATTTTAACCAAATTTATACGGCCTGCCACTGATAGCGGTAGTTTAGTCCATTTCCTGAATTTATGTCTAAGGTTTTCCTGTAGGGGTATAATATTATCGTCTATGGCATTATGACAGTCCCCAGACATAATTATTCCTAAATATTTAAACTTGGTGACTACGGCCAGATCATATCTAGATACCCAAGGGTCATTTTTGGGGTTGAGTTCCGTGTAAAGAATTGTGGATTTGGTCCAATTTACGTATAGTCCGGAGAGTTGGGAGAAATTGTCTATGTGGTTCATAGCTTTGGAGAAAGAGATATCTGGGTCTGACAGGAAGAGTATAGTGTCATCTGCGTATAGGCCTACTTTACTTTCAAGTGTTCCCCATTTGATGCCCCGGACATTAGTAGAGGATCTCAAACGGATCGCTAAGGCTTCTATGGCTATAGCGAACAGGGCTGGGGATAAGGGGCATCCTTGGTGAGTACCTTTTGAAAGCGGGAATTCGGCTGAGGGAACGCCATTTACTACTACGTTAGCTTTCGGGGATTTGTATATTGTGTTGATCCATTGTTTAAATTTGGGGCCGAATCCGAAGCGGGTTAAGCAGGCCTCCAGGAAATTCCACTCCAGGGAGTCGAAAGCTTTTTTCATATCTAGCGATACGAGGGCCCAGGGCATATTATGCTGTCTGCCTAGTTGAATTACTGTCTGAACTCTGCGAATATTGATCGTAGTGGATTTCCCTGGCATGAAGCCGGTCTGATCAGAGTGTATTATGGATAGGATTACTTGGTTTAATCTGGTGGCTAGGATTTTGGTTAGGATTTTATAGTCTACGTTCACTAGGGAGATGGGGCGATAAGAGTTACAATCTGTTGGGTCTTTATCAGGTTTTAGGATGACTATGATGGTTGCTTCATACAGGGAGGGGGGTAGGGTTTTTTCCAATGAGGCGTGATGTAGGGTTTCGTGCAGGAGTGGTGTTATTAGTTCGTTGTATTTCCGGTATTTTTCTATTGGGAGGTCGTCGGGTCCGGGGGATTTATTAAGTGCCATGTCTTTAACTGTTTGTTGGATTTCTTCCAGCGTAATTGGGGCATCTAGAAATTCCACTTGTTCTGTGGTGAGTGTTGGGAATGTCAGGTCTTGTAAGTAATTAAGGACTTCGGGGGAGGTTTTGTTTGTGGAGGAAGTGTAAAGGTTTGCATAGTACTCCTTAAAGCAGGTTGTTATAGATTGCGCATCGGTGAGTTCTATGCCCTGTGAGTTTTTTATTTTCAGGATCGTGTTGGCTTGGTTTTCTCTTTTGATAAAATTTGCCAATAAGTGGCTAGATTGATTGCCTAGTTCGAAGTAATGTTGTTTCGTAAAGAATAGTTTTCGTTTAGTTTTTATTTGTTGTTTATACAGGCGGGTGAGGCCGAGCCAGTTTGCTCTATTAGTATCAGTGGGGTTAGAGATGTATGTTTTTTCGGCCTCCAATGTTTGGGATTCGAGTTCTTTATCTATTTCGGAAGTTGATTTTTTGATGTAGGATATGGCGGATTTAAGACATCCTCTAAGGTATGCCTTAAATGTATCCCACTTCAGGGCATAGTGAGTGTTGCCATCATGGGCTTCCAGGAACATTGATATATGGGTTGGTGTTTGATCATTTGCCTTCAGGAGTTTAAGCCAGAATGGGTGTATTTTCCAGGCAGGGATGATCTTTGCGTTTGGAAATTTTAGAGTTATTAGTATCGGGCTGTGGTCCGAAATGCCCCGTGGGCAGTGTACTATATCAGATATGTAAAGTGCCAGTGTTGGGGAACATAGAATGTAGTCTATTCTCGACAGTGTGTTCTGGCCTGCCGAGTGGCAAGTGAATTCGAGTGTGTCTGGATGTCTCAGGCGCCAGGGGTCTATCCAGCCTACACTCTCGAAGAGTTGTTGCATGGGGGAACCATCTGTGGTTTTAGCTCTAAGAGGTGGGTGGAATCTGTCCTTGGTTGGGTTCATAACTCGATTAAAATCTCCCATGCATATTACGTCTACTGCCGGGAATTGGTGGGCATATACTATGGCGGCTTGTATAATTTGAAGGTTATTGTGGGGTGGGTTATATATGCATAGGATTACATAAGGTTTGGAGTCAATTTCCGCGTGTACAAATACGAATCTGCCCTCAGGGTCTTTTTTGATGTTTATGGGGTTCCATCTTACCGATTTGTGAACAAGGAGTGAGACTCCTCTAGAAAGGGAGGTGTGAAAGGAGTGGCATAGCCACTGCACCCACGGTTTCTTAAGGGAGTCCGCCTTGTCTGCAGTGAGGTGGGTCTCCTGCAGACCTACAATGTGGGGATTAAACTGTTTGATGTAAGAGAAAACTGTGGTACGTTTATTGGTTGTTCCCAGGCCTCGGACATTCCAGCTAAGACATGACAGCGTCATTGTGGGGTGTGATGATATGTGGCTCAATCGGGTATTTAGGGTGTGGGAATTCACTGACCATTCTAGGAGGGAAAAAATTATGCCAGCACAGACTTATTAGCAACTTAACAGTAACTACATTATAACGACTTAAACAACTAACAGTTGACATTCCGCTTAACGTTAGTGTATTGCGGGTGTCTGGAAAAAAAACGGTAAGCTACAAACTACTTGAGAGTAGCGGTTGTTGTAAGTTGGGGATATTCCATTGGCCTATAGGAGATTAACTAAGTTAATCTATAGGTTACCACCACTACAGCGACTGTAGAACATGTGCCGTGAGTCGGGGAGGATAGTGATGAGAGGAATATATCTCCTCAGCCCGGCTTCTCATGGTATCTACTGTAGGCCATTGGACTACTGCCTCAAACCCACTTTGTAAAATTTACATTGTTTAAACTTATTGCATGATATTATATAGCATCGGGTGATGCTGGGTGCATACGAAGCCACTCCATGGCTTCAGCAGGAGAGTGCAGGAAGATCGCTTTGTCGCCCACGACAATCCGCAGACGGGCTGGGTACGCCATAGAGTATGGGATACCTCTATCTTTAAATTTCCTTTTGGCGTCCATAAAGGTAGCTCTCTGTTTTTGTAAGTCCGCCGAAAAATCAGGGAATATAGAAATCGTCGAGTTATTGTATTTAAGCAGGCCTTTCTGTCTGGCTTGTCGTAGCGCAGCATCACGATCCTTACAGTTCAGGATTCTTGCCAAGAATGGACGTGGGGGGGCGCCGGGTGGCGGAGGTTTGGTTGGGACCCGGTGGGCTCTTTCGACCATGAAGGAGGTAGAGAAGGTATCCTCGCCTAGCGTGGTTTTAAGCCAATTTTCTGCGAAGGATTCTGGTTGGGAGTCCTCGGCTCTTTCTGGGAGTCCAATTATGCGCAGGTTGTTGCGGCGTAATCGGTTTTCCAGGTCGTCTGTTTTGGTTTGGCAGAATTCTACTTGTCTCACTGCTTTCTGAATGGCTGCCGGGAGAGGGCGTAGAGTGTCCTCCATGTTGGAGATTCGGTCTGCCATTTCGTGTATCCTGCCCCATATATTCTGCATGTCCTGTCTTAATAGGGTAACGTCCGATATAACTTCTTCTATTTTCCCAGTCAGGGAGGACTTACAAGTGTTTATTGCTTCTAATAATTGGCGCATTGTTGGTTCTGGGCTTTGTCCCGATTCCGTTTCGTTGTCTTTTGTTTGGGCAGTTCGTGTCAAGCGCGGTGTATGTTCGGTGGATTCCGTCCGGGAGAACTCCTTTAGTTTTTCCGCTGCAGTTCCACCTTTATTTCGGGTGCTCATGGTAGGTGACTGTATGGTAGGGGTTGTTAGCGAGGTATGTACTACTTTCTGTATATTGACACGTTAGGCTACAGGTCTGTCCGTATTGCTTGAGAGCGGAGGCTAGCAGTCCGTTCGAGTTGTTATTGATTTCTCTAGGTATCAAATGTGTTATGCGTGATGAACCTTCTTCTTTATAGATTTTGGTGGTTGGTCTGAGATATAAGGTGAGTCAGGTGGAGGCAGGGAATCCCGCCGGGTTCCAGCTGTATTGTGAAGGAGTGTGTTGTCGCGGTCTGGCTGGTGCGTCGGCCCGGCAGAGGGTTTAAATTGTTAAGGTCGCAAAGGGCTTGGTGTCGCTAGGCCACAGTAGTTATCTGGAGTTTGAAGTGTTTAAGAACCGTATCGCGGGTGTGGGGAGGTTCTGTTTAGGGCTCAGGTCTGTCCGGGTGGTCCGGTCGTATTGCCGCCAAGTAGTGTCGAGTCTTCCAGTAGCGGGCAGGGCTTAAAACAGAGTCACTGGGGAGAGGGTTGTGTCGTGGCCCCTTTATGTTTGTTAGGCCTGGATCTGGGCCAATTCGGAGATGTCAGCACGGGTGGTTCGGCCTTGTTCCCAGGTGTTGTCCCCCAACCACCGTCCCCACTTACAGTTCTTGGTGCCGGCTCCGCTGGGCCGGTTCCCGGTCGGCGGTCCGTCTTACATTCAGCTTCCAGCCGGGTATTAGGAGGTGTCCCCTCACGGTGGTAAGGAGGGCTGAGGCGGTGGAATCGTTGGTCGGTCAGTTAGGTCTCGGCCGCCGACGGCACTTGTAGGGGTACTCTGTCGAGGGGGGAAGAGGTAGCCCGTCACTCTCCTCGTGATCGCGGCCGGGTCGTCTGGAAGTGTCGTCCCACGCTGGCAGCAGGGGGTCTCGGTTTCTCAGGTTGATTAGGAAGGAGATGTAGGGTCGGGGCGACCTCGGGTGTGGGGCCTATTTCGGACTCACCATGCTCCTCTTTAAATGTCCGACCAGGGTCAGTGTGTTGCCTCTCCACCGGCAGCAGGGGGAGGATGGCGAGCAGTCGAGTAAGTGGTCGATCTGGCTGACCGCAGACTTCCAGGGGTATGGACTCAGCTGCTTCGTGCCAGGGGACAAGGAAGCAGTGTCCAGCCAGGTGTAGGAGCTTATAGTCCCGCGGCCCCAGAAGGATCAGGGTGGCTGGTCTGTCAAGGGGTTAACTGAGCTCCGGTTACTGGCAGCGGGCAGTCCGTGCCGGGGATGGAGGAGCAGCCGCTGCACCACGCGCGGTCCTGTATAGGATGTCTAGCGGCGCCGCTGCGCAGCGGCCGCAGGGATGTCCGGGAAGGAGACCGGGCGGGACACAGTCTGCAAGTCGGGATGCAGGAGAGATCACCTCCAGCCGCAAGGTCCCCCAGACATCCGGTCGGGCCGGCAAGTGACTACTCCGCCGCGGTGGGGGAGCGGGAGCTCCGACCTGTCGGTCGGGTGGTCCGGGTAGGCAAATCGGCGTCTCCGTTCTGTTCTGGCGGGTTGCAGGGATGGTCGGCTCTGTCACGCGGTCTCGTTTGCAGGCAAGGCAGTAACTCGCAGCCGCCTCTCAGGGGGTCCGTAGTGGCGGGAAGGGGACAGGGTGTTGGCGCGGTCTCACCTCCGGCTCGGTTCGCTGGCTCTTATGGTGAGTTCAGGATGTTCCTTCTGTCCCAGCTTTGTCCCGATACTTCACGGCAGGATTTAGTCTGTTTTTTGCGTGGTTAGGTTATAATAAGGCTAGGATTTTGGCAGGATTTATGCTTCCCCTGGGGAGCTCTTCTCACTTGCGACTCACCATGTTGGTCGCTAGCCACCCCCCCCCCCCCCCCCAAACCTTCCATTTCTGTACAAATAACCATCAGGAAGGAACCCCAGACTAACGTAGACTGCTGTGATTATCTTTCCAATGAAAAGAAAGTTATTAGTACAAGTAATTCTACTGTTTACCACAACTCTACTAAAGTGAATGTTTATTGGAAAAACTGCAAAGCATGAACTACTGTTGAATTTACAAGCGTTAAGCCAACTTTGTACTTTTGTTTTACTTCATCACAACTAGTTTGGACTTGTTATTCCATCACCACCAGAACGCTTAATTAAAGAGGTACTGGTGTCACGAACTCATTCAAGTTATAGCATCTGTAATTATTGTGATCTTCTCATTTGCCACTGCGTGCAGCCGGGCCGTGTCTTGCTATTCTAGAGAGGGACAGCAGAGCCACCGTAGATAACCATCCTAATCTCTGTTGTCTCCCCGCAAAAGCCCCACGCTGAGTCACCACATATGGAGAAACTGTTGGCTTTGCTGTGCGGTCTAGTATAGAGAAGTTGCCAACTCTGATATACGGTGTAGTTTAGGGGATCTGATCTGGTTATTGAAATTGTTTGCTCATTAGGGGGCCCTTGTCTCCTCTGTGGACTCCAGTTGAAGTTTTCCCTTTCAGTCCTCTGTTTTTATATGAAGGATAATTGAAGATCTCAGAGGCTCTAAGATATTAGAATGAATCTCCCCACAGTAAGTCCCAATTTTTAAACATTTCTATTTGAAGACCATTTTTTAATATTCATCAAATCTGAAATTTTGCACAAAATTTTCACAATCCAAGTTTTTGAGTTTAAGCCTTAGGTTACTCTCATACATGCAGCCAGAAAAGCGCTGCAATTTCAATCGCAGAATTTTGCCGCAATTTTAAATCGTTTTCAGATGCAGGTTCCCGTCTTTGACAGAAGTATTTAGCGCACTCCAAAATTGTGATGGGTGATGAGGTGCGCTAAATGCGGTAAAATAGAGCAGACAGTGTTCAAAAATTGCAGTGTTAGAAAACAATGGGAGCGTTGTATCGCAATTATCACATTTTGAACGCAGTGGTAAAAGGCGCATGTGTGAGAGTAGCCTTAGTGCACAATTTTTCGAATATTATGTGTGTGTGTGGAGGGGAGGCGTGCTCAGCTAAGAGATAACTGAATGCGTAAACATTCAGTAAAACATCATGGTCTGAATTGTTGAAGCGCAGTCCTTGCGGGCAGTTTTCTAAATCACTTCTGAGCGGGTGCTCCTCGTCTGCTTGTTATGGGCACATACAGGCCAGTGATTAATTGGATGTCTTATCCCTTTAGTCGGGCGGCTGGCTTCTCACCCTGCGCATTATTATAACCTAATAAATTATTATCTGGAGGAGGGAAGGAAGTGTGAAGACGCTCAGAAGATCGCCCTGACACCAAGAATGTTTCCATTGTTCCGGACAAGGCTCGTTAGGAAATGTTTTTACTTTATGTCTGTACATTTTTTAATGATTTTCTAACTGAACTTAATCTAAATGATGTGAAATGCGTTTTTGGTAATTGTATTAATTGTAATAAGCCGGTGAATTGTGTTCGCGACGTATCCTGTAGCTGAAGAGCGTTCATTAAAGCAAATTTAACAAGAGCAAACCTCATTTTCAATACACGGAGTCATGGATCATATTAAGATGGTAGGATTACTTTGTTCTATAAATAACGGCAATCTTCCCCTTCCCGCATGAAAATATCTGCCGGATAGAAGGGAACTTTTTCATTTTCTATCAAATTTCACATTTTCAATTAACATTTTTATGCCGATCTACTTAATCAGTCACAAAGCAGCTGAAATGGACAATTGTTAAGGGAGGATTTACTACTGAGGGAGCCCCATCCCCCAGCATAATGTACACTACGCTGATAAAAGTATTGGGACGCATGCACATTGAAGGGGATGAAATTTGATTTTATTCTCATTTTTCAGTCTGGTGTTGGTCCACCTTTGGCCTCAATGACTGCAGTGACCCTCCTAGGCTGCTTTCCACCAAATTCCCATAGATGTGTGGAGGGATTTGTCTCCATTCCTGCAGGAGAGCTTCAGGTAGTGATGTGGGGGATGATGGACGTGTTGGGGGTGCACGGATACCATGGTCTAGTTCTTCCCGCTCGATGGGATTGAAATCTGGATGTTGGGCTGGCCAATGAGGTTTGCAGGTGTTCGGCTCCTCTACACTGCGTGCTGTAGGACATGGTGCTCGGTCATGTTGGTAGAGACACGGAGCTGTACCCAAGTATTGCCACAGGGTAGGTGATGCCACATTATCCAGAATGTCTCTGTACCCACTGGCGATGAGGGTGGACTTCACTATAACAAGTCACCCATGTACTTCCCAGTAAAAACACAACCACATCATAACAGAACCTCCTCCAAACTTCACTGTTGGGACGATGCAGTCACGTAGAAACTGCTCTCCAGGCAACCCTCAAAGCCAAGTGCGGCCATCCGATCGGAAGATTGAATACTGTGATTCAGCCGTCCACAAAACTTGCTTCCACTCATTTACATTCTGACGCTCCAAGCACCATTGCAGGTGCTGCTGTGTAGTCACATCTGCGAAGTTTAGTGCAGCCGCTCGTCCGTGGTAACTAGAGATGAGTGAGTATACTTGCTAAGGCACTTTACTCGAGCGAGTAGTGCCTTAGCCAAGTATCTCCCCGCTCGTCTATAAAGATCCGGGGGCCGCCGCGGGTGACAGGTGAGTTGCGGTGGGGAGCAGAGTGGAGCGGGGGGGGGGGGAGAGGAAGAGAGAGATGTCCCCTCCGTTCCTCCCCGCTCTTCCCCGCCGCTCCCCGCCCCCCGAATCTTTAGAGGCGAGCGGGGAGATACTCGACTAAGGCACTACTTGCTCAAGTAAAGTGCCTTAGCGAGTATACTCGCTCATCTCTAGTGGTAACCCTTCACATGCAGTTCCCTACAGATGGTTCAGATGCAAATGGATGTCCCAATGAGCTATGAGACCTCCTGACGAGGGCAGACAATGTGCGTGATGCCCTCACAGCTGGTACAAGGCTTCGTTTTCCACGTTCTGTCAGTTTACGAGGTTTCCCTGAACAGAGTTGTGACGTATACTCTTGTGAGAGGATGGGAAGGACATAGAAAAGGGAGGTCTTGTGGGTTTTTGGCATGCAATAGAGTGCCCCTGAAGTGTGCAGATATTCTGCACTACCTAGCTGCTCTAGGGCGGCGCCAAAAAATGCGTTGGGGAGTGAACCACTTGACTTGTATGCAGGAAAAGGCTTCAGGACCTCCGCTGTTCCGTACCCCTGACCAGCGGGGGACACTACTGGACTCAGATTAAGGAGGCCTTAATTACACAGCTCTCCTTCGCTGAAAACAATGTTACATCAGGGAGAAAAAATACACATTAAGGCCCCCTGTCCATGGCCGAGGCGGAATATCGCTAGTGATATTCCGCCGCAGGAGAGGGGGGAAGAGCACTGACAAGTCTCTGAGGTAAGCCTATCTGATATTTAGGCTCACTGCGGAGAATCGCAGTATGCCATGATTTGAATACCGCAAGCGGAGAATCGCTATGATTCTCAGTTCGTGGACGCCGGCGCTGAGCTTTCCATAGTAATCCTTTGGAAAGCTTTACAGAGCGTGATCTGCGGGCGATTTATCACCAGTGGATCATCGCCCGTGGACAGGCACCTTTACACTGTAAAAACTACCACAAAAAATAATGGCAGGATTGATCATACAGCATAAATGATATAATATGTTTTATTCTGTGCGTCGATACAATTTGGAAAATACCAAAATTATATACAGTCAAACCTCGTTTCGTTGGTAATCTGTCCGAAAACAATCAGCTAAACTTGAAACCAATGAAACTCTAGGCAATTATTTACATAGGAATTAATATAAATCCAATTAATTAGTTCTAAACATTCCAAAAAGCACACCAAACCACATTTTTGTACATTGTTTAGCGCTGCTTTTTCAGCGCTGCTGTACAACGCTCCCATTCATTTCAATGGGGCTGCTCACACAATCATTTTCGGCCCTGTGCCACCCATTGAAATTAATGGGCAGTAGAGATGAGTGAACGTGCTCGTTTAGGACAATTACTCGATTGAGCATTACTTTTTTCAAGTAACTGCCTACTCGGCCGAAAAGATTTGTGGGGCGCTGGGGGGGAACAGGGGGGAGCTCTCTCGCGCGTTTTTTGCAGCATTAACCGCACACCGATTTTCTGGGGGAGGGCTTGAAATATAAGCCCTACCCCGAAAATCATCCCCAGCTAGGCTAGATGGAAAAAAAAAAAGCAATACTCACCTTGCAGGTGCTGTCTGGGTCCCGGCCGCTGATCTCTAGCTCTGCTCCAGGCTTCCCCTGCACTGACAAATCAGCTATTGCTGTAAGCGAGGTTTGAGATAGATTGCTGTGATTGGTTCTCGGCGCTGGCTCAATGCCCAATCACAGCCATTCATTGACTGGCTCAGCCAATCAAAGCTCGCTGGCTCAGATTGGCTGAGCCAGTCAATGAATGGCTGTGATTGGACAGAAAGGTCATGTGGGCCGGCGTCCGCTGGTGAAACTAGAAGAAGGCAACGAAAGTAGGTATGACTGTATATTTTTTAGGTTTTTCCACTTTTGCACAATAAAAACCCTTTTCTTGGAAACATTTTTTTATGTATTGCTACATTTGAAGTCCCACAACTTTCTTATTTTTCCATAGACAGAGCTCTATGAGAGCTTGTTATTTGTATGATGATTGGGGGTAAATATGTCTTCTTTGATCACTTTTATAGCATTTTGGGCTCTTGTTTTTCTTTTTATAATAGCGTTTGCCACGCAGGCATTGTACAGGATGTTATAGACATGACAATACCAAAAATCTGGGATTGGAAAAAAATTTTAATCAAGGGAAAGTGTTGTTTTGCTTACTCTTTTTTACTTTTTTCTTTTTACTCCATAATTTTTTTTCATATTTTATGTCCCTGTATGGGATTTTAATCTGCAATGCTATGATCACTCTGATAATACACTGTAGTACCTCTGTACAGCTTATCATAGGGATCACAGAACATGGCAGACCCAGATGGTAGAGGACTGATGACGTCACAGAAAGAGTGCCCATCCTCTATAAAGCTTTACATGCCGCAATCAACATTGATTGCAACATGTAAGGGATTCACAGAGGGAGCCCGTCTGTCAGTCACAGCCAACTCCCACAAATGGCGCAGGCTTAGCTTCTGAGGCATGCCATTCATAGGAAGGAAGCGTATGCCCATTTTTGAGAACCCCTTCTCACCCGGGGGGTAAATATATACCCGTAAGGGGCCATATAGGGGTTTATATCCCTTTTTGATATGCCTGCCTACATGGGTAGAAGGACCCTCAGAGACAGAGGTCACATGACTGTGACCACTAAGGTCTTGAAAGTCATTGGGACTAGCTCTATGTGCTGGGGCTGTGTACTAAACCCCGCCAGTAGGTGATGTCATAGCGACCATCTTGTCCCTTCGTCACAACTCTCTTCAGGAAAACCTTGTAAACTAACAGAACATGGACAACAAAGCCTTGTACGAGCTGTGAAGGAATCACGATGTGAGTGGTGTGTGTGGCAACAGCTGCTTCACAGAGGCAGAGATGGACTCCAGACCAGTGTGAGGGCAGCTGCAGGGCTGTTAAGGACGTGGTGGTGGCCATTGTCAGAGACACAGTAGAGATGTCAGTGAGAGGGCCCGATGATCCAGGGGCCAAAAGATTACAGACCACATGGAAGGAGAAGTCCCTGAAGAAGATGATAGCACTCTGGACTTGTAATTGACAAAAACTGCCAGAAGTGTAAGACTGCTCCAACAACTTTAGTATGCGCATGCTTGGGACAGTGACGGATGTGCTTGGACTGAGGGTGTATCTTCCCAGGGATATGGGGAATGTAAGAATTGGGAGGACGCAGTGGGATGCTTCATGTTTAGTAAAATAAAGGGAGTTGTATGATGCTTACCCCATGTGAGTTATAGGATGTTTACATGATATAGGATGTTCGTTGATATGATGTGAAGTGTAATACGGTGTGACAGGGGATGGAGCACTTCGGGGATGACAGTGCTATGCGCTTATACGACATGGTGTTAGATCCACATGAGATTAAAGTTACTGAAGATGATATTCGCACCTCCGGTGTCGTGTAAGTACGCAGTGATGCAGAGCTCCTAATTTTAGTGACGTGCTCTGGAACTTATGGTGCATTAGGCTGTGAAGTTGACATGCTGTGGACCTTGGGTAATACGGAACACAATGATGAGTGTGAAGTACTATGAAGACAGTAGTTAGTGATGATGGACATAAGTACAAAGTGCCTTGTCCTAATGGAATGGACCTAGTGGCAAGAGACGCCGAGGGAAGTAAAGGAGATGTATCCTCCTCCTGTGGTGCATTGATCCCACAAGAGTGGAGTACAGAGACTCCTGGTTACTGTGCCTTTAAGAGGCAGGATAGCTGGAAGGCCGGGTTTTTTTGGTCATGTGGAAAAGGGGGCATTTCTTATGTTACAGGTCAGAGAGCAGGATAAGAAGAGAGGCATCGGGTCCAGAGTGAAAAGGCCCACTGTCCGCCCTTACAGGTAGGGTGAAGGTGGTGGTGGCAGATGAGAGAGGAGCTCCAGGTATCACTAGGACAAGTTGTCACAGCTGTGTATTTGAGCCGTTTTTTCTATGCCCACATTCTGTTTGGAAGATATGGGTCTTCAAACACGCTGCCATGAGCGTGGCTTTCAGAGAGTTTTAATTAAGTTATGCACTTTTATAACATTGTTGTTTAAAACATACAATTAAAGCATGGAAAAGGTTTTACGTTGATGGCTTTAAATGTTTAATAACAGCTGTGGCCTACCCTACTTGAACCAACATGGATTTGTCAAATGGCTTCTGTTAATAGATATTATGGAAGCGTTGCAGCTGGGTGGTATCTAAATACAAGCAGTCTGTTCTATGGAAACATGTAATATAAGTGCGAAATTCCAAGTAATTATATGAAACGTAAAAGTATTCATACCCTTCCATGTAGTGACGCTTAATTCCATTGTGTTTAGTAAAGTTCTTTACCTCCTTTCTGTATGTCCTCTACATTTTGGCCCTGTGATTGGGAATTCGCAAGGAGGCATCTGCTGATGTACCCTCGTGCGGAGGTGAGCACTCACATCTCATGTTTTCCCTGCTATCATCCTCTCACTGCCAGCCTATCTCTGGACTATCCTTTATATATGAAGGTTGGGGTCTGTATGAAATTGGTCGTGGGTAAGGCATCTGAATTGCAGATAATTTAATGGCGCAGCGTCTGACAAAGGGAAACAGTGGCTGGATTTTTTTTAACAATTAAACTTTATGTAGCATAAGACATAGCCTCGGTTCAATCCATGGGGGGGGGGGGGGTATGTTACTTAAACATTACGGGATTAAACAAGGATTTCACGCTTACAATAAATCTATATCAGAATGGAGATGCACTTCCAACTTCACTTGCAACTTACCGTTTCCATCACTTGACTTACTGTACTCGAGGAGTTCTGCATCATCACAGACTCAACGCAGGTGCAAAAGTCTGCATGGAACGCACGCCATCACTTTAGTTTCCTGCACCTCTCTATTGGGGCGTAACTCCCCCATACCAAGTGCCTTGTCACCCCGCCACACAATGGATTACATATCACAGACTAATGCTTTACATCTACTAAAGTTGTGCTCAATGCGGAGACAGTAAAAGGATTTAGTCCGTCCCTGCAGTGGCAAATACCGCAGCACAAGTTCTGTGTCCTTTAATGAGTGAAGTGTGGACAAGGATGGGGCATACGAAAGAGGATCCGTCAGTCTTCTTGATGAAGGCACATCTGTCTAGCATCTTAATGCCTGAGCCATCCTGGGGAAAAATAAAATATCTCTTCCCTCCAACAGCTTCTTTCCACGGCATCACATAAAATATATGCTATGTGTGAGATTGGCGCCGCTTTTCGTCTCTGCAGATGGTTTGTTAGGAGGAGGCTTAGAAAACAGCTACTTTATTTTTATGTCATTTTTATTTTTTTCGGTCTTCCCTCTGCTTCCCCTTTGCCAGGAGGTGACAGCTTCGATTGACTGCTGTATGAGATGCCTGGATAGGCAGAGACAATCTAGTGCGGCCCCGTCCCTGGGGTCCGGCTCCTGATGGAGTTAACAGCAGGTGGTTAAAAAAAACTGCATACAGATAACATATTTTTTTCAAGAGGTTAAAAGAAAAATCCACTTGGTTAGATGAACCCATGCAGGAATTCATGACGGGAGCTCCTCCTTGTAGCAGAAACTAAGACTTTGTTCAGCCTGGAATAGCTTAAAGTTTTGTACATTTTACTAGTTCTTGGTGCGTTTTCTTTTAATAAAGTCTAAAACGAAAAATGCCCCAAATTCTTAATGCTAGTTCAAAAAAGTTGATGTACAGAGTGAGGCATAAGTGTGGACACTCCTGTTTAACTGTGCAATAAGGGGGAAATTGGCTTCCAATGTATGCAAGTATTAATTTGGAGGGAGGTTGCATTTTTGGTGGAGATGTTTTTGGTGGCCATTTTGAACTCCACCATATTGAATTCAGCTCAGGTTTTTTCAGATGGCAAGGGATCATGTGATATCAGTCTTGGCTAGATTTTACTCAGAAACACACTGGAAGTGTCAGTCTTGCAATGTCTTTACTTGTTAAGGAGTTAAGCGAGGGTAAAGTTGGTAAATGATGTCTTATATTTAGGCCTCCTTCCCACGAACGGATTTCCGCCGCGTAATTCGCGGCGAAAATCCGCTGCGTTGCACGCAGCTATTAGGTTCTATTGAACCTAATAGCTCAATGCTCACGATGCGTAATTCCACCGCGGAATTACGCACCGCGATTTCTCCCGTCCTCACCCGCAGCATGCTCTATTTTCTGCGGGTGAGGACGGGCTGTACGCACTGACGGCTTCCATTGCAGTCAATGGAAGCCGTCCATTCACGCTATCTCCCGCTGTAACCAGCGGGAGATAGCGTGAAAAAACGCTTTCCCGCCCACCGCCGAGCGTCATATGACGCCAAATGACGCGGTCCGGCCGCGTCACGTGACACGGCCGGCTGTGCACGTGACACGGCTGGTGACGTGCGGCGGTGGGCGGTGACGAGCGGTGACGCGGGGGCGGTGGGCGGGGAAGCGATTTCACGCTATGTCCCGCAGGTAAGTATAGGGGCTCTGGGGGGCGCCGTGACGGGCTTCACTGCGTAATATTACGCTGCGGAGCCCGTCACGCTCGTGGGAAGGAGGCCTTAGGGTCTTTTTTCACTGCGAGATCACTTAGCGGTGACAAGAGGGAAACTATTGTTGCTGGGGCCACTAAAGGGGCACTCTTACTATTGGGGCCACTGGAATAATGGAGGTAATAGGATATGTCATAAGCAACGCCATAACCACACACGCCAAGCCATACCCCTTTTACCTTGGCCAGTATGTTTTGATGACAAAAGTGGCAGACCTAAGTAAGCCGTCACTGCAAGGTTGGGTGTGGCGAGTCCTGAGCCGCAAGAAATCCCCGGAAGCCTGTGCAAGAGTTTGAGAGCAGCAGTCTTATGAGCTGTGAGAGAATCCCTCAGACAGATGACTGTAGAAGCCGAGGCATCTCCGCTCATTTTACATTGCGTGGCTGAAAGCAAGCAAGAGAGCCTTCACCATATGGACTGTGAGAGTCAGAACACTGTATAGTGTCATTTGTCCACAGGGCCACGAGAGGTCGGCCTGAGGGCGCCTTCACACTTGCGAGAAAAACGTGTGATTTTCATGTGATGCGGGAGTGAATGAAAACGCGGAATTATGAAGCCAATGATTTTCAATGGTTTCTTCCACATTTGCGATGTTTTCACTCATGCGATATTGCAAGAAAAAATCGCAGCCTGTCCTATCTTTGTGCGTTTTTTTATCTCCTATGTTTCCCTATGGAGCCTCCTTTTTATCACATCACAAAGCACAAACTTCCGTTCTTCATGCGATGCGTTTTTAACAATAGAAAGTCCTATTGACAAAAAGAAAATTACAAGTGGAAGCGATGTTTTTGCAAGAAAAAGCATCACTAATGCTCAAACATCTCATGAACAAAATTGCGATTTTGCCGTGATTTTCTCATGGCGATCGCAAGTGTGAAGGAGCCCTAAAACTGTAAGTGTACATATATGAGGTGTAATGCTGAGTTCCCACAGGACTGTTTCACCACGGAAATCTCACGGTTTTGCCGGAGCGAGAAAAAAAAAAGAATTGACATGCTGCGTCACAGTAATCAGCGCCACCGTGCCGGCTAATGCGGGCTTTGCCACAGCAGATTGTCCGCCCTGCGTGGATGAGATTTTTGACAAATCTCGTCCACATGGCTGGCTAAGCGAAATTCCATGGCAAATCCGCCCTGTGTGAACCCTGTCTAATAATTTGCATCAGACTTATACAGGTTTCTGTAACATTGTTGCTAGAGAGCAACACGGCATTGCTATAGTGCTCGGTTCTGTCTTGCAGCATTCTGAAACTGTGTCGGGTACATGTGCATGTTCCGCTGATTCCCATTAAGTGACTGTATCAGTGATTCAGACGCAAGATAACACTTATTGTTGTTTTCCGGATTCCGCACTCTGTCTCCTATTCCTCCTGCACGAGGGGCTCTACACAAGGTTCCTCTGATCTCAGCTGCTATAGCCACGTTTGTGTGTCACAGCCATTCACAGTAGCGTGATCAGCATGAAAAGTATTTTCTCCATTTATTTTACCATTTTCGCACTTTACGTTGTTTTGCACGCGCTTTGATCTCCCTCCATGACTTTGTTTTGGATTATAAATGACAATCAGGTTCCACATTTCTAATAAATTTCTGTTGGAGGGTTTCAAATAAAATCATCAAGGGCAGCCGATTAAACTCGTTAAGGCCTGAAGGACGGCCTGCGCCCCGCGCTCCTCAGATCCCGAGATGTGAAAATTAATTACACCCCTGTTATCCTTTGTCTGGATTAGTTCTGTAGACCCAGAGGCCGGGTCCTCTCTTGCCCATCTATAGGCCTGTAATCTTCTCGCTATCTCTAACCAGCCTGACTGGGGCCTTAGGAGATTTCCGCGCCATTTTTTTTCCAAGACATTAAACGATGCAGTTGTGTGAACGTTTCAGCTTTTTCAGCTCTTTCAGCAGACACTCATTACAGGGAGAAGATGTGATTGTTGTGACAGCCATGAATTGTGTGCAGTGAAATTACAGATTCCTTTATTCACCATGCTAAATTTAAGGAAAATCCAAGACTTAATAAAAGAAAATACAAAAACGGAAGATTTATGGGCATTTTCTGAATTCTTATTTATTTCTGTTCCTTCTGTAACCTGCAGTATACATTCTTTATGTAGCTACTATGTTATACTCTTTGTCAAAGTAAATCCAGCCGCTAAAAATTGTCATTTTGTTGCAAACTTCGTCATGCAGTTACATCTCAGGCAGATATGCAAATGATTAGAGTTGTGGGGTGATTAGATTAACAGTCTCGTCAGCTGAGGCGCTAACAGTGGTTCCACCGTTCGCCTATAAGAAAGGCTTTCAAAGGCTCCTTGTGTGTAGTGGACCTCTTCTTCCGCTTGTGTACAGCTTGTTGACCATTAGACGCCTCTACGATGCAGAGAAGAGATTTCACACAGTTACCAGAGCCTGAGAGGGGCGCATTATTGGAATGCGAGAAGCTGGATGGTTGTATTGATGAATTACCCCCCACCTTGGCCGTTCTGACCAGACTGTTAGGAGGTGTTGGGGCCAGTGGATGTGCAAGGGCACACAAGGCGACCAGGCTTTGGACACCTTCGACAGACCACCAGTAGAGAGGATTGTTTGACAAGCATGAGCAGCTCCAACTGTTTCATTGTTTGCTATCCAGAGACAGGTAGCGCCATTGTTACAGGCCCTTGAGTCTGCTGGAACATTTTCCAGGTGCTTGGCTGCAGGACATTTGGTCTCACAGCACCCATTAGATATACTGCCTTTGACATCTACCATCACCTCCGTTTGCAGTGGTGTGATAAATGATTATACTGGACTCCTGCAGAGTGGAGCCAGGTTGTCTTCGGCGACTAATCCAGGTTTAGTTTGTCCGTGTTCATGTCTGGAGTCCTAGGAGTGAGCCCCTCAATCCTGCCCCTACTGCTGGTGTAATGGTCTGGGAGGTCATTGCAAATGACAGCCAGTCACCCCTACTAGTCATACGAGGCACAGTGACAGCTCAGCGATATGTTCAGGATATCCTGCAGCCACATGTGTTGCTTCTCATGGCAGGGCTTGCAAGAGGCATTTTGCAACAGGATAATTCTCGGCCGCGCACACGAGGATACCATAGTAACATAGTATGTTAGGCTGAATGAAGACAATGTCCATCTGGTTCGACACCACCCCTTGTTGATCCAGAGGAAGGCAAAAAAAACTCAACGAGGCAGAAGCAAATTTAGCTCATTTGGAGGAAAAATTTCCTTCCCAACTCTATATGGCATTCAGAATAATGCCTGGATCAACATTTGAGTTCCTACCTAAGTCCAAGACCCTGATCAACAACCCGCTGGTCACCTAATGTCTATATCCTGTAATATCATAGCGCTCTAGAAAGTCATCTAGTCTACTCTTAAACTCATCTATTGGTTTTGCAATCCCCACGTCCTCAGGCAGAGAGTTCCACAGCCTCACTGCCCACAGGACTCCCTTTATGTTGGTGATGAAACCTGCTTTCTTCTAGACGTAGCGGATGCCCTCTTGTTACCGTTGCAGTCCTGGATATAAACAGATCATGGGAGAGATCCTTGTATTGTCCCCTAATGTATTTACACATAGTTATTTGGTCACCCCTTAACCGACTTCTCTTCCAGGGTAAATAATCCCAATTTTGATAGCCTCTCTGGGTATTCCAGTCCTCTCATTCCATTTATTAATGTAGTTGCCCTTCTTTGAACCCCTCCTCAAGCACTCCAACATCTTTCAGGAGCACCGGTGTCCAGAACTGTACACATTCCATGTGAGGCCTGAGAAGTGCCTTATATAGCGAAAGAATAATGCTCTCATCCCTCACCTCTATACCGCTTTTAATGTACCCCAAGACTTTATTTGCTTTTGCAGTGGCTGACTGGCATTGATTGCTCCAATTAAACATACAGTCAGCTTGTACCCCCAGGTCTTTTTCCATCTTACTTTTCCCTACAGTACCCCATTTAGTGTATATTGGTGACATCCATTTCTCCTGCCCATGTGCATACCCTAACATTTATCAACATTGAACTTCATTTGCAATTTTTCAACCCAAGCCCCCAGCTTATCTAGGTCCGTTTGTAGTCGTACATTGTCCTCCTTTGTATTATTTATCTTGTTTAGTTTCGTATCGTCTGCAAATATCAATATTTTACTGTGCAGTCCCTGTATCACGTCTTTGATAAACATATTGAACAGAATGGGGCCTAATACTGAGCCCTGTGGCACCCCACTAGCAACGGTGGCCCAATCAGAGTACGAACTATTTATTACCACCCTCTGCTTTCTGTCTCCGAGCCAGTTCTTTACCCAGATACACACGTTTTCGCCCAGACCGAGCTGTCTCATTTTATCTATCAGCCTTTTATGAGGCACAGTGTCAAATGCTTTAAAAAATCCAGATATACACGATCAATAGACTTTCCCAGATCCAGCCTCAAACTTACTTTATTGTAGAAGCTGATCAAGTTGGTCTGACATGATCGACCTCTCATGAACCCATGCTGATGAGGAGTTATACTGTTGTTTTCCTTGAGGTATTCTAGAATGGCGTCTCTCAGAAACCCCCCAAATATTTTTCCAATTATTGAAGTAAGACTTACCAGCCTGTAGTTACCGGGCTCTGTTTTAGACCCCTTTTCGCAATTGGGACCCAGCTGGCAATGCGCCAATCTATTGGTACAACCCCAGCCTCAATGGTGTCCCTAAATATAATAATAATATAATAATAATAATCTTTATTTGTATAGCGCCAACTTATTCCGCAGCGCTTTCAGGCATGGATAAATGCAAAACAATACAA
This sequence comes from Eleutherodactylus coqui, assembly GCF_035609145.1. Taxonomy (NCBI): domain Eukaryota; kingdom Metazoa; phylum Chordata; class Amphibia; order Anura; family Eleutherodactylidae; genus Eleutherodactylus; species Eleutherodactylus coqui. Next base: position 228,072,172 of record NC_089839.1, read on the forward strand.
CAATTGCAACAAATACAATGTGAGGTACATTTGGTTAGACACAAATGGGTTGAGGGTGGTACAGGAGGTGCAGGGGTTGGGGAACACAGGCAATAGGAAATTTCATGTACAGATCATTTATTAGAAGGCAAACAGGGTGGGGCACCATAGGAAGGGGCGAGGGACTAGGTCAGGAGATTTGGTATGCTTCCCTGAAGAGGTGCGTTTTTAAGGCACGTCTGAAATTTCATGCATCGGGAATTGTCTGGATGCCTTGGGGTAGTGCATTCCAGTGGATGGGTGCTGCTCTGGTGAAGTCCTGTAGGCGAGCATGTGAGGTTCGTATTACAGGGGTGTTTAGTCTGAGTGTGTTAGCCGATCGGAGTGAGCGGGCTGGGTGGTGTACTGACAGTAGGGAGGCGATGTATGGTGGCGCAGCGCCATACAGAGCTTTGTGAGTGAGGTAGAGGAGTTTAAATTTAGTTCTGCAGTGGATGGGCAGCCAATGCAGCGACTGGCATAATGCAGAGGCGTCTGAATAACGACTGGATAGAAAAATGAGTCTAGCTGCTGCATTTAGTATGGATTGGAGCGGAGCAAGTCTAGTGCGGGGGAGGCCAATGAGTAGCGAGTTGCAGTAGTCAAGCCGGGAGTGGATGAGGGCAACCACGAGCGTCTTTAGCGTGTCCGTGGTCAGGAACGGACGTATTTTAGCAATATTTCTGAGCTACATGTGGCATGTTTGGGCCAGAGATTGGATATGGGGGGCAAAGGAGAGGTCAGAGTCCAGTGTGACCCCAAGGCATCGGGCATGCCGTCTGGGGGTTATGATGGTGCCCGACACTGGAATGGAGGTGTTGAAGGGAAGTCGGTTAGAAGGTGGAAAGACAAGGAGGTCAGTTTTAGAGAGGTTTAGTTTGAAAAAAAGGGAGGACATAGTGTTAGAGACAGCGGACAGACAGTCAGTGATATTTTGGAGGAATGGTCCAGAGATCTCACGAGAGGAGGTGTATAATTGGGTATTGTCAGCATAGAGATGATATTGGAGGCCAAATTTGTGGATGGTTCGTCCAATTGGGGCAGTATAGGTAGAGAAGAGAAGGGGACCAAGGACCGAGCCCTGGGGTACCCCAACAGCGAGAGGAAGTGGAGCAGAGATAGAACCAGCAAAGGAAACACTGAAAGAGCGGCCAGAGAGGTAGGAAGAGAACCAGGAGAGAGCAGTATCCTTTAGACCAAAAGAGCGGAGCATAGTGAGAAGGGGGGTATGGTCGACAGTGTCAAATGCAGCAGACAGGTCAAGGAGGATTAGTAGGGAGTAATCACCTCTCGACTTTGCAGTCATCAGGTCATTTGTTACTTTTGTAAGGGCAGTTTCAGTCGAGTGTAGAGAGCGGAAACCAGACTGGAGGGGGTCAAGGAGTGAGTTGTCAGAGAGAAAGCGGGTAAGGCGGGAGTAGACCAGGCGTTCCAGTAATTTGGAGATGAAGGGCAGGTTTGAGACTGGTCGGTAGTTGGCAGCATCAGTTGGGTCCAGGGTTGGTTTTTTAAGCAGAGGGGATATAATGGAGTGTTTGAATGAGGAGGGAAAAGTGCCAGAGGTTAGGGAGAGGTTGCAGATTGTAGTGAGGTGAGTAAGGAGAGCTGGGGAAAGGGACCGGAGGAGGTGAGAGGGGAGAGGGTCGCTAGCGCAGGTGGTGGGGCGGGCAGCGGAAAGGAGCCTGGAGACTTCTTCATCTGTCGTTGGTTCTAGCGTAGATAGTGAGTAGGTACTGGGTGCAGTGCTGATGAAACTGCAATCGGGGCTAACCATGCAGCTTTCCGAGATTTCTTTTCGAATGTTGTCGATTTTTTCTTTGAAGTAGGCAGCTAGTTCTCCAACAGTCAGGTCTGTTACAGGGGCCTGTTCTTTGGGGCTGAGGAGGGAATGAAAGGTCTCAAAGAGTTGTTTGGGGTTGTGGGATAGTGAGGAGACAAGGGAGGTGAAATAAACTTGTTTGGCATTTTGAAGGGCTAGGTTATAGGTTTTAAGCATGAATTTGAAGTGGAGAAAGTCTGCTGGCAGCTTTGACTTTCTCCACAGCCATTCGGCGCACCTAGAGCACCGCCGGATGAAGCGCGTTTAGGACGTGAGCCAGGGTTGCCGTGGTCTGCGTTTGACAGCTCGCGTCACGGGCGGTGCCGCTTCATCCAGGGCACGGCTGAGGGTGGTGTGGTAGTATTCGGCTGCCAGGTTAGGGCAGGGGAGGCGAGAGATAGGCGATAGGGAGGACTGAATAGTTTCGGCAAACTGTTTAGTGCGGACAAACTGGAGGTTCCTAGAGGTGCGATAGATAGGAGGGTCAGGAGAGATGCTAGGGTGCCTGATGGAGAAAGAGAGAAGGTTGTGATCTGAGAGTGGAAGTGGGGAGTTAGTAAAGTGAGAAGCAGAGCAGAGACGGAGGAAAACTAAATCGAGAGTGTTAGCATCTCTATGAGTGGGGGAGTCAGAGATTAGCGATAAGCCAAGGGAGGAGGTAAGTGTTAAAAGCAGAGAGGCAGATGAGGAGCTATAGTCGTTAGTAGGGATGTAGAAATCGCCAAGGATGAGGGTTGGGATATCACAGGATAGGAAGTGGGGGAGCCAGGCAGCAAAGTGGTCTAGGAACAGTCGGGTGGGACCTGGGGGGCGGTAAATAACTGCGACACGCAGAGGCAGTGGGTGGAAGAGTCGCAGGGTGTGGACTTCGAAGGAGTGGAAGGTAAGCGAGGGAGCTGAGGGAATGACCTGGAAGGTACAGTTCGGGGAGAGGATGATGCCTACTCCTCCGCCGCGTCTGTCATCCGATCTGGGGGTGTGGGAGAACTGCAGGCCATCATAGGATAATGCAGTGGGGGAGGTAGAATCGGACTGCTGTATCCAGGTTTCCGTGAGGGCGAGCAATGTCAAGCGTTTACTGGTGAAAAGGTCATGGATAGTTGGGAGTTTGTTACATGCAGATTGGGAGTTCCATAGGGCGCATTTAAATGGGGCAGGGGGGGGGAATTTTGGTAGGGAACAGTACGGGGTGGGCCTGAGTGGGGGATTTGTCCCCTGCAGCTAGGAGTAGCAGAGTAGCAAGGGTGAGTGCATGGCTAGGTGATATAACAAAAATAGCGGTCTATCTATCCCGTTACTTAGTTCCCTTAGAACTCCTGGTCGTATTCCATCTGGGTCCAGTGATTTGTTGATTTTAATCCTTCTTAACCCGCTCTGGACTTCTTCCTGTGTTAGGCATGCAATACTTAGCTGGGGGGGGGGGGTTGTTTTATTCCCCTGTATTTTGTGTTACATTTCTTTTTCATTCGTGAATATACTTGAGAAAAAACTATTTAATAGATTTGCCTTCCCCCCAATGTCTTCTACGGTTTCTCCTGCATTATTTGTTAAAGGATCCTGCTGCCTTTCTAGTGTGGCTTGTGGTACAGAAAGTATTTCCAAGAAAACTACCTTGCAGGTCCTCGCCCTAAGCTTGGATCCTAGGTCCCTGAAATCGTTTTTGAGGGCCCTCCATTGACCACTAATTTGTTCATTGGTGTCACAACAATGCCTCCATAACATTGCCACACTTCCTTGGCTGCCTGGTCGCCAGATTTATCGCCAATAGAATATGTATGGAATCATGTGGGACACCAACTTCGACAGCCTACGAGTTTGTACAATCTAGAGGCTCAGTAACAGCGAATGTGGAGCGATATGCAGAAGGATAACATACAGAACCATGTCTGCCCATATCATATCTTGTATCCAAGCTAGAGGTAGCCCTACAGGGTACTAGAGCCTATATGCCCACCCGTATCACATCTTGAAGCAGGGCAGGTTGGAAGAGGCAGTGCGGTGGCCAGGGGTAGAGGCAGGGCCAGACTGAATAATCCACCAACTGTTTCCCAAAGCGCCCCCTCGCGCCATGCCACCCTGCAGAGGCCGAGGTGCTCTAAGGTCTGGCAGTTTTTCACTGAGAGTGCAGACGACCGACGAACAGTGGTGTGCAACCTTTGTCACGCCAAGATCAGCCGGGGAGCCACCACCACCAGCATGCGCAGACATATGATGGCCAAGCACCCCACAAGGTGGGACAAAGGCCGTTCACCGCCTCCGGTTTACACCGCTGCCTCTCCCCCTGTGCCCCAACCTGCCACTGAGATCCAACCCCCCTCTCAGGACACAGGCACTACCGTCTCCTGGCCTGCACCCACACCCTCACCTCCGCTGTGCTCGGCCCCATCCACCAATGTCTCTCAGCGCACCGTCCAGCCGTTGGCAGCGCAAGTGTTGGAGCGCAAGCGCAAGTACGCCGCCACGCACCCGCACGCTCAAGCGTTAAACGTGCACATAGCCAAATTTATCAGTCTGGAGATGCTGCCGTATAGGGTTGTGGAAACGGAGGCTTTCAAAGGTATGATGGCGGCGGCCCCGCGCTACTCAGTTCCCAGTCGCCACTACTTTTCCCGATGTGCCGTCCCAGCCCTGCACGACCACGTCTCCCGCAACATTGTACGCGCCCTCACCAACGCGGTTACTGCCAAGGTCCACTTAACAACGGACACGTGGACAAGCACAGGCGGGCAGGGCCACTATATCTCCCTGACGGCACATTGGGTGAATTTAGTGGAGGCTGGGACAGAGTCAGAGCCTGGGACCGCTCACGTCCTACCCACCCCCAGAATTGCGGGCCCAAGATCGGTGGTGGTATCTGCGGCGGTGTATGCTTCCTCCACTAAACCACCCTCCTCCTCCTCCTACGCAACCTCTGTCTTGCAATCAAGATGTGTCAGCAGCAGCACGTCGCCAGCAGTCAGTGTCGCGCGGCGTGGCAGCACAGCGGTGGGCAAGCGTCAGCAGGCCGAGCTGAAACTACTCAGCTTAGGAGAGAAGAGGCACATGGCCCACGAACTGCTGCAGGGTCTGACAGAGCAGACCGACCGCTGGCTTGCGCCGCTGAGCCTCCAACAGGGCAGGGTCGTGTGTGACAACGGCCGTAACCTGGTGGCGGCTCTGCAGCTCGGCAGCCTCATGCACGTGCCATGCCTGGCCCACGTCTTTAATTTGGTGGGTCAGCGCTTTCTGAAAAGCTACCCACGCTTGTCAGACCTGCTCGGAAAGGTGCACCGGCTCTGCGCACATTTCCGCAAGTCCCACACGGACGCTGCCACCCTGCGCACCCTGCAACATCGGTTTCATCTGCCAGTGCACCGACTGCTGTGCGACGTGCCCACACGGAGGAACTCTACGCTCCACATGTTGGCCAGGCTCTATGAGCAGCGTAGAGCTATAGTGGAATACCAACTCCAACATGGGCGGCTCAGTGGGAGTCAGCCTCCTCAATTCTTTACAGAAGAGTGGGCCTGGTTGGCAGACATCTGCCAGGTCCTTGGAAACTTTGAGGAGTCTACCCAGATGGTGAGCGGCGATGCTGCAATCATTAGCGTCACCATTCCTCTGCTATGCCTCTTGAGAAGTTCCCTGCAAAGCATAAAGGCAGACGCTTTGCGCTCGGAAACAGAGGCGGGGGAAGACAGTATGTCGCTGGATAGTCAGAGCACCCTCCTGTCTATATCTCAGCGCGTTGAGGAGGAGGAGGAGGAGCATGAGGAGGATGAGGAGGAGGGGGAAGAGACAGCTTAGCCCACTGCTGAGGGTACCCATGCTGCTTGCCTGTCATCCTTTCAGCGTGTATGGCCTGAGGAGGAGGAGGAGGATCCTGAAAGTGATCTTCCTAGTGCGGACAGCCATGTGTTGCGTACAGGTACCCTGGCACACATGGCTGACTTCATGTTAGGATGCCTTTCTCGTGACGCATTCTGGCCACTACGGATTACTGGGTGTACACACTGCTCGACCCACGGTATAAGGAGAACCTTTCCACTCTCATACCCGAAGAGGAAAGGGGTTCGAGAGTGATGCTATACCACAGGATCCTGGTGGCCAAGCTGATGGTAAAATTCCCATCCGACAGCGCTAGTGGCCGAAGGCGCAGTTCCGAGGGCCAGGTAGCAGGGGAGGCGCGGAGATCAGGCAGCATGTACAGCACAGGCAGGGGAACACTCTCTAAGGCCTTTGACAGCTTTCTGGCTCCCCAGCAAGACTATGTCACCGCTCCCCAGTCAAGGCTGAGTCGGAGGGAGCACTGTAAAAGGATGGTGAGGGAGTACGTAGCCAATCGCACGACCGTCCTCCGTGACGCCTCTGCCCCCTACAACTACTGGGTGTCGAAGCTGGACACGTGGCCTGAACTCGCGCTGTATGCCCTGGAGGTGCTTGCTTGTCCTGCGGCTAGCGTCTTGTCAGAGAGGGTGTTTAGTGCGGCTGGGGGAATCATCACAGATAAGCGTACCCGCCTGTCAACCGACAGTGCCGACAGGCTTACACTCATCAAGATGAACAAAGCCTGGATTTCCCCAGACTTCTCTTCTCCACCAGCGGACAGCAGCGATACCCAAACAATACGTAGGCTGCACCCGCGGATGGAAGCATTGTTCTCTATCACCATCAAAAACGTGGACCTTTTAGCTTCATCAATCTTGTATTATATTCCTCCTCCTCCTCCTGCTCCTCCTCCTGAAACCTGACGTAATCACGCCGAACGGGCAATTTTTCACACAAGGCTCAGTCATATAATTTTTGTAAACACTTTTTATACGTTTCAATGCTCATTAAAGCGTTGAAACTTTCACCTGCACCAATTTTTATTTTAACTGGGCTGCCTCCAGGCCTAGTTACAAATTAAGCCACATTAACCAAAGCGATTAATGGGTTTCACCTGCCCTCTTGGTTGGGCATGGGCAATTTTTCTGACGTACATTAGTACTGTTGGTACACCAATTTTTTGGGGCCCTCGCCTACAGTGTAATCCAATTAATTTTTTGCCCACCTGCATTAAAGCTGACGTTACATCAGCTGTGCTGGGCACTGCAATGGGATACATTTATGTACAGCCGGTGGGTTCCAGGGAGCCACCCATGCTGTGGGTGCACACGGAATTCCCATTGCGGAGTTGTACCTGCCTGTGACTATTTATAAAAAACCGCGGTCTGACTGGGGCATGCAGACACCTTGACAGAATGAATAGTGTGTGGCACATAGGTTCCCCATTGCTATGCCCACGTGTGCAGCTCCTGATGGCGGTGGCACAGGATTATATTTCTCATTGCTTCTGTACAGCATTGTGGGCTATCGCCCCGCCCCTTTTAAAGAGGGTCGCTGCCTAGCCATACCAACCCTCTGCAGTGTATGCCTGCGGTTCCTCCTCATGGCAGACGCACTTATAAATAGACATGAGGGTGGTGTGGCATGAGTGCAGCTGAAGGCTGCACAGGGACACTTTGGTGTGCGCTGTGGACACTGGGTCATGCGGGGGGGGTTGGGCAGCATGTAACCCAGGAGAAGTGGCAGCGGAGTGTCATGCAGGCAGTGATTGTGCTTTGTTGGAGGTAGTGTGGTGCTTAGCTAAGGTATGCATTGCTAATGAGGGCTTTTCAGAAGTAAAAGTTGTTGGGAGGGGGGGGGCCCACTCTTGCCGCTATTGTGGATTAATAGTGGGACCTGGGAACTTGAGATGCAGCCCAACATGTAGCCCCTCGCCTGCCCTATCCGTTGCTGTGTCGTTCCCATCACTTTCTTGAATTGCCCAGATTTTCACAAATGAAAACCTTAGCGAGCCTCGGCGATATACAAAAATGCTCGGGTCGCCCATTGACTTCAATGGGGTTCGTTACTCGAAACGAACCCTCGAGCATCGCGATAATTTTGTCCTGAGTAACGAGCACCCGAGCATTTTGGTGCTCGCTCATCTCTATTAGTACATCAAAACATTATTGTGTGCTGTAGACGTTTTTACCATGTGAAAATACAACTTCCATTATAATCTGAACAATGGTAAATATATGCTGATACTTGTAGTTTCGCTAATTAGAATGCTACGGACCTTTTATGTGAATGCAATACTGATGCAATACAGTCAGAGACAGAATACACACTGAAAAGGAGTGATACACTGGTAATGTCATACTAATGGAGTTGTTCATTTTCTTCTCCATATGCTCCAGACCTTTATAACTTCTCCAGCTAATTCCTGCCTCCACAGAAGCTATGACCTGCACATATTTTGCTCTTGTGAAAACACTAGCTTCATACATTGTGTCATCTAAAATAGCGCTATTCTCTGTTTTCTTGAAATGAATGACAATACAAACAGGACCCCTAAAATGACTTATGATAATGTAAGGGGGCTCTACTAAGGGATTAAAATGGTGCTATGGAGATAGGCTGGAAATACGCCAAAAATTGTGCCAGAATCACCTAATGCGACAATTTGAGCTCCATAGTCAGTTGTGTGTGAGCTCAGAGACAGGATTGTGTGGAGGCAAAAAACTGGAGAAGGCTGCAAAAATATTTTTGCTTCACTGAAAGTTCCCAAGAGCACGGCTGCTCCGTATTTCTTACATGGAAGAACAACCAGGACTCTTCCTAGAGCTGCCGAGCCACCAAACTAAGGGGGAGAAGGGCCTTTTCTTCTTTCCTCTATCCTTTTTATTGTTCTTACTGTATCCTAGGGGCTGCTTGGTGGGTACGCACCCCTCTTCTGCTTGTAATGGTTCAGGGAATCAAGCCTGTCCTCAGTTGGTTTGGATGGGTAGGCCAGGAAGGGAAGTTGGTGTTTGTTTACAGCAACAGTTTAACTTTCAGGTTCAACCTAAGGTGTGACTGTCCATGTAAGGTTATGTGAGCGCCTTGCGCCTATGCAATCTTATGTTTGTTTCCCAATGGCTGATATCAAGCTTAAATTAATCTCATGGAATCTCAGAGGTCTCAATTCTAAAGTTAAGAGGGCATGGTGTTTAACTTCATTAAAAACTACTTCCCCCATGTTCTTGCAGGAAACACACTTGCAGGGCCCTAGAGTGACAGCAACTTAAATGTGCAATTGTTGGCTTAGCCCAGGGGTGTCAAACTCATTTTCACCGAGGGCCACATCAGCCTTATGGCTGCCTTCAAAGGGCCGATTGTAATTGTAAGACAGTATAGTAAAAGTGAACCCCACAGTGGCCCGATTGGTAATAAGGTCCCCCATAGTGCCAGTGGCGCACACTATATATATATATATATATATATATATATATATATATATATATATATATACACACAGTCGCACACTATTATTATACATATACGTGTATACACAGTCGCACACTATTCTAAGTATATATGCACAGACGCACACTATTATACATATATACGCACTGTTCTACATATACGCACAGACGCACACTGTTCTACACATATATGCACAGACACACACTAATATACATATATACACACACTATTATACATATATATGCACAGACACACACTATTATACAAATACACATATATACGCACTGTTCTACACATATACGCACAGATGCACACTAATATACATATATACGCACAGACGCACACCATTCTACATATATACGTACAGACGCACACCATTCTGCACATATACGCACAGACGCACACCATTCTGCACATATAGCACAGACGCACACCATTCTACACATATAGCACAGACGCACACCATTCTGCACATATACACACAGACGCACACCATTCTGCACATATAGCACAGACGCACACCATTCTGCACATATAGCACAGACGCACACCATTCTGCACATATAGCACAGACGCACACCATTCTGCACATATAGCACAGACGCACACCATTCTGCACATATACGCACAGACGCACACCATTCTGCACATATACGCACAGACGCACACCATTCTGCACATATACGCACAGACGCACACCATTCTGCACATATACGCACAGACGCACACCATTCTGCACATATACGCACAGACGCACACTATTCTGCACATATACACACAGACGCACACCATTCTGCACATATAGCACAGACGCACACCATTCTGCACATATAGCACAGACGCACACCATTCTGCACATATACGCACAGACGCACACCATTCTGCACATATACGCACAGACGCACACCATTCTGCACATATACGCACAGACGCACACCATTCTACACATATACGCACATCATTCTACATATATACGCACAGACGCACACCATTCTACACATATAGCACAGACGCATACCATTCAGCACATATAGCACAGACGCACACCATTCTGCGCTTATATACGCACAGACGCACACCATTCTGCACATATACGCACACCATTCTGCACATATACGCACAGACGCACACCATTCTGCACATATACGGACAGACGCACACCATTCTGCACATATACGGACAGACGCACACCATTCTGCACATATATGCACAGACGCACACCATTCTGCACATATACGCACAGACGTACACCATTCTGCACATATAGCACAGAAGTACACTATGATACACATATAGCACAGACGCACACTATTATACACATATAGCACAGACGCACACTATTATACACATATAGCACAGACGCACACTATTATACACATACGCGCACAGACGCACACTATTATACACATACGCGCACAGACGCACACTATTATACACATACATGCACAGACGCACACACATTATTTATATATCTATATATATACACACAGACACATACATACATGTGCACACAAGGATACTTCTATACACACATTTTTATACTTACCTGCATCCAATGTGGTCCCACTGGCAGGTATACCGGCTGCTCTCTTCTGGGGGCCCTCCTGCATACTTGGGCCCCTGATGTCTCCCCAGGCCTGCAGCCATGCACAGAGGTAGGGCCGATGAGAGGAGGTCAGCGCTGACCAGGCTCTCACCCTGCAGCTGCTCCTCCTCAGCGCCGCTCTCCTGGCACCAGAGATCATGCTCTCTGCACTCTTCTTCCCTCCTCCGCGGCCGTTGTCAGTCTGCTATCGGGACTCCTCTATTACTGTCTGCACTAGACAGAACTAGCCGATAGAAGATCGCATACTGACAACAGCACGGAGAGGAACTTACTGCACAGCCGGCGGGCCAAAGAAAATGAGGTGGTGGGCCAGATTCGGCCCGCGGGCCTTGTGTTTGACACCTGTGGCTTAGCCTATCATGCCACATATTCTAGCTATTGTAGGGGTGTGACAATTCTAGTGGCTAAATCTATCTCATTCACTTTATTAACCCTAATAAACTACAGTTTTTTTTTCATGGGCAACGTCTAACCGTAGTTAATGTTTATATACCGCCTCCAGCTATACTGCCTACCATATCCAGGTGTTGCATGATATTATAGCTAAAGCCGTACTCCTGGATGCAGCCCGACTGCTATCAATGAGGGACTTCTAACACCTTATGGGCCTGGTGCGTGACCCCAATTGTGGCAGTTTGCGATCTATCCGGAGCTCTAGTTACCCCAAAGTAGTGTGACTATGCAAAATGGAGACTTCAAATGGAAGGAGATTGTGGAGGCTATCCAGTTATTCCTGGACAGGAAATCCCGAGTCCTGATGGGCTCCCTATGGAATGTTACAAAAAGAACGTGGAATTTATGGCCTTGGAGCTCCTCATGTTATACAACAGTATCCTTCGGGAGGGGATTTGCCACTCACTAAGAATGAGGCTTTGACAGTGTGGGAGATGACCTCCATTTTGGATGTGTATTATCTGTTGTTCAGCTGTGTAGATTTAAGATAGGGGACATCTTGTGCAAGAAACTCTCACCCATGTACAATTAGAGAGAAATGTATTGTTTACATAAAGAGGTTAAACTGAACTTCTATCTTCACATGAAACCAACAGAGAATCTTCAAAGGAGAAGAACACACACAAACTGGCATTAAAAATTTGAATTAGCAGAGCCCAACCACAGAGGAGTCAACAGAAACTTATCATTCTTTGCACTCTAAAAGAAAATCAGTTTAAACCAAATTTTGGCAAATGTGGCAAAAGCTCCACTGAGCATGTCTGTCTGATATAATCTCTTCCCCCTCTTCTGTGTAAATTTACCTCTTCTGATTACATCATAAACACTCCCCATGAGAATGACCTATCAGCACACAAAATGTTGTGATATATCTGAATGTCCCACCTTCCTTTGTTTGAATTACTATATAAACCTTTTCCTGCCAAAATTAAAGCAGATCTCCTATGGTAGACACACTATAATGGCATGTCTTTAATTGGCTTCCCTGAGCTCGTATTAATCATATCTAATATGGCACCCACAGTATATCAAACAGCGCAATTGCGCTAACAATGGTCTTGATTCTCAAGCCCAGGAAGGACCCAGGAGATTGTGGCTCATACCGATCTATCTCCCTCCTAAACAATGATATTAAAATCCTAGCCAAGGTAGTCAGTCACATCATAGAAGCTGATAAGTCTAAATTTATGCTGGGCAAGAGGGCAGACATAAATATCAGGCGACACTTCCCTAACCTTGCACTGCCACGAGGGAAAACATACTCTAGTCGTTATTGATCAAGCTAAGGCCTTTGACTCAGTGGAGTGGAGACACCTTTGGGATTTGATGGTTTGGTTTGGTTTTAGGGCTTTTATCAAATTGTTACAAGCACTATATTACTTCCTGGTAGCACGGATATGGACGAACACCCATATATCTAAGCAGTTTTCTCTTGGTAGGAGACCACGCGAGGGCTGCCCTCCATTCCCAGCACGTTTTGCTATTGCAATTGAGCCACTTGTAGTTCAAATCTGAATGTCAATGGTGGTTCCAGGGTTCCAGTTGAGAGCTTATGAAGAACTCTAGCGGACAATATCCTTTTATTCCTGCAAGACCCAGAGTCCTCTTTAGCCTCGCTGCTCTCCATTTGTGACACCTTTGGAGTATACTCAGAAGTGAGGGTCAATTGGAACAAGACTGGACTGTTGGCGGTTGATGCCCCTTTGGCTTCTCTGACCTTACCTGCCCCCCTGAGGTGGACTGATAGGGTCACGGACATGGGGAAAGTGTTACTAAAATCTACTGACCATTTTTATGCAGACAATCTTACCCCACTTTTGGAATGGATGAGAGATAAGGCAACATGATAGGATTCACTTCCATTGATGCTAGTAGATCGTATAAACTTAATAAAAATGAAGTTACCACCTAAATTCTTATACATATTCCAGAACACCCATATTTTGACCCCCAAAAGGTTTTTCATAGATCCCTGTAAGATACTCCTTCGCACACTGTGGCATGGTTCTATCCCAAGAATCAAACTGGAAATTATATGCTTGCCTACTGGGGAAGGGGCGGAATAGCCCTTCCCCACTACCACTGTTACTACCTGGCTAGCCAGTTGGTATGTGCAGGATGGTGGCTATCCTCCACAGACTACAACCCAATGGTGGGGCTTGAACATAGAATAGTCAGTCATGACCAAAGTCTGAGAGGCTTTTTGCTAAGGGGCCCAAGCTTGCATGTAAACACCCTACCTATCATGGCCCCATAATGGGATAAAACTCTTGATTTCAATGGATTAGTTTCCACTATCAGGATTTTCACATATGAAAACGACGCACAAGAAAAGATAGTACTTGCCCTAGCTTTCTCCAATGTAGTTAACACTAGTGCGGAATTTGAATAGTCAAAAATAAAAACCCCAGCGAGCATATTAGCGCATGCGCCCATGTATTTTGCCGTTAATTTGCATTTCTGGATTGCACGGTAAACTGTGTTCACAGACAATGATTTCTGGAAGTATTCCTGAGCCCATGCAGTGACTTGCATTACAGAATCAGGACAGTTTTTAATGTAGTGACGCCTGAGGGCCTGTAGATCTCTAGCATCCAATATTGATCGTTGGCCTTGTCCCTTTTGCACATGAATCTCTCCAGATTCTCGGAATCTTTTAATAATAGTATGTTCTATAAATGGTTGGATAGTCAAAGGCTTCACAATTTTACGTTTAGGAATATTTTTCTGAAATTGTTCCACAATTTTTATACTCTGCTTTCTAAAGATTAGTGAACTTCTGACCATCTTTACTTCTGAGAGACTCTGCCTCTCTAACATGCTGTTTTTATACACAGTCATGTAACTTAGTATAAAAGTGACCCTCCAGCCCAACGTTTGGGAGATATGTTGCTTCCATCAATTTCTAAATGAGTTATAAATGAAATGGAGAAATGTCTCCCTTCCCCTCTGATATGTGTTCTATTGTGAATAAAATATGTTTAGATGAAATCTACCAATTATTGCATTTTTTTCTTTATATTTATTTATATATTACACAGAGGAACACACTATTGGAACTGGGGTTGTAAGACCAGAGGGGCACACGCACACACAGCAGACATGAGGTACAATTTAGCCTTTGGTTCAAAGCTGAAAAAACATCAGTTAAAAAACAGCAAAACCTACATGGATAGAGGTTGTGCGCCTGGGTTTTCCGCCTGCGAGCTCTGCCCGGCCTTTGGCTTCTTCCTGTAAACCCCTGTTTGGAAATAATATAAGAACAGCTTGTAGTGTCTGATAGCAGATGTCAGTCTATTCCGATGTTGTATATTCTCTCTCGATTCTCCTCGCTTCAAGCAATATGGCAGCCGTTCTTCCTGGCATCCGCTCGGATTGAAATGATAATTGGACACACTTGGCAATATTTAACCCCTTTCATTCCCCTGGAATTTCTTTTTCAAGAGTAATACTAACATCATCTAAAATTTTGACACCAGAGAAGCGGATGACGGGTGGGGAATTTAGTTCATTTATTAAAGCCAGTTTGCTGACGTTTGCCCTTCAAGTTAAGCTTTTAGCGGCTGGGGACTCCGTTCCGGGGCTAAGAAATTGCTGCTTTTGATATGAACCGTGCGGCAGTCTGAAACCGGAAGGTTTTCTCTGATTATTTGGAAACCTAATTCGCAATGATTTAAACCCTCAATGGATGAGTTTGAAAGGGGGAAGAAAATGGATTGTCACACCCAGGAGAAAATTTGTGTGAGACTGGCTCTATTTAGTACATTTTTAAAACACGACTCTTGATTGGTGATGGTGGAACAAGAAAGGGTAAGGAGTCTACCATAAGTTGGGAAAACGTCCACATATATCTGTGGTGGCCTTTAAAGATCAGAGCAGCTTAAACTGGACCAATGAATATTAACCACTTCCCGCCCCAGGTTGTATATTTATGCCTTGGATGATAATGGGTACCCATCAATAAGCATAAACTTACATCCTATGACACTGAGAAGTTGAGCCCACAACATCCACAGCGGTAGCTGTGTCGGCCTCCTACTGCAACAATGGGGACCAGAGAGAAATTGATCCCTGCTATTAACTCCTTACATGCTGCAATCAATGTTGATCACAGCATGATAAGGATTCACATAGGGAGGGAGCTCCCTCTGTGACGTCATTGGCCCTCCACGATTACATGATACGATACAATGGCGACCATGGCAGACATGGTCTGTGATAGCTATGATAAGCGATAATGCATTGCAGTACAGGGAAATAAAAAGTTTTAAAAAAGTTAAAGCACACAAATAGCTAAAAAAAAAAAAAGCAGCCTCCCTGGTGATGTCATGTTAATAGGCTCCAGTCAGTCTGAGCCATCTACAAATAAGCTGCTGCAGCTAATGACTGATCGCAGGTAGCCTATAAGCAAATATAGTGGAGACTGGAACCAGTGGCGGGTGATAAGTGGAGTTGGAACATCAGCTATTTGTTATTTTACACCACGAGGGATCTGGTGAGAGGGCTTTACCTAACTCGGACAACCCCTTTAAGCCAGTTTTTTGGTGCAAATTGAGCCAGAATTCTAGTGCATTTTGCTTAGTAAATCTGTCCCATAGAGCTAAATGATAACATTCTGCTTACCTGCAGCCACCACTAGAGGAAGCTTAGTGCATACTGTGTATGCATTGACTTCAGTAATAACACAGTGAGCTCCCCCTAGTGATGACTGCAGGTAGTTTAAAGTTTATTGTTTACCTCCATATGTTTGCAGGGGATTTGGAGCTCTGTATCAGAAAATTCTAGCACCCCCCCCCCCCCCCCGCTATAAAGATATAGTATAAAATTCCACAGAATGTTGCAAATAATAAAAAGTGGACATTCCCTTTAACATGTTACATTTACCTGAGTGAATACTCTTTAAAGAGGTTTTCTGCCCTCTTTTCCAATGATGACCTATTTTCTAAATAGGTAATCAGTAGTTGATGGACAGGGATCCACCACTCAGGATCCCCATCTATCAGCTGATCACCCGCAGCGCTATCAGTACAGCGGGCCAGATGTCTCCACACTGCCAGTGGATGAAGTATGGGCAACGGTTTCACTCTGATGTGACGTCCGACCAGGAGAGGAGCAGGACGCCTTTCTCACTGATGACAATGTCCGTTCCACTACACTGACAGCGGTGGTCTCGCGATAAGCTGATGGATGGGGATCCCGAGCAGCAGACCCTGCTCAGTTTATCAACTACTGATGATCTATCCAGGAAATAGGTCATCAGTGGAAAAGAAGACATAAAACCCCTTTAACTAGAAGAAAACTTTTCTGCATGCATTACGACTTTTTTAAAACAAGCAACAAATCACATTAAACCTTGATAAATACCAGTCTGCCGCACGGCGCCTGCAGCAGATGTGGTCATCCTTAATGAGCAGGCAGAAAATAATGGTATTTATTTCACGTTCGCCATGGATCTAACACATCTTGTGCACAATCTGGATTCACGCTAACAACTTTAATGGCGCAGTAGCTCTGCTTGCGAGGAAGGTTGGATACACCAGTTAAAGCGGAGCGCCTGCACAAATATTTTTTTTCACTCTGTATTTGTGCAATTAGGAGAGAAGTCACGTAGCGGCCTATTTAAGATGTAAAACAGGAAAGTTGTTTTTTTTTTTTTTTAAATATATATATATATATACTATGTGGGTGTTTTCGCCCAGGCCCCCCCCCCCTCCTTCCCCGCTTCCCTTGCCGCATCTCTATCGAGCACGTGCTACAATTAATGGAGAAATGAGAGTCGCGTAAAATAATGAGGCGCGGAGAAGGCGCTCGGCTGAGGGACTGCAGGTTAATTGCATGGGCTCTGCATATGTTTCTGATTAGCGTGTTTGGAACCAGCTTTGACAAGTGAACTTTGACCCCCTGGAAACAATGGTAAATGCCTCCGAACCACCATTGTATATGCGATGATATTCCAAGACTGAAGCCGCGCACAAAGGCTTTGCGCATTATGAAAGCGGATGCGGGCAGCCCCTTCTTCCTTTTGGAAACCCCCTTGTTTTTACTGCTTGTTACTGAATTTCTCTGCATTTTGCAAATTTCGATCTGTTGTGGCAGCACTGACAAGGTAGCGAATTAAAGAAAACTGTCACAGGGGTTAGAAGCAGGCGCCATTCTTTACATATTATTCTGCTGTAACGCTAAAGAAAAGGCATTCCACATCCTAAATTGGCAATATTTCCTGGTAAGACGAGTCCCTAGATTGTTCCAGGGTTTGTCACCCGGCTTTCCATAGACCCTGATTGGCATATCTGTTGTTACCCTCCTATCTCCTCTTCAGGGCCAGACTTGGGTTTGATGGTGTGCTATGTACCACCTTCTATAAACCCTGATATAGTGCCCAAAAAAACTGTCCAGTCGACCATAAACATAGAGAATGAAGCTCCATCCTGTGCAGACATCTTTCCATATTCTCTGTCACGAACTAAGGGATCAGGGTGCAACTTTCCAGTGCTCAGATCAATAGATGACAGATCCTTTGCCATCACACAGCCCTGATTGTGGCCCTGCTCTTACTGAGCTCCCTATGTGTCAGTCTCTACTGACGTTCTACAGTTTGCGACTAGGGGCCATGTTGCACTTCGTGCCTAGAACCCAGAACTGGAAAGGTTATGATTATGATGGTCGTTCACTGCTCTTCACCCCATTATCCACCACTCTCCGGCTCCATTTTGGTTCCGGACACATACTTTCTGCTTCACTTCTCTGTGACTCTTTTAGTGAACATGGGCCCCTAAGTCTTTGAGCCTCAGCTTGTTAAGTAACCCCTATATACTTTTTCTAGGCAGTTTTTCTGCTAATTTACCGCATGATACTTCCATATAGTACTAAGATAGTTCTGTAGTATATAGCCAACATAATACTTCCATACAGTGGCCATATACTATGCACTACCCAAATAATACTCCCTTGAAGGGCCCACAAAAAAGTGCCATACAGTTCCTGAAAAATATCACCTTACAGAGCCCCAAAAATGTATAGTATCCAAATAATAATACTTCCTTAAAGAGCCCATATAATGCTGCTATATATTTCCCACATAATACCGCCATATAGTTCCCACCTCATGCTGTAGTGAAACTCACAACCACCATACACCACAAAATAATGCTGGGTAGTTTTAGCAATTGCCCTGTTTGTAACCATTAAAATCAACCCTGTGCGCCATCCCTGAGTTTTTCACAGCTGTACACAGCTTTTCCAGAGTGCTGCATGGAAAATCGCCTGCGCACCATTCCACCCGGCTCCCGTATCCCTATATACACAGTGCATGAGGACATGCTCCCAGTATTTATGGTCCTGTATCCCACTTTTTATTTCTTGCTCCAGATCCTTATAACTGTATAATCAGGAGCTGCCAGTGGCGGCCTCGTCAGGATAAAGCTTGAACCAGAATAACATCAGCTGGCGGAGCTGTCAGTCATCGCCGCTTTATAGAAATTGATTTTATAAAGCAGAATTGTGTAATATCCCCCAGTCATTGTAGCTTGTCTTTGACTGATTTCTTCTTAGTAACCATGTAATAACTGAACCCTGTTGCCTCATCAGCACAAAAGCGCTGCGCGGTGAGTACACTTCAAGGGCACGATTTACTCTTTAAATGCACTGCTCAAACCCCTGACAATGTGAAGCCCCCGGGACCGCACATTATTAAAAATGCAAAAGAGTGAATGTCATCTGCTTAGAACGAGGGGGATGTATTCTCAAAGATAGCACTAATAATTATAGTAAGAGCAATAGTAGTAGTATAATAATGTCAGTACTACTGCAGCGTCCGAGGAGTAGGCCCACAGCCGAGGAGATAGCGGGGTAGATTGCAGCCTTGTCACGGGGCTCTACCATCTCCTCCCCTGGGGGTAGCATGGGACCCGTTACTGCCGGGGGAGTTTCACAGGGTAGTCTAAATAGCGTTTTACCTGAATGTCCTTTTGTCACTCGTGACGTCACCGTTCCTTCCTCTGCGGTGAATTTCAGAAAGTTGAAATAAATAGTCCACACACACAGGGAAACGTTTCAAAAGCAAAGCCGGGAACGGTTGGCAGTGCTCATTTACATGAAGAAAATTATTTACAGTCCGACAGTAGAATAAACACGCCAGCAGGAAAATGGTGCAGAACACAAAGTGGTATGACACGGAGGATTCACAGGATGACAGACGAATCCACAGTCTAAGTTATCTGCATGGTTCTGTTCCCGGGTAGACTCCTTCACTCTCTCCAGCTCTCTACTGGTCAACACTCACATTTGGAAGATGGGCACTAAACACTGCATGGTGGCTCCTTCACTCTCTCAGTCCTCCAGTTCACCAGCGGGAACGCCTGGGTGAATTTGGCCCAGGGCACACACAAGGCAATCGCTCAGCCTCTTCCATCCTGGGGTTCCTTGTAGGACGTAGCGTGATTTCTCCTAATCACTCCAAGTTTCTCAGATTCCCCAAACTAAGGACCCTTGCATACACCTGGCAATTACACATATATTACATACATTTTCCAGACATACCCTAGACAGTAACCCATTCAGTGCTGCAGAGGTGAATTACACATCAAATTCATGCAACATAGAAGACATTGACAACACATAGACACAAGACAAATGCATTAACACTTATGGAGGGGCCACATTAACTCTGGGCCACTACACTATCATCATCCTAACACTGATTGGCCTTTTATTAGACCCCCGACCCCTTTATTAGAGTGCCTGGCCCTTTATTAGACCCTCAGATCATTATTAAAGCCCCTGATCCTTTCACGATTGGAGCTTCCCTGTATGGAAATTATTCCCAAGACCCCGGAGTGCAGCATAAAATCACGTGACAGGTTTTCCGTGAATCGGTTTCAGTGTGAATCCACATTAGATGGGAAAACCCAGTGATCTGAGCGGCTTCCAACACCTGGCCATCGGTGCTAGACTAGCCAGGGCCAGGATTTCACTGCCAACCATGTGTGGGATTTTCTCATGTAACGATGTTGAGAATATATCTAGAATGACGTGATCGAGGAAAACATCCAGCGATCATGTGCACAGAAACAACTCATCACCAAAAGGGGTCAAAAGAGGTGCTGCACAGTCAGCTGAATACAATGCTAGGGCTCCAAATAATGTGTCCAAATACACAACTTGCCTCCAAGCACAGATGGGCTAGCGCCATTGTGTTAAAAAGAAACAGAAAAGTGAGAGTCCAGCGGGAAAAAGAGCATAAAACTTGTATCACCGAGCAGCGAAAGAACATCACCTGGTCAGATGGATCCCGATTTCTGCTGCACTGTGCTGATGGGAGGTCAGAATTTGGAGTAAGCAGCATGAATCGATGACCCCTTTCTGTCAGCTGGTCGGAACATGTCAGCACCTCCATCTAATCTGTGACAACTACAAGAAGCATCCTGTCCGCATGGGCCGATATTTCTGCAGAATGATTTAATCACCTAGTGGAATCAACGCTGCAACAAATCGCAGCTCTTCTTCTTCCTTCCAAGCTGGTCAGAGATGGAACAATTTATTAGCGGGGATTCCCCTTTGCTACTCCACAAATAGAGCAGGAAAGTGGAATCCCCAGCGCAGATGTGAAAGGCTCTCGGCTACTGTTGGTAGCCAGGAGCAAGGAGATTTAAAATTTCCCAGGTCCTCCCCGACTCCTGCGCATGTGTCTGGCATTTTGCTGACGGGCGCATGTGCAGAATCCGGGTAGGGTCCGTGGAGGAGGATCGCATTGGGGTTTAAATATGGAGGCCTCCAGTAAAAAGTTTAATCTCCTCTAACCGATCGCATCAGTGAGGGGAGATGAAATGTCAACTTTTTTTAACTTTTACGTGATCGCCATTATCCGTTGGATAACAATGATCACGTGACCAGGAACCGCTTACCGCAGCCCTCTGTGAAATCTCCAGGCTCTCGGCAACTTTGGTAGACAGGAGCAGGGAGATTTTAAATTTCCTGGGAAATCCTTGACTTTTGCGCATGCTCTGCTAAACTCGGGCAAGTATGTTCCTCCTTCTCCTCCTGACCCCGTTCGACTACTTCGTCCCAAGCACTTTCCCCACGCTCTCCGGCAACTCTCTTCCTCCGGCCCCCGATGTATTGTCTCATTTGCCCCGACCACTTCTCAGCCGCTGATATGCTGGGAGGCTGGCCGGCTGGCTGCCACTGTAGGCGAGCTGGCGTCCCACTGTGCCCAAGTTACCACCGCTGCTAGGCGCTGGCCAACTGGGAGATCTGACAGCCGGCAGAGGCACGGGAAGAGAGAGACAGCGCATCTGCCTTCGGCGGTGGAGTTCTAAGGCAGCACGCATTTGCAGCGTATGTGGCAGTCCGTGGGGGTGACTGTGAGTGCAGGAGCCGGGAGAGGAGAAGGGAGAGCGGGTGCAACAGTGACATAGCCAGGAGGGGGAAAGGATGATGGTACAGCAGCCAACATACTTGCCGCAGGTTACACCAGCGCGAGTCAGAAAAGCACCTTCTGAATCTTCGCAGCTCAGCTCGGTGTAGGCGTGTATCCGGCAGCCAATCCAAAGCTGTGGGCGTTCCCTCTAGCTCCGGCAGCCCAGCCCATGTCTCTGTCCGTAACTCTGGTGGAGACAAGTTACACCAGTACCAATAGCTTGTTAGTAATCAGTTCCATGGTGTCCAGATAATACTATTACATGTTATTGCCGTCACTTTCTATATCAGACACTTAGTAATGTCTTGCTTGTGTAACTGAACGTGTGTAAAGTCTTTCCATAAACGGCATCATTTCTCAAACCTGTAACAGCACCAAGCTGAAAGTCACTGAGCACTTCAGTACAACCCATTGATTGACTTACGACCCCTGAGGATTGAAGGTATGTGCACTTGGGGCAGATTTGCCATGGGTTTTCCGCACAGAAAATCTGTAGGTAAAATGTGCTTTGCCACATCCAAAACTACTGTTGCAGATTTGTTGCAGATTTTCCAGTTTAGAAAAAGATGGCTGAGGGGACAATATCTGGGGACAATAGATTTTTCCCATCTGGGTGTGGCAGTAACAAGTGGGCGCCCTCTTCGTCTAGAGGAAAGATGGTTTCTACACAATATAGAATGGAGTTCTTTACTGTAAGAGCAGTGAGACTATCGAACTCTCTACCTGAGGATGTGGTGATGACAAATTCGATAAAAGAGTGGACCCCTTTCTTAAGCGGCACAATATTTATACATTATAATCACTAATAACTTCAGAAGGGTTGTTGATCCGGGCATTATTCAGATTGCCAGATTGTAGTCAGGAAGGAATTTTTTTACCTTAAATGGGGAAAATTGGCTTGTACCTCATTGGGGTTATTTGCCTTCCTCTGGATCAACATGGGGGGTTAATAGGCTGAAGTGGATGGACAGAGGGCTTTTTTCGGCCTTACATACTATGCTACCAGGGAACTCTTAGAGCTGCCCTCAGGGGTAGCCCTTAGCCAAATCAGTCAGCGGCACAGCAGGTCCACATCTGCTGCATAACAGAATGTAATAGGCTACAGAAGGGACAGGTAATAAATACACTGACCCAGTTCATAAGCAGCGCCATAAAGCCGGTTGTGTTCCTAATTAGAGGTTTATTATATAACCCACTAGCTATAATGCCATAAGATCATCCCGGCAATACGTTTTTATGTAGCATCCTTGTATTCAGTACGTAACATCCTCAGCCCTTTAAATTTCTTATCCCCAGATCTCCATCTGCATTGTGCTGCTGTATTGAATGCCTTTTTAATGTCTGTCATTTGCACCTTGACTGAACCTTCTTGTAAATCAGATAAGAATCTGAAGGATCCTTATCGCAGGAGAGATGATTTAATTGCACTAAATGCTGTAAGTGAAAGGGGCTTTTTTATCACTTAGAAGGAACAGGTGCAGTAGCGGCTTCACATTTAACTCTTCACATCTGGAAAACTAAGCTTTAGATTCAAGTTTTCAGTCCTTTATATAACACTCTCTATGGTGCGGAGCCCGGGCTTCCAGTAGGGGTGCCATTATAGAGTGTTGGAGATTCTGCCACTATCTAAGGACCCCCGCCCCTTAACCTGCTAAATCCAAGAGATGAATTTGGTACAACATCTGGAAGAACAGGAAGACTGCAAATGTAAGTGGTAGCAAAAGGTTTCAATAATGACTTATGAAAAACCCTATGAACCCTCCATGTAGCTGGCAAATCAAGTTCATAAGCAAGCGGATTTACTACCTACGTGATGACAAAGGGACCCACGTAACGCGGCGCCAGTTTCAAAGACGGAACCTTCAATTTGAGATTTCTAGAAGACAAATATACCTTCTAACGCATCCTGTAAGGTTCAGATACTGACAGACTCCTCCCACTACGCAACTGCATACGAGCCCCCGTTGCTTCCAGGTTCTTCTGTACTTCTTTCCATACCCCCTGCAGCGCATCTGTGGCGACATCAGCTGCAGGACAGGCAGACGGAGTAGAAATAGCTGTAAGGAAGCGAGGAAGCTGACCATATACACAAAGGGATGGAGACACCCCAGTGGAAGAACAAGTACGGTTGTTTAGTGCAAACTCTGCCAACGGCAGGAATTCTGCCCACTGATGAGCCTTTTCGCTAACAAACAACCGTAAATATTGCACTAAATCCTGGTTCTTCTGCTCAGTCTGAGCATTGGTTTGCGGGTGGAATGCTGAGTAGAAGGAAAGCGACGTTCCCAGGTTTCTACAGAAGGGTCGCCAAAATTGCGCAACAAACTGAACACTGCAATCAGATACAATGTTCTCGGGAACTCCATGTAGACGAATGATTTCCTTTACAAAAATCTTGGAAAATTCTATCGCAGAAGGTAGCTTCTTTAATGCCACGAAATGTGCATTCTCTGAGAAACGGTCTACAACAACTAGGATAGTGGTGAACTTCTGAGACTCAGGTAGATCGGTGATAAAATCTACCGATAAATGCGACCACGGACGAAAAGGCACCAGTAACGTTCTCAGAGGCCCCTCCGGACGACGTCGACTTTTACCGCGTGCACAGACAGAGCATACCTTAACAAAGTCGCAGATCTCCCGAGACATGCCTGGCCACCAGTAGTGTCTAGTACAAAGATCCAGAGTCCACTGAACCCCTGGATGGCCTGCAAGAACAGATGAGTGAGACTCTTCAATGACTCTGAGACGCAAGGTCTCTGGCACAAACCATCTGCCCTCCGGCACCCCCGAGGGAGCGTCCTGCTGACAATTTTGTAGATGAGGAACGAGATCAGATTCTACAGCTGCCACCACCACCCTAGGTGCCAAGATATTCTCAGGAGCCACTGTATCACTTTCCGGCGAACCGAAACTCCGTGAGAGAGCGTCTGCCTTCACGTTCTTCCCCCCTGGAATATATGTAACGACGAGGTTAAACCTGGCAAAAAACAACGACCACCTGGCCTTGAGTCTCTTAGCATTGGCGAGATATTCCAAGTTTTTATGATCAGTAAACACGGTAACGGGATGCCTTACCCCCTCAAGATGGGGACGCCACTCTTCTAGAGACCACTTAACTGCCAATAACTCACGATTACCCACGTCGTAGTTACGTTCCGCCGAACTGAACTTCTGGGAGAAGAATGCACATGGACTATACCCAGGTTTCCTGCTGACTTCCTAAGACAATACAGCCCCCGCCCCCACCTCAGACGCATCGAACTCAATGAAGAATGGTCGCCATGCGTCAGGCTGTACTAGAACCAGGGCAGCAGTAAATGGCCTTTTGAGATGACTAAAAGCCTCTAGGGCCTCAGGCGACCATCTTACCAAGTCGGCACCCTTCTTGGTAATATCGGTCAGGGGTTGAGCAATAACAGAATAATTCTTAATGAATCTACGGTAGAAATTAGCGAAACCTAAAAACCGCTGGAGAGCTTTCAGGTTATCTGGTCTGACCCATTGGGAGATTGCTGCCACTTTATCAGACTCCATTTGAATCTCCGTGGGTGAAATCACATAACCCAGGAAAGACACTTGTTTAGTACCAAAAATACATTTCTCCAACTTGACAAAAAGTTGGTACTCACACAAACGGGTCAGAACCAGCCTCAGGTGCCGCACATGTCAGAGTCCCAGTCTGAGGAGTACACCAGAATGTCATCAAGATATATGACTAAAAATACCCCCAGGAAGTCGTGGAAGACCGCGTTCATAAATCCCTGGAACACAGCGGGGGCATTACAAAGTCCGAAGGGCATGACCAGACATTCAAAATGTCCGAACGAGGTGTTGAACGCGGTCTTCCATTCATCACCCTTTCGGATGCGAATTAAGTTGTAAGCCCCCCTTAAGTCCAATTTGGAAAACCAGTGGGCCCCTACCATCTGATTTAATAAATCAGGAATCAGGGGCAAGGAGCACTGGTTCTTCACTGTAATTTTATTCAAAGCCCGATAATAAACACAAGGCCTTAATGTCCCATCCTTCTTAACAAAGAATAGACCTGCCCCGGCAGGGGAACTGGATGGCCTGATATGTCGTTTGGCCAGAGACTCTGAGATATAGGACTTAAGGGCTTCGTGCTCACGCCCAGACAAATTGAAAATGGCTCCCTTAGGGATGGGACTGTCGGGGATCAATTCAATAACACAGTCCCACTCCCTATGAGGAGAGCAATTTTAAGGGCCAGTTATTGTGTTACTGTATACTACCCTTGATACACCAGCCCGGGTGCCCTAGATCTCACCCACAACCCCTATCCCTGCCTGCTTGCCTCCACTCCTGGCTAACCTCAGGCGGGCAACTGGGTGGCGGTCCCTACTCACACTAGGGAATGAAAAGGGAAGCTGGCGTACCTCGATGGAAAGGGTAGAATACCGACAGAAAAGGCAGATGTAAATAACCAACACGAACAATACAAAGCAGAACTGAGGCAGATTGGAAAACCGGGCAGACAATAGTAAAGTATAGCCGAAAAGATGACAGAGGCAGGAGACCAACAGAGGCAGACTAGCTAGCACACTGAGGGAAACCAATAACTGGCAGTGATTGCAAGTCTCTGCCCGACCTTTAAACAAAAGCCTCTGCCCAGGGGCGGAAAGAGGGAGACAGACAACTCCCAACAGAACATAATAAAAGGGAGCTCATGCACAGATGCTACACTCACAGGTGCGCGCACACGGTGCCGCGCGCCACCAGCACCACACCGCCCACACCAGTCAGGCACCCGTGCCACCGGCAGCCGGACAATAAGCCGGGGGGACGCGCCCTGACGGCAAGACTCCGCACACCGCCGCCCTGGGAGGACCAGCAACCACCACATGGCAACAATATAGTTGCCTGTAAATCAGTCTACAGACATTGAAAAATTATCAGATTGCACTGAGACTCGTGGCCACGACAATACATATTAGCATTTCTAGCAAGCTTCAGAATGGAGAGGAAGTACTTTATTCCATCTCGTGTCATCCCGTAGTGCTGAATCCCAGCAATACCTGAAAAGCAATCTGATGGGAGCCATATGTTTGCACAGCGCCCCCGCATCTTGATGGGGACCATATGTTTGAACTGTGACCAGATGGCTCCTCCATATCTTAGAGAATGAGATCCAAAACGGAACAAGTACAGTCATGTAAACTCCAAGGAAAAGTGCCCATAATTAGAGTTCATGATGGAGAACTGTGTAGAAGATGGCCATTATATGACATCAGTGTCCCTGAGAAGTGGTGCCATAAGGTCCCACCAGAATACTTAGCTACACCTGCTCTTGCGTTCTTGTACCCTCTCACCTACCCACCTTTTCTACAGCCAATCCCAACCTCCAATGTTCCTTATCCCACCCCCTATATCCCATGCCATGTTGTCTACCTTAAAGGGGTAGGTCACTATTAACCCTTAAGTGCTGCCATATAACTTGGCTATGGTGACTTAAGAAGGTTTGCAATTTATATGCCGCACCTTTTTTGCTTCGTTTTACTGCTGCCAGTTCTGCTTGCCTCTTGTGTTCAACAGCCACCAGTGGTCTAGAAAATCACGTTTCGTTCATGAAGCATCCATGTTTCACCATGGCAAAGTTACACCTAGTTAAGCTCTTCAGGACCAGAAATTCAGCAAATTATTTTCATTTTTTCAACCCTGCCCTCTGAGAGCCATAACCTTTTAATTTTTCTATTGACATGCTCATATGAGGACTTTTTTTTTGGAAGAACAACTTGTGCTTTTTGGTGGTACTATTTAATGTACCATATAATATACAGAAAAAAGAAACCCTTTAAATGTTTAAGTGGGGGGAAATGAAAAAAAAGACTGCCATTGCGCCATTTTCGGTGAGTTTAATTTTTACACCGTTCATAGTGTAGTAAAATGACTTGGGAACTTTTTTCTGTGGGTCAGCACGATTACAGTGATACCAATTATTTAGACTTTTCTAACGTTTTTCTGCTTTTAAAAGGAGAAAAACCTTTTTTCTTAAACAGAAATTGCTTACTGTCGCCATATTCTGGGATCCGTAACTTTATTATTTTTTTATGAATTGCGCTGTGTAAGAGCTCGTGTTTTACAGGGTGAGCTGCAGTTTACTATTACAGTTTTAGGTTACTTACATCTTTTTGATTATTTTTTATTTAAACTTTTTGGGAGCAGGGGTTAAATAAAAAAATCTCAATTCTGACATTGTGGGGGGTTTTTACGGCCTTTACCATGCGGGAGAAATATTGTGATATTTGAACTTTTACGTACATGGTACAATACTAAGTATGTGGGGGGGTTTGAATTGTTTATTTTTAACTATTAAGGAAAACTTTTTAAAATCTTTTTTTAAACTTTCATATAGTCCCTGCAGGAAACTTTAGCTTGTGCCTATTTGATTGCTTGCACAATATAGTGTAATACTTCAGTATTGTGTTATATAGCAATTTCTAATGTTGCCTTAAGCAGGGCTTGATAGGCAACTATGTTTGACAGCCCTGAGCACCTTCTGTAGGCTCTGGTCTGCCATGTGGACCCATCAGCACCCCACATTGGGCTGTGGCGAAGGATGTCGATGGGAATTACAATAATTTTGTTTTAATGGCGCTGATCCAATCATGCTGCTGCCGTATATGCTGTGGCCATTAGCTACAATACTACAAGAAGAGCTGTAAGGCTAAAGACAGCACAGAGTATTTCAGGAGCGTGCTAAACCTCTGGGGAGCAGCGACCTCTGATGAGCGGGACTGTATGTGACAGGGAAAGTGTTATGATGTAAGGAGGGAAGACCAGTGGGAAGTTACAGACTGAAGGTGCAGGACCACAGCAGCACAGAGTATTTCAGTAGAGCGGGATGTTGATGTGAGAATGGTATTGTACGTGATGGGCAAAGTATCCCAATGTGCAGAAGAGAATGGAGGCAAATGCAAGGTCATGGGCTACGAGTTATACGGTACACAGAAGAGGGCCCCAAAAGCACAAAGTTTTTCAGCGGAGGAGGGTGATGATGCTGTCGATGTAAGCACTTTTAAAATGACTGTAGAAGAAATAAATGCTGGATTGCAGAATTTGGCTAAACAATAAAGCTGCAGCACATTAATGCGAGTCTGCACGGTTCAAATCCCGATGGGCCCTCTTAGAGGTTTCACTGTAGCCGGGCTCTTGTCTCCTCCCCCTCCCGTATACTGAGCGCGCTCTGATTAGAAATCCATAGAGCTCACATTAATAAATATCATCCCTGGGGTCATTTGGCCTCTCATATTTTTCTTTTTAAGATCACTTATAATTCCAATTTGTTATTTAGAAGCAATTAAAGTCGGACGCGTGGCAGTCACTGCTTCAGATCCAATTGAAGCTTTTCCCTTCTTTCCGCTAGAAGAGCGATCTGCGCCCTTGTACATGGCTGGCAGTGGGGCAGCGGATGCATTATTAATCATATACAAATCTGCGTCTGGGGACCCTTGTAAGGAGAAACGCGGTAAACACTGAGTGAGAGTTTTCTGCCTATAAACCCGTCCATTTTTATTGTCGCCTCATCAATCACTTCGCAGACACTGCGCCACTTACGTAAAGCTAAATGTCTATTTAACACCTATAAACTGCCAAATTCCTAATATTACAGGGCTATACTCCATAAATCTCCAGGATCTGCTCTTACATTTACAGCCTCTTCCTCTGTAGATGATCTGGCACTTCCATACAACGCCGGCGGCAAAGAAGAGGCGAGAATGGTAGCTCTGCGATCTGTGGTGGGGGCACAAAAGCACCAGGCAAAGAGGAAGGACATCACAAAGGCACCAGGCAACCCTGACAGATTGCAGTCAGATGGTCAGAACATGTCAGCACCTCCATCTAATCTGCAGTAACTACAAGAAGCTTCCTGTCCGCAGGGGCCGATATTCCTGCAGAATGATTTCCTGCCAAAACATTATTTTTAATCAAACACCACCACCAAGGAGGTTTTGTACCCACTGCACGACCATCCAACCCCTAGCCAACAGAAAAATAGGCTTCTCTGCACTCTCCTAAACTGCCGACAGGAAGATATCCATACAGATGACCGTAAGATGCGATGCGCACCATCCAGAAGCAGCAGACACCTGTCACTCCTTCAAGCTGCCTATGGCACACCACCCTGGGCGCAGACAAAACGGGACACCCTCGTGTTAGCAAGCCTCTAGGGTCCCTCCCAATGGCATTAACATTCCTGGCCCCGGCTAAACAACCTGTGGAATAATCTCAGACCAGACCAGCACCAATTGAAGAAAAAAGAAGGCAAAGCTAATATCCACTACCTCAGGCAGGGCATGCAACCAGTAAAGGCTGCAGAAAAGCCTCGAATGCACATCTGCATTCCCAAATCTGAGGAACCTTCCAGCCGACCTAACTGCAGATTTATGTGTTTTGGGGAAAGCATAGGAGTGCCCCAAAATCCAAACTGCCAGATGCCAACCTGTGAACAAGAAACATGTTAGATGTGTGTTTCTGGGACCTGTGGTTATACAGGCTTCCATAAGCACAGCATCCCAGGCAGAGGCGTAACTTGAAGCTCCTTGGCCCCAATGCAAAACCTGTAACGGCCCCCACCTATAATGCTTTATTCATAGTACTGGGCTCCCTACATGGAGAAGAGAGGCCTTGTGGGCCCCCCAAGGTTCCTGGGCCCGGGTGCAACTGCATCCCCTGGATCCTCTGTAGTTACGCCTATGATCCCAGGTGAGGGTTAATTGAGCTGGCTGGGTGTGGCGTTCCTCCCACCAGCCAATCCCCACTGGTCTGCTGCATATATATATATATATATATATATATATATATATATATATACACATACATACACACACACACACACATACATATACACACACATACACCAGTTCCTCTGCTAGAGGAAGCTGGTATCTCTTCACTCTAGGGTTTGGTTTTTCCTGCATACGTGTGTATGTATTATTTGTGTGAACAGTGTCTTGTCCAGTGTCTGTGCAGGTGGCCAGACGTTAGGTGTGACTGGGAGGACTCCCCTTCCCCTCGATTTAGTTCCCCACTATCTATGAAAAGAAACACGACAACTGGCTGGTGTTTTATGTGGGTAGGCCACAGCTTTATTAAATTTCTCTTTTAACCAAACTTTGTAACTCTTCGTCTTCCATGCCGCTTAAAACTGCTTTGGAAACTTTAATATATAACTGCGAAAACCAGGCATAAGAAAGCCCCATGATGGGCCTGAACAGCCCTTCCATCCATTGCTGGCATGGAAAGAAATTTACCGCCACGAAGGATGCAGCATATCCCTATGCTGCACTCCGCCCCCCACATGCCAGCCACAACGCCTCCTCCACCCCGTCCTGTAAACCTGACAAAAACGTGTCGGTGCCAATATCGCTAAGGTGTACACCGTCACCCCTGAACATACCTATCTCTCTCTTTTCTAACTCCCAGTGCCTAATAGCTACCCCCCCCCCCCCCCCCTATTGACTGAACAAACTTCGACATTTTAAAATTCACATTCTTCCTCGCTCTTTCTATTGCTTCCATATCCCGCGCTTCTCTCCAGAACCTTCTGGCTACAATATCCAACCAGACTAAAATAACTTTATTAAAAAACTTTTTGAACCGACATAAATCCTCCTTCATTAATGCCAACAACTCTCCAACTTTTACCTTCCCTAGATCGTTTCCACCCGCGTGGATTACCAAAATTACTCTGTCTGGGGACCGCCTGCTGATTTGCAGCACCTCGTGGAGCAGCCCGGTCCATTTTAAACCTCGTATGCCGTGCCATTGCACGCTTACGTCTGTTTGTCCCAGATGGGCACCCATCGGCCTGGCTTTGGCCCTTTTTTCTGCCCAAAATATGTACGAGTGGCCCAATACCCACACTGTCCAGTTTGAACCTGTAGAACAAAATCGAAGAAAACAGGGGAAGAAATGTCCCCAACATCAACCTCATAACCATTCTTACAATACCCTCAAATCCGGCCTTACATAGGACCGGTATGCTTCCGACTTCCATCTACCCACCCTTTTTACTTCCTCACTCCGCAAACCGCAGACGAACGCCGACGTGGCCGCTCCGATTCTAAAGGAATGGGAACCAAATTCGTTCGGCACGAAACCCAGATTTTTAAGGCATGTCCGCATTACTGCCGAAAACTGGTACCTTGTTAATGGAGATCCCGACGCGTGCACCAACAGCGGGCCGTCCCCGCTGTGGCGTGCCATAAAGTCTCTTATCAACCGTACTGGGCACCACTCTGTCCCCAACGCTCCTATCCGAAGCCATTCCCCCGTTCCGTAAACGTCTGTTTTCGATTTACGAATACAAATTTTAATATCGTCGCTCCCGACCAGCACGTCCGAAAATTGAAGACCTCCCGGATTATTTTTACTCGCCGAGACCAGTTCCCCCAGCCGCAAGGCTGCAAAAAAGGCCAAAGAAAATGCCACTCTAAAAAGCGTCGTTTCTTCTGTGTTCACACATACTGACCCCATGACCTTTATCATCGCGCAGAGCAGTTCGAAAGTGATCGGGCGTCTCCCATCCCGAGAAGACTTCTCTTTCTTCCAACCCTTCAGTATTTGTGTAAAAACACAATCCTTTGTTACATCGCGACACCTGTGGAGGCGTAACAAAAATGCTATCGCCGATACGTGCTTTTTAGCCACGTCCGCCGACGCTCCTTGACCGCGCAGGTTCACTAGTATGTCTAAAGTTACCGCTCTAGCCTGTTCCGCTTCCGGAAAAACGCCCCCGGCGGCCGCGATCCACCGCTTCCAAATCGCATTATATCGCTTCCAAGTGGCTTCGGTTACCGACTTACGGACCAGATTCAGGAGCTCCTTTCTATTATTTCCCACAAGAAAGCAGGGCAACATACCCCCTCGACGTCCGCAGTCGGGTGCAGCTCCCTGAATTTCGACATCTGGAATCGAGAAAGAGCGTCAGCCGTGTTATTCAAGTGCCCTGGCACATGGTTCGCTTTGAACTTTATGTTATGCTGTAAACAACGCAAAACCAAATGGCGTAGTGCCGCCAGTACCAACACCGAGGAAGAAGACTGCTTATTAACCGCTCTCACCACCATCTGGTTATCAGACCAAAAACAGATGCTTCTGTCAGCCAGAGCCGGGCCCCATAGTTCAATGATGGGAAAAATTTCCAGCAATGCTATGTTTCTTGTCCATCCTTTTTCGACCCAGGCTTCCGGCCACGCGGAGTTGCACCACCTGTTACCAAAAATTGCGCCAAAACTGCACGCTCCGGCTGCGTCTGATACTAAGCCCAGCTCCTCGTTGTCCACTTCTTCCCGTTGGCAAATGACCTGCCCATTGAAAGTTTCGAGGAAAACCTTCTATATGTGCAGGTCCGCCCTCATTCCCTTTGTCACCCTGACAACATGATGAGGCTCCCTTGCCCCTTTTGTCGCCAACGACAAATGCCTCGAGAATGCGCGTCCCATGGGGATGACCCGACACGCAAAATTTAGCAGTCCCAGTAGCACCTGCATTTGATGCAGTGTGACTTTTAGCGACGTACTAACGGTCTCTACCATTTGTCGCAAACGCGCAATTTTTTCCTCCGGCAGACGAAAAACCATGTCTTTCGTATCGATCTCGATACCTAAGAACTCCAGGGATAACGCTGGACCGACCGTTTTTTCCGCCGACAGGGGAACGCCTGCCCTTTTCATCAGCCTCTGAAAAGATGGTAATAAAAATACGCATACGCCTGATTCGGGGGGCCCCACGAATAAAAAATCGTTGAGATAGTGTAAGACCGAAGGGATGCCTGTCTCGAATCTAAGCATCCATTCCAAGAAAGAACTGAACACCTCAAAATAATAACACGAAATCGAGCATCCCATCGGTAAACACATGTCTACAAAATAGCAACCCTCCATTTTACACCCTAAAAGATGGAAACAATCGGGGTGTACCGGAAGCAAACGGAAAGCTGATTCAATGTCAGCCTTGGCTAGCAGAGCGCCAGCTCCCGCCCGACGGACTAGATACACGGCCCGATCGAAGGACGCGTACGACACTGCCACTTGCTCTTTTGAAATCCTGTCGTTGACCGAATCTCCCGCCGGAAAAGATAAATGATGGATAAGTTGGAACTTGCCCGGTTCCTTCTTCGGGACCAGTCCCAAAGGTGAAACCCGCAAATTCCCGAATGGGGGCTCCTGAAATGGGCCCGCCATCCGACCCAATTCCACCTCCTTCAGTAACTTCTCCATCACTAACTCTTTGTTTTCTCGAGCCGATTTTAAATTGCCGCTGAGCCTAAGGGAACAAGTCGGGTTATGCGGTATCTGGAAACCCTCTGTAAAACCTGATCTAATTAGTTTTGACTCCTGCTTCCTGTGGTACCTGACGAGCCACCGCTCCAGGTACCTGACGTTCACCGGGGTTCGCTCCTGGGCCGGACACCCCTGGTGTAGCTGCTGTCTTCTGACGTCTAAAACACCGTACTGCAGAATGCGCTCCTCCGCATACTGAGCACTCGTGGCGAAATTTGCACGAGGCGTAGAATCGACAATGACCTTCGTTGAAGGCCCAACATGACCCCGAGGGTTTAGGGGCCACAGGCGCCTGCTGTCCACTGGCGCCTGTGGCGGTTCCCTGAAAAAACGGCTTTACCGGTTTTTGGGAGAGGATAAGCTGGATCCATACATCCGTTGCTTTCGTGGCCCAACTTATATTTTTTATACCCGAGATACGACGCCGAAAATCCTCGTCGTATCGCCACCACGCAGACCCTCCGTGAAGTTTATACGCACTGTGAATGGTGTTTATATACACAAATAATTCGGGACCGTTTTGAGGACTGTGTTGACATGTCACGTGCGCAAAAATTAAAAACGCCTGTAGCCAATTACCAAACGTTTTGGCTACTTTCGCCTTTTTATCCGTCCCGCGTTCCGAAAACCGTTCTTTGTCGACGGCAATATGATCCACCGACAGTAGTGACCATATATCTACGTATAAGCCGTTCTTAATCTTCTCCGTCACCTCCTCTGCCAAGCCCACTCCCAAAGGGGCTACCCCGCAGAACGAGTCTGTGAATTTCAAACCATCACCACACAACTCTTCTCCCCTACGACTCGCCTCTCTCTGTGAGCTCTCGGGTGCGTGAGACAAACCACCAATTTCCGGCGGGCCTCGGAGCCCTTTTTCCACACCAAAACGATGTACCAGCGCTTTAAGCGCAACCATAAACTCCTCGTTACTCTTATCATTCGAGGGTAAAGAAACATCCCAAACATTCTTATAATGTGACTCACCCGCCTTGTTCCTCTCTGGCCCTGCCAAGAGGAAGCTCGGGCCGGGTGGCGCTGACGTACGATCCCGCCTCTGTCCTGCGTGTCGCTCCGGTCCCAATTCATGGGTGACACCACGGCTCCTCTGGCTCTGTGCACTGGATGCCCTACCGGCCGAAGATGCCAAGTTGCGCCAGATGCTGCGGGCAGCGTATATATTGTCTGCGGAAGAAGCCGGCGAGAGAGATGAGGTATCTCGTGAAGCCCGGGCACCCCGCTCCCGGCCGCTGCGCCTATTGTATGCAACCACCGCTTCTGCCTTTCCATGCTTGCCCGGTAAAGGGATCCTCCCCTTCCGACCATCGTTTTTTGAAGACGCCGACGCCGAAGAGCTAGTAGAGACACGCGCTCTTCTGCCTGACCTAACCTGCTCCGCCCCCCTTGAGCGTCTGCGCGCCATCGCCACGTGAAACCTGCCTTGCCCTGCTGCATGCTCCTCTATGCCGCGCCAACTCGCTCGCTCCTCTGCAGAGCTGCCCGGTGAGCGCCCGCCTGTGCGCCGCTCGTATCGATCGCTCTGCACTCCGCTGAACGCTCCTGATGCCGCTACCGCCTGCCGCTGCACAAAACTCACCTGCCCCTCCCCCACCCTCCTAGCCGCAGGCAGAGGGGCTGTTGCCAACGCCCCACCTCCTATGGATGCCATGCTGCCTACACTGTCCTGAAACTCCCTTCTGTTTAACCCTCTAGAACTTCTCTTTGTTGTCCGCCTCCCCCCCCTTATCATCGCGCAAACTCTATTTTGGTCTCCTTCGCCGCCACTAAACTCCTCCGTAGCCCCCTGTGGCCTCTTTGTGAAGTGCAGGCCTCCTGCCGGGACTACTTCCTGCTTGTGGATCCCTCCGCCTGCTGAGGGAGACATGTGGACCGCGCTCCTTCTCCCTTCTACTGCTCGCCTGAACAGCCGCGGGATTCCCCCCTCCCACGCCGGACTTACCCGATCTCCGCACCGCTCCTCCGCTCCTGGTAAGCAAACCTCCGGCTTCCAGTCGGACCTCGTCTCCGCTCCTGCGATCCCCCCGACCGGCTGCGTCCGCCGGGCGCTGCGACCGCGCCGCTCCACTCCCGCTCGCTCCCGCTGTTCTCGGGCTGTTGCTTCTACCTCCTTTCTTTGCCGCCGGGCTGGGGCTCAGTCTTGCTGGCGGGTGTCTTCTCCTCTGCGGTCTTCCACGTGGTTCAGCGCCGCTGTTCTCAGCCGGTGGTTCTTCCTCCGCTCTCCCCTCTGGTGCCGCCGCCGCCACAGCTCCGAATTCTTCGGCCATCTTCATGAGCCACTGGGGACCCTGGCTGGCCACTGCTTCTTTAATTTGCTGGACGAGATGCTCCATCTTCTCTCTTGCTTGCAGCCCTGTCCTGGTGCGTCTTCTCACTTCTTCTCTCTTCAGAGCACTGAGCTCCTCCTCTTCCTCCCTCTCTCCTTCCTCTCACTGCATCACCCCTCCCTTATCGCTTCCTTCCTCTTACCTAAATCACCCCACCTCCCAGTCCCCCACAGCTTCGTTATACACTCTGCTGTTCCTTAGGACAGTCCTGTTCTGTATGTGTTCTGTGTTGCATGCTAGCCCTAGTATGTTGGTATGAACTGTGTCCTGTCCTGCTGGATCATGTATCATCTCTAGGCTAGTGAGGCCCTTAGGTTCCAGTGTGGGGTCGCCTTTATCTGGGTGTTCAACCTGCTTGCAGGCAGGGTTCTGGTGGATGTTGTCTCATTAGAGTAGGGAACCATCAGACAACGAGGAGCCTTGAAGTGGCTTGCGGCTTGTGACTCGACCAATCCACAAAGTAATACCTCGTACTTTATAGCAATTCAAATGCAAGGTGAGTGTTTTGGTCGTTTGTCAGTCCTTATGTTATGTCTGTCCGTGTGTCCACTTCCCAGTATGCGATTCACTCTCCCTTTTGTATTCCAGCCAGCGCGTCTTGTTTGAACGCAATATCACTCCGGCGCCTGTGCTGCGGCAAGCTGCGTCTGGAGGAAGTAACAGAACAAATCAGCAGATTGACAAATCAGGTCTAATGTAACCTATCAAATAGTCAAAACACCAACGCCTGATGCTACGGACTTCGTCATCTGATAATCTCATTATTATTATTCACTAAATTCCTCTTGGCTAGAATGTATTATCTGAAACCGTAATTAGCAGGAATGAGCTCCTTTTAGAGCCTTCTATTAATACTCCACTTTGTATTGTTTGATCTTTGGTTCTTCATACGTTTGAGTTGTCTTGTCAATCAATGTAAGGATAGAGGGAGGAGCGGACGGTATTCAGATCACTGGGCTAGTAGTGAATGGATAGGTAGGCAGACATGAGCTGCTGGGGACTTCTGGCTTAATTGTTGCCAGCAGCGCCCCTTATGGGACATAATGACCAATCACTAAGCCTGATAGGAAATCACTATAAGCTTTATGCACATTGCTTTAACTCCGCTATGGTTCCACAGAGAAGGGTAACATACGGTGATCAGATTTTCCCAGGGTCAAAGTGGGACAAAAGAGTGTGGTCAGGGGACGAGGCTTATCACAACTTATGATTTTACCTCCGTCATTATAAAATGTACAGGGCTGTTTCAAAAATGACAGGGAGCAATTTACGCAGGATTTCTGTATCCAAAAAAAGTCATAATTCGTATAATTGGTGCAGATTTTGACTGGAAATCAGCCACGTATCCGTAGCTGACTTCATACTATGCAGCGCTCCCCCTCACCTCCTCCAAAGACTTCTCGCTGTCAACACTTCCAGGTTTCCGGGTTCCCAGCGATCTGGTCAGGTGTGGCATTGCTGGTCAGGTGATGCTAATCAGGTTAGGCCACTACACGCTGCTGTGAACTGGAAGCCAGTTAGCACTGACAGCAGGACGCCTTCAGAGGAGGTGAGGGGAAGCGCCGCATAGTATGAAATCAGCTGTGGATACGCAGCTAATTTCCAGTCAAAATTTGCACCAATGATCCAGATTTTTGCATGCGGGAATGCTGCAGAATTTGCAATGGAAATTTTTGCTGCAAACATTCGGCAGCATTTTTGCCACATGTAAACATACCCTAAGCCATCTAGAGGTATGCTTGTACGTGCAGAGCGGCCTCAGAGCTAATAGTGACCCCACAGTAGCCCTAGTAGTAATAGTGGCTCCCACAGTGGCCTCAGTAGAAATAGTGACCCCCACAGTGCCCTCAGTGGTAACAGTGACCCACACAATAGCCCCAGTAGTAACAGTGACCCACACAATAGCCCCAGTAGTACTAGTGACCCCCACAATGTCCTCAGTAGTAATAGTGACCCCCCACAATGGCCACAGGAGTAAAAGTGTCCCCACAGTGACCTCAGTGGTAATAGTTACCCCCACAGTGGCCCCAGTAGTAATAGTGACCCCCACAGTGGCCCCAGTAGTAAAAGTGATCCCCACAGTGCCCTCAGTAGTAATTCTATTACTACTGGGGCTGATATAGGGGTCAATATTACTAACAGTGTCCCATATATCGACCCCAGTGGTAACAGTGGCTCCCACAGTAGCTCCAATACTAATAGAGCCCTCCCTGAAACCCATATACTCACCCTTCTCCTTGTCTTCAGAGCGCCACTACTCCTCTTCTCAACTATGCTGCGAGCGGAAGTGCGTAACCAAGGAGGAGTGGTTAGTGGGAGGAGGGGATGAAAATCACGGATGCACACTTTGCTGTCAGTGTGTGCATCCAGCCATGGCGCAGCTGAGTGATTACCAGACAGGGAGCCACGGCACCCTGGCTGCTGACCGCTTTAATGGTGACCCTGTGTCCCAAAAGCGGGACAAATGTACTGAGAGTAGGACAAATTGAAGTTCCACCTGGGACCCTGGGGAAAGCAGAACACAGGGTCCCAAAGCAGGACTGTCCTGCCTAAATTGGGGCGTCTGGTCACCTTAGGTAACTTTAAGCTGTAAGGCAGGGCCCAGAATGGCTATGAATGCGGCCCAACACAAAGGGAAGGCGAGGTGGCAGGAGGTACCGGGCAACAGCAGGCTTCCGCTCACAGACAGGCTCGTACAGATGAAGAGGCTGTGGGGCAGCACTTGAACCTTTGTGATCAAGTCAATCACTTGGGGTCCAGCGTGCGGCGGCATTTTTTTTATACAAGCCTTGTAACAATGACTGAAAATTAAAAGCCAAGCCAGAATCCATACACAAACAGCTGTTTTTCGGGGTGTTTGCCCCTCATTAGTGTGAAGTGTGCAGCACACCGATTAGGGGCAAACACTCCGAAACAACTGTCTGTGTATGGATTCTGGCTTGGCTTTCATTCACCAGTCATTGTTACAAGGCTTGTGTAAAGAGTCTAATATTGACTTTCAGGAATGCTGTCTTCCAGTAGGTGGCACTGCAGAGGTATTGTTTTATCTCCCTTATTTGCATATTACCCAGAGGATCATGAATGGCCTTATAAGTCTCCTCACACATTCACCTTCTAGGTGCTCTTACGGAGGAGAAAAAAATAGCACTCCTAATCCACATCACAGGCCTCTTGCTAGCCAAGCCAGAAACCTGCTGCACACCGATGAGGGGCAAACACCCCGAAACACCTGTCTGTGTATGCATTCTGGCTTGGCTTTCAATTCCCAGTCATTGTTACAAGGCTTGTATAAAAAGTCTAACATTGACTTGCAGGAATGCTGCCTTCCAATAGGTGGCGCTGCAAAGGTATTGTCCCATCGCCCTTACTCATTAGGGGTCACACAATTAGTTAGATCCGGTGACGCCAGTTACTCTATGAGGCACTGGTAGTTTGTTTTCCAACCAGGAGGAAGAGAAGAAGTCTCATGGCACCGAAATAGACAGAAAGATTGCAGGTTAGTGCATACACGTAGCTTCTTCTTTAGTACATGGCACCGGGTGAGTCCTGCCCGCTGGTGTAACTAGATATGAATGCTCTGTGCACTATTAATCAATGAACCTGAGACTGAACAGAGACTGTCTCACCCTGCGGCTTGTGTTGTACTGGTCATATTGCTACTTTGAGGACTGGAGATAAACTATTTAACCCTTTGCAATCCAATTTTGGATTCAGGGTTTCCTGGGGGGTTTTCTCTTTCTGCCATTATACAATGGCGCCATCTTCTGGCTAGAGCCAGTACTGTGGTATCGGACATGCTGGAGAGGCCCCCGACAACAGAGCGGCCAGTAATCTGCAGTAAGAATACCCTGCCGGATGTCTTCCGACATCGGATCTGTACAGCCTTCAATCAGAATATCTTTAGATGTCAGACAGTGGATTGGAAAGGGTTAATTGTTGCACACCAGCACGGCTTCTCTTACTCATCTGACCTCAAATTAGCTAGAGCCCATACACTACAGCTACCACGGAGAAGGCAAGGCAGAGTGCAGGTTGAAGTTGGACTACTCAGTTATTCCATCTCCTAGGGACAGCAGTGCCCATCCTGAACCAGTGCCTGAGGCCCCCATTACAAAGCTCCTGACGCCCAATGAAAATTCTCTAAAGGGCCTCTATGGGTCCACCATGTGCTATTCACAAAAAAGGTATCTGTCCCCTGCATAGGTGGATGGAGATGGTCTGGGCCCTCAGGCAATAAAGTGGTTATGGACCACTTTCCTGACCTTGGGCCCCTGGTTAGTACCCTAATAACTAAATAGTCAGCCCACCCTGGCCCTTTATATGTGGACAATGAAAGTCAGGCTTGAAAAATGTAATTAATCTTAGTTGTGTCTTATGATGCATCATTACCATTTGTTACATTTTTTCCTTTAGTGGATAGAACTGAAAATGACGGGGAGATAACCTAAAGGGCGAGAGCCTGACACTTTATTAAAGGCCTCACATTGCTCAATGGGAAATGGAACTGGTCATCTGCAGTTATAGTCCATCAGTACTAAGAAACAGTGAGCTGTGCATTCCAACATGTTGGTTGGAGCACCAGCATTGTATTTAGTGAACTGTGCAGGGCCTGTTGGTCAGAACGATTCCTAACATCCTCCTCTGACCACTTTCAGTAATGAATTGTTTCTGTCCACGGGATCCTCTTTCGCTGGATGTTTTCCTCGGTCACGCCATTCTCTGTATACTCTCCATGTAGTTGGCAGTGAGGCCCCGGCTAGTCTAGGACCGATAACCAGGCCTCGTTGCAAGTCACTCAGATCACTGAATTTTCCCATTAAATATGGATTTATACTGAAACTGATCCACGGAAAACTTGTCAGCAAGTACTCCGGGGTCATAGCAATAATTTCCATACATCACCAATTGTGAGAGAGTTGGCGGCTCTAATAAAGGACCGGGTATGAATAACGGGGCCAAGGATGCTAATAAAGAAGCCAAGGGTTCTAATAAAGGGGGTCGGGGGCACTCATAAAAGTACCACAGGATCTAATAAAAGAGGTGCAGTGACCGAGGAGCAGGCTCACAGCTGAGGAGATAGCGGGGTAGATAAAGACCTTGTCACGGAACTCTACCATCTCCTCCCCTGGGGATAGCTCGGGACCCAACTATGTTACTGCTGGCGGAGGTCACAGGGAAAAGTAACCGGAGGTTACCTGTAGTCTTCTTTGTCATTTGTGACGCCACCGTTCCGTCCTCTGCGGTAAACCCTGACAGTAGAATAAAGTAGTCCACACACAGGGAAACATTCTTGACAAACTGGGAACGGTCGGTAATGTCCATTTACCGCAACTTCAACAGAGTCCACTTTACAACAGTGGTTTAGCACAATTACAATAAGAGAAGGTGGTGTGACAGGGAGGATTATTGGGGTATTCGGACAATCCACAGTCCTAGTTATCTGAGTATCCCGCTCCCGGCAACTCTCTCTCTCTCCAACTCTCTACCGGTCAACACTCACGCTTCTGGTGCCTTTCTTCTAGTCAATTAGATGTGAATGCTCTGTGCACTATTAACCAATGGAACCGAGACTGAACAGAGACTGTCTCCCCTGCGGCTTGTGTTGTACCGGTCATATTGCTACTTTGAAGACCGGAGATTAACTATTTAATTGTTACTCACCAGCACGGCTTCCCTTCCTCATCTGACCTCTCTCACTCAGTACTTAGTGGTGGCACTGGCATATCCTGGGTAGATTGGTCCCGGGCCAAGCAGAAGGGAATTGCTCAGCTTCCTCCATTCTTTCCACACACAGACCAATCAATGTCTGTGTGACTCACTGACAGACTTGTAAGCAGAACTTCTCACACTGACTTGCATCCACAGACCAGACTAGGCTTTACTCCCAGACTAGAAAAAAATAACTCTCTTTGCATCCTTGCAAACAAATATATAAGGGCTTATTCAGACGACCGTATATCGGCCGGGTATTCACGCCCGGCCGATATACGGCGCCCCTCTCTGAAGGGGAAGGAGGCTGAAAGAGGCGGGAGCCATGCACTGAGCTCCCACCCCCTCTCCGCCCCTCTTCACTATTTGCAATGAGAGGGGGTGTGACAGGGGGCAGGTCTAAGTTCTGTTGCTTAGCCCCACCCCTGTCTCGCCCCCTCCCATTGCAAATAGTGGACAGGGGCGGGAGCTCAGTGCACTGCTCCCGACTCTTTCAGCCTCCTCCCCCTGCAGAGAGGGACGCCGTATATCGACTCCACAATTAAGACACTGACAGGACAATGGCACGAGACAGACATATAACATTATTGAGGGGCTCCACTAACTCTGGGCCACTACAGAGGCATTCAGTATATGTCAAAATCCAGTCACAACCCTGAATATAATTTTATTTTTTACTACATGACCACAGATAATCTCTGGGCCTCGTGGCTGCGTCTATCCAGCGTGTTAGTGGCCGGGGATCAGTGCTTCACCTCTGTTGTACAGTCTACTTCTTTCTATTTGATTCTGGAATTGCTGCGCTCCCTGGAGATGGGGGAACATTATAGGGCATAGATTGAGGTCACCCTATTATTACCTTCACCCTTTTTATAGACTCCAATAGCAGAATATTACGAGCTGGAAATGTGAGAGCTGAGCTGAGAATTTATGCAATGAAGCAAAAAATTACAAATTGGGATTGTGCACTGACATTCTATCCCAGAAAGGAGGCGCAGGAGTAAATTGTGATATTTATGGAAATTCTGATGATGCAAATGCCGTTTTTTTCTTGGTTACGGGGTAAAAAGGTTGTTCATGGAACATTAGCTCTTATTTAGTCCGCTGCAGCTTTTGTGCAAGTTTTATGCTGTTTTTGAAGCCAAAAAGAGGAGACATCGTGTCCTTCCTCTATACTATTTTTCCTTTTATGATCCTCACCCGTTTTTGGTTTCCAGAACTGAATCAGAAACCGGCATGTGTGACTGCACCCTTAGGCCACATACATGTGAATTCAAACTGAAGCGATGAAATCGGCTGCAGATTTACACCAGCAAATCAATGTGGGAATGCACCCTGAGGGCTTATTCAGACGACCGTATATCGGCCGGGTATTCACGCTGGCCGATATACGGCGTCTCTCTCTGCAGAGGGAGGAGGCTGGAAGAGTCGGGTGCAGTGCTCTGAGCTCCCGCCCCCTCTCTGCTCCTCTGCATATTTGCGTGCGCATATACGGGTTTTACTCTACTTTTTGCACGCAAAAAAAACACAGCCATGCTCCCTTTAGTTTAATATGTGCCTTTTTCCTGCGCAAATGTGCAGGAAAATAGAGCATATTTCTTTCTAAGCAAAATACGCCTGTGTGAACAAACACATTGAAATCAATGGGTTCTATTCACTGCATATTGTGCACACAAAGTTTTGGTGCGTATTATGCTGCACAAATACAATTGTGTAAGTCTGGCCTAAGGGAATGTGCACGTAGGTTGAAATTTACTGCTGAATGTCTATAGCAGATACGCAGTGCAAAAAAATTGCAAGATGGGCTATTTTGGTACGGATTACAGACCAAAGTAGCCCATTAAAGTAAATGTGGTCACGTTAATGCGCAGTGAATACACATGATAAATGAGTATTCACGGCATATGTATGCATGAAATCAATGGGGCCTTCTTGTATTGTTTTCGTGCATGTGAAAAATGCAATGAATGGGCATGCAAAAAAATGCAATACCTGGTGAAGCTGCATACTCCCGTGAACCAGCTCGTAAGAGAAGGGTTTACTGTGTTCTTGTTTTAGTAGTTGTTTGGTTTTGTAGGTATAGAGATAAAAATGATTATGTAATAGTTGAGACTTCATGCAGGCTCTGGCCTCTAGGTGGTGCTGATCAGCACAGAATCTGCAGTCAGTGGTCACAGGTGAGCGCAGGTGTGACCTGATTGTCTGACATGACGACAGGAGTTGCAGGTAAGTAAAAACTAAGGGGAAGATTGTTCTGATACGACTTTTATGTGTGACTTCTGGTCCAAGAACTGATGTATTGTGAGACACATTCATCAAAAAGTTGTGCACTGTATATTAAATTAGGACTGGAAATGCACCACCTCAGTGCTGGAGGAGTGTGGGACATTAAAAAAGTCACACATTATTAATCAGGTGTAAAGCATTGCACCCCTAAAACGCCACCCACAAATCTAAACTAAAAGTCAGATGAGGTGACCAGGTGTGAATAATGAAAAATAGTCTCGCAGT
This sequence comes from Eleutherodactylus coqui, assembly GCF_035609145.1. NCBI lineage: Eukaryota > Metazoa > Chordata > Amphibia > Anura > Eleutherodactylidae > Eleutherodactylus > Eleutherodactylus coqui. The sequence continues at coordinate 228,116,609 of NC_089839.1, forward strand.
TTTCATAAATCTGGCACGTTATAGACGAAAATCTAGGCTCATGAACTTTCTTCCATCTTCCCCTAAGGCCTCATGTCCACGGGGAAAATCGGGCCCGCTACGGATTCTCCATGGAGAATCTGCAGCGGGTCCCTCCTTCCCCGCGGACATGAGCGCTGAAAATAAGAATTTATAAGAATTTACCTATCCGTAGCGGGCGGGGACGCTCTGCTCTTCCTCACGGCCGGATCTTCTTTTTCAGCCGGCGGATGAATTCCTCACGCCGGCGGCACGTCGCCGGCACGTCGTCGACGTGCCGCGCGCATGCGCCGGGCACATCCGCCGAGCCGAAGCAAGGGAGATGCGGCCGTGAGGAAGAGAAGACCTTCCCGGCCCGCTACGGGTGAGTAAATTCTTTTAAATTCCTATTTTAGGTCTCCCGCGGATCCGGACGGCTTCCATAGGCTTCAATAGAAGCCCGCGGGAGACCCGCACGAAAATGGAGCATGGTCCAGATTTTTTCATGCTCCATTTTTTTTTAAATCTCTTTTATTGACCATCCGCGGGTATTTATCTACCCGCGGGTGGTCAATGCATCCCTATGGGGTGCGGATCCGCGTGCAGGTAATCCGCTGCGGATCCTAAATCATATTTTCCCCGTGGACATGAGCCCTGAATCTTTGAAGTAACTGCAGAAGCAACAGTTGTTGTGCCAGGAGCCCCCTGTTGGTATGTGGGGGTAATGCCCCTACCTTGGCCTTGCTACAGTTGTTGCTAAGTTACCTTATAACTGTCGCTTCACTTTGCAGCATCATTTGTTCTGCTTTCTCTCCCATTTTCTATATGAGCTTCCTGACCAAAAACCTTCTGCTCCTTTTTGAATGTTTTTGGCCGCTGTGGCTGCATCCGTGGGTATCTGAAGAGATGTAGAAACTCCGCTGTCGCTTCTAGCAATGGAAGAGTTTTTCTTGAAAGAACTTCTCAGGTTGCAGCAAGAACAGGACTTTACAAATGATCAATGTGGCGCTTGCTTCATAATTTGGCGCCCTTGACGCCATGCTTGACACACTTCTTTTATGAAATCTCATAGCTTTTCAGGCGTGTACACCAGTGTTATGTGGCAATAAATAGTGCAGGTCCTTAGCAAGAATGGCGCATTTATGCAAATTCTTTAGCTGCCCCCTTTGATGGCCCTTACATCGGTATATAACATGAGTGTAGAATGCACCATATTTATAATTTAAGCAAAAATTACAATTTTTTTTTTGTCAATGACACATGTTGTATGATCTGCTGGCCACAAACCCTTTTTTCAATACTTGCAAGTGTCAAAAAAAAAAAAGAGATGGACTTTTCACTAGTTACAATGCAGAAAACTGGCACAATTGAATTAATTAATATGTACACGTAACACCATGTGTGAAGCCACATGTGGCAGCAACAGATTTAGCATAAATTGCTGCTAAATTACTTGCAATATAGATTTTTGGTTGTACAGATAGAATACAGTGGACACCTTCAAAAATCTCATGGCCAAAAATAAGAATGGGCAAACTATGCCAATTCTCTGTAGAACCGTATGTATGTAGTTTCTTCTTAGCACTCACACACATTGGCCCAATCGCAGTCCTTATGTGGTAGCCTGATTCTAAGAGTACTGTCACACAAGCAGAATATTTCCACAAGACGCATTTTAAGCGGGTTTTCCGAGAACCTCTAACATTGGTGGCAGTGAGGAATGAATGGTATATAAAAAAAAATAAACCATAATACTTACCTCCTGCTGCCACTTACCACTGCTCCGGTCTTCTATTTACATGGGCTATAGCAGTGACATGGGTTGTTTACCCACATGACCGCTGCAGCGATTAGCAGGCCCGGCAGGGATGTCATCATTGATGTCCCATAGATCTGCCTCAGGAACATTAGAAGCCCAACTGACAGGTTTATGGGATGTCACCAGGCCTTCTGGACGGGTGACGTTATATTTCAGATGCTGTGGCAACGGACCGCCAAAGCGCCATATTGAGTATATCTATTTTGTATAGTTTTGGGCATGGGGAGCTCAGAACCATATAAAATCAATAACTCAGAAAACCCCATTAATCCACACCATTCAAAAGAATAGAGTTTATATTCGTGCGTCTCGCAACGCACAAATCTTAAACAATTTTCTCGGCCGTGTAAAAACAGCCTAAGGTCACCTTTCAGCACCTGTGTTATGGATCAGTGTCCTGTTTTAAGTCTACTGATCCGAATTCACAGAATCATGCAGATCTATGACACTGGGAGTTTGAGTCAGTAGACCTGCACACTTGTTTATAATACGGACGTAAAAGTGCACCCGAAATGCGGTCATAAGAATGTGGCTTAAGGTTTTGGTCAAGATCGCACTGAAAGCCACAATGGGAGACTTGCATTCCATTTTGCTGCAATTTCAACACTAGTGTGATTTTTGCCACAGCAAATTGGGGCAAAAATGCAAGCTGTTTTTCTAGTGCGGCTTTTGGTGCAGTTTTCACCACACCTTTTCAATGCAGCCTTCATATTCTCCATTTCTTCTACTACTAAGTTCAGAGCCCAGCATTCTGATCTCCAGCTCTTCATCTCCAATTCAAAGATAAAAGCTGCTGAAATTAATATTTTTCGTTCTGACAAAGAACAGAAAAGTAGCAATGAAACAGCTTGGAGACAAGAGGTCAGCATGCCAGGTGCCCGGGGTCAGAGGAACCCAGGAGGATTCCTACCCGTGCCGGACGGGTCCCAAGCTCAGCAGGTTAATGTGACGATCGCCTTGTGACAGTGTGTCAATACAAAGCAATTTAGAAGCACGTGAAAAATCGACCCCAGGTAACAGGCAATTTCTTTGCTTCAGTGCCTCAATGAGAGGAACCGTGGTCCGCCGCCAGCCATGGATGTGCTGTGTAGTTTAACTTTTCACAAAAGGTGAAGAGAAATTCACCAACTTCTCCAGGATCAAAAAAATCCGAGGTGCTAATAAAAGGTAAAATGTAACATGTTCTCTGTATTCCTTTTTAGTAGGAATGAGGCTAAAACAAAGATACATAATAAAATAATAATGACGTACCGAGAGAAAAAATGCTTGAATATATTCTACTGTAAGTAATGTGCGTTATTGATGGAAGAGCTAGAAATGTAAGAGTATAACATAAAAATACATAATACATACAATTATGTAGTGGCCCAGTACAATGGGGCCCCTTCTTTAATGGTGTGTTTGCTCAGTCTTGTGTTGTCAGTCTTTCATGTTGCAAGAATGGTGTGCATTGCATAGCTGCAGCACTGAAATAGTTGTGTGTAGTAGGTGGATGACTGTCTGGTTTTGTAGCTTTTGTCTGTCACGTGATCAAGCTTGACATATGTGTTCTGAGTCTGCATGTGGAAGAGAGAGTCTGTTCTGAGTTCTGCTAGAGAGGGTAGTGCAAGGCAGCTGTCTGTGGGTACCTTAAACCCACAGACACAGAATGGAGGAGGCCGAGAGGATGGTCTAGCAAATGTGGGGACTTCTACTCCCCAGTGGTTCTGCAGTGTGTTCCTGTCTGTGAATGTAAAACCAGTAGAGAGAGAGAGAGAGAGAGAGAGAAAGAGAAAGAGAAAAGTTATGCCGGGCCAGGACCTACAGATAACTATGGTTGTGGTTTCTCCTGTCGATCACATCATTTTCCAAGAAGCTGCTGAATTGTTCCGTTCTTCAAGTTAAGTAAAACGACCAGTCTCCCATCCATTTCTGGAGGCTGTGTCTTAAACTGTACCCGTGCGTGTGTGTGGATTTACTCTGTTACTGCACGCTCAGAGGAGAAGGCAGTTACTCGAGATGAGCGAGGCTCGCTCGAGTAACTGACCTTACCGAGCGTGCTCGCTCATCTGTACCTAGGACTCTTCCCACCCCTTCCCCCATGGAAGCTACATGGGAAAGGATTTACTCCACTATCCAGAAATCCCCCACTGTGGAAGAAACGGTGGCGTCACGAGACAAAAACAGGATTCAAGGTAATCCATCCCTTGGGTTCCCCTTTATTAACCTGCCCTCGGCCCTTGGACGTGTCACACCGCTTACCCTCCGGGTGGGAGACGGTAGAGCCACTGTCGCAGGGCCAAACTCTACCCCGCTGTCTCCTGGGCTGGGACCCACTCCTCGGTCACTGCACTTACCACCCCTTTATTGGAGCCCATGGCCTTCTCACGATTGGAGCTTCCCTGTATGAAAATTATCCCTGTGACCCCGGAGTGCAGCATAAAATCACGTGAGAAGTTTTCCGAAGATTAGTCTGGTGTGGCTCTACCTTAGATGGGAAAATCCAGCAATCTGAGAGACTTCAAAGGAGGCATGGTCATTGGTGCTATACTAGCCGGGGCACCACAGCCAACTGCGTGAGATTTTCTCTTGTAATGTGGAAACAACTCAGCACCGAAAGGGGTCAGAGGAGGATGTCGGGAATCGTTCTGACCAACAGGTGCTGCACAGTCAGCTGAATACAATGCTGGTGCTCCAAATAATGTATCCGAATGCACAACTTGGCATTCCTTAGCACAGATGAGCTATAACAGCAGACTATCAGTTCCAGCGTCATTGTGTCTTAGAGAAACAGAAAGGTGAGACTTCAGTGGGCAAAAGAGCACAAACATTGTGTCATAGAGCAGCGTACAAACATTGCCTGGTCAGATGGATCCAGATTTCTGTTGCACCATGCTGATGGGAGGTCAGAATTTGGTGCAAGCAGCATGAATTGATGACCCCTTCCTGTCAGCTGGTCAGATATTCCTACAGAAGCTAATACTCAATTACTAGTGGAATTTATGCCATGACAAATTGCTGCAGTTCTGAAGACCAAAGGAGGTGCAACGCACTACTAGATGGGGGTCTAATAAAGAGGCTTTTCAGTGTGTGCATCAAAATACTAATGACGACCTGTCCGTCCATGCATGAGTGAGTAGTGAGTAGGTTTATGAGTGACTTACATGTTCCCCCCCTGATCACATGACGGTGACATCATCAAAGGTCCTTTATCTCCAGTGAGGGAGTTACATGCTCTGCCCCTGATCACATGACAGTGACATCATCACAGGGCCTGTAAGTACACTGCTGCTGTCCGGCTGGGTGTTTATTAGTATTCCATAGCAACTGAGGCTTCAGGGAATTTGTAGTCCACCTATAATCTGCACAAGAATGCAGGACCTGTGATGTCACCATCATGTCTTAAGGGGTGGAGCATGTAACTCAGTGGCAATAAAGGACCTTTGATTACGTCACTGTCATGATAAGGGGCAGAGAATGTAAGTTATTCATCGAGATGAGCATCACCATCATGTGATCAGGGGCGGAGTATGACTTTGACGTCATCGCAGGTCCTTCATCTCCAGTGCTGTGCTGTTTCTGATCCCTGTTGTATGGAATGAGCAATGTATGTAGCACAGCTGTGAGGCGCATTGCGCCACCAGAAACACTGGTACTATAATTTTCTAATAATTACTAGTATATAATATATGTGTGTGTTTGCAATAAATTCTGTATATTATACTTGTATTTCATTATTCTGTTGTAGTTTGTCTTTTATTTGTAGGGATTGCACTAAGAATCCGTAATACAGATAGACAATAATAAATAAGTACACCCCCCACCATATTGCAGTAATGTCAGAACCCACAGCGGGATATTAGACTACAGATCTGTGTGCATTCAGATTTCTGTCTGACCTTCGTGTGTCACTATGGGGTAATATGCTGATCGCACTGCTTCCTGCGGGCGTCACGGCTGTTTATCACCGCGGCAGACGATACAAAGTAATTGGCTTTTAAATAACGTGTACACAAGTGGAAACAATTCATGGGAGCCTTTGAATGACAGACTGAAAACATCAGTGTGCTGCCATCTACAAAACTCATCATGGCCTTTATTATAGGACTGTTTTTGTGCACTATTTATCTATAGAGCGCCAATGTTGTATACGGGCTAAATTAACCCCTTCAAGACCATGTGTGTTTATGCCTTAATGACCAGGCCAAATTTTGGAAACCTAGCATGTGTCACTTTAAGAGAGGATAACTCTGTAAAGGTTTTACAATTCCAAGTAATCCTGACATTGTTTTTTGTCACTAGTAATGAGAGCGATTAGTAGAATAATTTGTTCGTGTTGGTATCAGGTCATTTTCACAAAAAACCATTGTGAATCAGGACAGCCGATTCCAAATCCCATTAATGTCAATGGGAGTAAAAATCAGTTTCACTATTTTGCCCTACAATGCAACCAAAGCATCCCGAATTGCATGGAATACAGCCATACATCTGGAGAACACTGTTCTACACCACTGTACACTATTTTGACCAGTTTTTGGGAGGAGA